>NC_046224.1:67210331-67512664 GCF_009819885.2 Catharus ustulatus | reverse complement strand
AATCTTTTCTGCATGGTTTATGTGAGGTAAACCCTTAATAACCTATTTTCTCTGCTTCACGGCAATGTGGCATCTCCAGACTCTTTGTGTTCCAGATAAGAAGACAGAAATGATGTCTGGATTGCAAAAATCTTCCGGAGAATGTCTACCCAGGCAAAAGCCTGGCACTTCTAGCTCATAGCACAAATGTGGCTTCTCCTGTCTGGAAATCTGTTGAAATGCAGACTGTCAGGCAGAAAAAAATATTCCATCCCTTAGGTGAAGAGATGGCAGTACATAAGGCACCTCAGACGAAGAGACACGAGCTGTGTCACTTTCTCTTCTCCTCCCTGACATGCTCCACAAAATCGTGTGGCTTTCACTGCTCTCCCCAGACGCTAAACTCCTGGTGTCAACAACCGCATTGTGGCAGACAGAAGGGTCCAGAGGAAGAGTTGTGTGAATGTTGGTCTGTGTATGACGTGGAGCAATTTTTTAGAAAACATCATCTGATATAATCCACTGGGAAATGGTCTTTTGGATTAATCACTGCTACCTTGGGTCCTCTTGCACAGAAAAATATTTGTCACAACCGGACTTTCTGTGCCATCCTTGGGGAGTAAGAGCACAGGAGCAAAAACTGTACTTGCCAAAAGTGCAATTTTACCTTGACCAAAGAACAGCCCCAAGTTGTGGTATGCAATCATATAGCTGTCATGCTGGTCCTAAAATCAGGAGTCTTGGAGACAACAGTGAAAATGCTTCACTGCATGACTCTGCACAAGCCTTTTTGATTTGCTTGTTCCTTGGTCTTGTCACCTGTAAAGCACAGTTAATAAATTCTTTACTTTTCATCTCTTGCTTTTGGGGATAGTGAGCAAAAAATTCCAGGAATTTCAGCCAATCATAACCTCTCAATAACTTCAAAAATTAGACAAAGCTGATGAAAAATTCTCAATAACTGCAATAGTGCTGTGTGGGTAAACAGTTCAGTCGTTGGTGGGGAGCAAGCTGAACAGAAGAGCCAAGAGTCTCTCTGAAATGCCTCCTCACAGCTACATCCATCAAAGCTCACTGAAGTTGTAAGCATATGGCAATTCAGAGCAAGGGTGGTTGAACATGTTTAACCTAGTTAGAAACTCCACGGAAGACTGCAGAGTCTGAGGCATTGCTCAGCCTGCACAGAGCTCTCAGTCTGCTTAGGAGACATTGAGGAAAATAAGCCTGAGAGACAAGAAAAACTGCCGGTCAGGAAAAGGTCATATTAAGACAGTAAGAATAATTTCTTTAAAAAGATCCACCCCCTTCAAAACGTCTAACACTTACAAGGGATATTTGTTCTGCAGCAGAGACGTGCAGCCCTGAGTTAATTTGATGGTGGCGTTTCAGGGGATTCTCTTAGGCTGTTTGTGTAATTAAATCTTGAAAAGAAGGCAAATAGTAAATAAATTCAAAGGTTCATAAAACTCTTGCCTTCCTAAATGAGGCTTACCTTTTCTTAATTCAAAGTGAGCTCTTCTGCCTTCCTGTGTACAGAAATGTGACTATGAGGGCTATTTCAATCCACACATCTTCCTAAAACAAGAAGCTGACTTCAGTGCAATGGGAGTCTGACCCATTTAGAAGAATTTTGTGCTACTTATTTATAAAAAAATTACTTCAAGAAAAAATGCTCAGATTACATTTTAAGAAACATAAATGCTTTACTAAGGATTTGAATAATAATTGTAGGAAATGATTTAGTTGTTTAGTTAATTATCCTTTTTACTCTCAGCTCTTAGTGTGATGATGATTTCACTTCTAGGGAAGTGCTAACTGGATATGACTAATAAATTGTGTTATAAAGATAACAGCTTCAGAAATAAAACCTTCTGAGCAATTTCAACCTCTGTCATGTGTACACAGTAGTTTTTTGGCAACTAATTGGTGTCTACTGAGATATAGATATTGCTCTGACCAAACACCAGTAGTTCTTATTTTGCTTTACTCAGTATGCAGCATGTCCAGGGCTTCATGGAAAACTTTGCGGTTTGATAAAATTCTGTCAGAGTACAAAGTACATCCCTCTTTTTTTTTTTCCCCAAATGTTTTATTCAAATAATCATTTTATGTGCCCTCTGAGCAGTTTCCTATTTACACAAAAAGGCCCCATCCCTCTATCATTGCAATACCACCTTGTCATCGCTTTTCACTGCCAATGCTGGACTTGCAGAGATGAGAATGAGACTTTCCTTTCAGTCTTTGTGACATACTGATACCTTCCCCTGACACCTGCTTAATTCTGTGTGAAAATGCTAAAGTTATCAGCTGTTTGTGAGGATCTGCTTTCTGAACACCAGCTGTGGTACTTTGTCTTAAACAAGGTCCAGATCCTGAAAATAATTATTTTGGGTCATTTTTTGGATGTGAGAGCTGCCATTCAGAAATGCAGGTTTTAACCTGATTTATCTTGTAGGGATTGGAGAGATGGGGTCCCAATCTAACAAGCTGTGGAGGCTTAACAGTTTAATACACCATTTTTCTAGTTGAAAAGAGGCTAAAAGCTACATAGGCTACAAAAGCGAAAGGCTACTAAAACCTACATATTAAGTCTCTGAAGTTTTAATTCAGACCTCTTTCAAGTGTATACATTCATATTGCCCATTTATATACACAATCAGATTCCTATTTTTCTAAAATCCATAGTTCTTCCACTCAACTATAGATGCCGAATATTTTCCATGGAGCTACACAGCTAAGTGCCTCTTAAAATCTTCCTTCTTTTGGCAGGGACAGAAGCAAAATCCAAATCTCCAGGAAGTGTTTGACTACACAAATCACAGTTTTTTCCTCCTTCTTAATTCCCATGCCCACTGCTCTTGAGCTGGTGCCTTTCAGATTCAGCAAATAAATGAGTCCTTCTTCACTACAGGCTGCACAGGTCCGTCCTGTGCCCTGCATGAGGCCAGACCCAGTGGGGGAAAGAAATTTCTGTGTGATCACATAATTAATTATAGAATGCAATAGTAGCTTACACTCAAAATGCGGGTCTAGCTAAGGCTACCAAAGCAACCTTAATTCTAGAATTTCCTAATTTTTCCACTCCAGCCCCTACCGTGTCGGAGCTTTAGGTGCCAAAGACTCAAAATTCTTCATTAAGCTGTAGTTTTAAATGAGATTTTGGAGGTTGGCACAGACTGACATTTTTCTGGGGTACAGACAGAGGCAGACCAAAGGATTCACTGGATCCTTGAAATATCTAAGCCAAACCTAAGTGCTTTTGAGCAAAGTGCTTGTAAGAATTCTTTCAAATGGCTAAACCATGGCGTTGTTCCTTAACTGCATTTTCAGAACTGTCTAAAGCAGTCTAGCTGAAACTTTCCAGAAAAACTTTGCTTGAGACACCTGGCATGGAAAAATTCAGTCTAAGTAATTTAAAGCTGTACATTTATAAGCAACTAAAAACAAAGTCTTGTAATGGGAAATGTCAGGCAATTTAGGTTCTGGTGACACTAACAGCTCTGTCTATTACAATGTGAAAAATAAAGAGAGACAAGAGGAAAAAAAATACAAAATTATAAATTATAATAGAAGAAGGCTTGCTTACTGGAAGAGATGGGTTTTAAGAGATTTTTGGATGTGAATAAAAAGACAGATGAGGTCATGAAGACTGTTTAATGTGTTAGGAGGCACCACAAGAGAAGGCATAAAGCTGAGTGAGTAAGGGGAGGAAAAGAGTAAGATAAGGCTATTGGAGGGAATAGCCTGAGAAGGCAGACAGAAGACAAAATGTGCAACAGCACAAAAAAAATAGTATGAGAGTTCCACTGTTATGATCATTAAGAAAAAAATACATGAAAGAGCATCTGGCTCCACTTGGTATTCTCTGTTGACAGGTAGGTGGATGATTCTACTCCTCCCTAAGAGATATCCCATTTAAATCATAAATATCATGGTGGGGGGGACAGCCTGAGCCCATTTCTCATAAGTCATTGCTGCTGCTCATCTCTAAATAATTTTTTTTCCCAACGTTCTTATTCCTTATAAGGGATAAATAAGGAATATAAGGAATTCCTTATTATTCCTTATAAGAAATATATAAGGTCCTTATACTAGTTGCTGACTCTGGTGGAATCCAGTAAGAAGCGGAAAATATCCCAAAGGCGGAATCTGACTTTGAGATTGTTTTTTAGGTCCCAGTGCCCAATTCTGAATTCCTTCATTTCTTTGGGACCTTTTGAAGATCTATGCACTGCAGAGTCCATGCCAGCTGTCACTCTAAATATTTGTTGACTTCAGTCCTTCAGCTCTTGAGAAGTGGTCTTTATTCATTCAAGAAGTCCTTTCGACTGAGGTCACTCATGTTTAATTTTGTGACAAAATGTCTGAAGAACTAAGCTTTGTTCTCCTTTGTTTTCCAAATAAAAAGGCTTCAGATTTAACTGAATATTGAATCTCCTACTAGTTTTCATGGTGAAGTATTGACTCCTAAATGTTCTACCTGCACTTCTGGGCCAGGTGCTTTGAGCTACCCATCACTTACAGAAAACATTTTTCTCCAGTAACATGCAAAGATCATATTTATTTGGGAACTGCTTGGAAATATGTCATTATGGTGCTTATGACAGCTTGACAAGGCCTGTTGCCATGGAAAAGATTTGTGATGTTGTATAAATATATTCCTAGGTCAGAAGTTCTATGTGTTTTTTGGACATGGATGTTACAGGGAAAAATAATGACTAAACATTTTTAAAAGCAGAATAATAAAAAATAACGACAATAATTAACATTTTATACCATATTTATGCCCAGTAAGGAAACAAACAATTTCTAAATGCATTTAATTTATGCTGTAGCAATCCTGCTAGCAATGAAAGTTCATTCCCAAGGTTCACCCCCATCCTTAAAAATAGTCTTACTACTAGTCATTTTGCAGTATTGATGCCTCCCCTATTAATAGACTAGCAGACAAGGGAACTATTATTCTTGCCCTCTATCTGTTATTCCATTAGGTAAGGCTGACAGTCTCTGACTGCTTGCAGCTCTATAGCCTGTTGTGTGCTCATGCCACTCACTAAAAGTCACACTCACATGTTGTTTTTGGTGAAAATTGTGGCTAGACAGGAAAAGAGACAACAAAAACATGGTGAGAAGTATGAGAGAAAGCTCAGTATAGGTTTATCTCCAAAATAGTAGTATTTTTTGACTTGGACAGAATTGAGGAAATGTTGGCACAACGATGTGCACAGTCATCAGAGACTGTGCTGTGTGTCCCTGCTGATGACTGAAGCCCTGTGTTTTAGTCCCAACTATACCCTCATGCCCACAGAGGAACAATCTTTCCAGCCCTTTTTGATGGCAGTAACAAAACATCACTTATGCTTCTCATAAGGGGATTTTTAAGCATGGGTAAGTACAGGCTATGCTGAGCCAAAGCCCTGTGTGGGCATGAGCTTCCTTTCTTGGGTGCAGGCAGTAGACTCCAGTCTCTCTCCTGTATGTTTGACTCCAGAGGTTCTGCCAGGATGATGCTCTTCGTGACTGACTCAGGAACACTCAGTAAACTAGAAAAAGCTTTGACCAGATTTCCTCACCTGCTGCCTTTCCCACCAGGGAGTTTGTCCAGCTGTAAAAAGAACCAGGGGAAGGTGGTGTCTGATGGTGCACTAGCCAAAAGCAGATGTCCTATAACTCGCCAGGTTTCCTTACTCATCTTCCAGGACATAAGTGGTTCGTAAAAATAGAATTATAACCTTAAAAAAAAAAAAAAAATCACGAAGGATCACGAATTCTCCAAATTTGATCCTATCCATAAATGTTGTTGATTAGCCAGTTCTTTTCCCACCACAGGAACTCTCTCTGTTCCATTTCTTCCATAAGGTTTTTGGCTTCTGTTTGGGGTTTTTTTTGTTTGTTTCCTTAATTATATCTCATCAAACTCTGAAGTACTGTTTTTGAGATCCTTAAACATCAAAATACCATATATTTTTATTTAAAGTTCCCAATTTTTAAGTTCTAACTTAGAAGAAGAGGGAAATGTCTTGAAGCAGGGAAATAAGAATTGATCTATAGTTTGAATCCAAGCCACAAATATGCCATGAGAATATAGACACATGCACATAGTGCCATCAAGAAAAATGTCCCAACCCTCCCACACTTTTTACACATTGCAACATATTAAAAATTATTTCTGGACATAGTGAAATATGTTAAAATAAAAAAAAAAAACCCTAGCAAGTTGCAAGTTCCTCCAGAATTTTCTACAGTAACAGGCACAGAATTAAACACACTTTTTTTCTCAGAAAAACTTCCATGACGGTTCAGTAACCTTGATTTTCAGATGCTGTGGTCTACCAAATAGAATGCAAATCAAAGAGATGGAATTAGCTTGCTACTAGCTGCTCTAGTATGGAGAACAACATGTATATAATCACAATTAAGATACCATTGGGCAAACCAAGTCCACATCAGGGGGCTGTATGCTGTGGAGTGCTAAAGGATCATAATTTTACTACACATTCCACACGTTTGGTGTAGTGACAGCTGCGCTGGTGACCAGCTCAGGAACATCCTTAGGGGCTGTTTAAGACAGAAATTAATGGGAGCCCTGGCTGGATAGCACCAATGACCATGAATATGGAATGTTCCAGGCACATACGCACACATAGAAACAGAGAGGATGTGGTTCACGATCTTGTGGAATATACAGCAAGGCAAAGGTTTCAGTCTTTAGAGAGGTGTTGTTGTATACAACACTGCTCAGCAAGCACACTGAAAGCCTCCCCTGGTAATTTATCTTTCAGCTTGGGATCCATGAAAGCTTTTAAGCACAAGATTCTAAATAAGGAACCAAAAAATGTTGCTGTTTCTCACCATAATTGTAAACTGAAAATAAACACTTATACAACCTAGTCCAAATATTTAGTTAAAGAACAGGTTTATAACTAAGGATACCTTAAAATGTGTTTGAATTATTATATACACTACTTAAACTGTTAAACTGTCAGCTTAGACTTTTGTATATCTACCTCATTAGCCTACCTCCAGCACCTGTGGAGGTGCATCTGCATTTTTAAATTCTGTATTTTTCCGTGCTTTATGCATCCTATAAAATGCCTTGAGAACTTTATGAGGGATGTTGTGTTAAAATGTGTGATTATAAATATGATTTAAATATCTGAAACATTACAGAGTGATTATTGTTCAATAAGGCAGCATTCATAAAAGGGTTATCTGCATGCTGTGCTGAGGTTTCCACAATATAATGTAATGAATTGTTCAATATAGTTTGTATGCTATTTGTCTCTGTTTCTCCTCATACTCCAGAGATTCCTGATATGCAGGGCTCTAACAAGGCTATCATAAATTGTTGAACAATAAACAGCCCTTGGGATTTTGAGATAGTATGTAGTTAGTATGGAATCCATCTCAAGGAACTTGATTTAATGTCACAAAGGAATATCCTTGACAGTGCTCAACATTGCTTTAAACTGCTGCTAAATCAATTAGTACAAGTGGGAAATGGCATGCTCCTTCTGCTCTCTGGTCTGCACCGGTGGCCTGGCTGCTCCAGGAGAGATTTAGGGAGCCACGCTACTGAGGCAGAAGGAGGAAATCACTGAACAAACCCAGCTTGGAACACTGGTAAGTAAGGCCTCCTAAAATCTGCACTGAACAGCACAACTCAAACACCATTTGGTTTGTCTTAGCTGTGTCTACCCAAAAATGCTTCCTTTTGGATCATTTCTGTGCCATGGAAGGAAAATAGCAACAACTCACTAATAGCATTTGGTGCCTACACAAAGATTGTTGTGTTTGGAGTGTGCTGCATATCTCTGCTCATTTTCCCTTGCAACATCCCAGTGAGTTGGAGAAGTGTTTCTACCTCTTTTCAGGGATGAGAAGCAGTCAGGCAGCGGGGTGGAGGGGACTAAAGAAGAATGGTGGTGTCTTGCATATAATGATGTTATAAAGAGTGACCCAAATAGTTAAACAAGAACAAGGCCATTTTTATTTCTGTAATGTTTTAGACTGCTCCTCTGCTGAGGCAATTGCTGGGGACACTGAAGGCAAAAGGAGATGGGCACTTCATATATCTGAGCTGCAACCTTTCCCTGCTGCTTTGGAGACATAAATAAGGATTCCTATGCAGTATTTTCTATATCCCAAGAGACCACACAGGAAGAATATTGAGACGCAGTTATTACAGCAATAATATTCTGACATATTTCAGGAGCTATGACAACCTCAGAAATGTCACTCTCATTGTGAGAAAATAAGTCTACAGGGAGGGAATCCTGAGATCAAGATAGAAGATAGCAAATTGTGCAGGATTCATTACTGAGAGCCACATGATCTAGTTTCCCAAGGATTAATATACTTTCATGATCTGTATGCTATGGATATCATATCTCTGCCACGGGGACAGTGCAAGTCTGTCTTCCTAATTCAGCAATCCCTCCAGATTTTGGAGTTCTGCTCACCTCTCCTCTGTCCTTAGAGTACTGTGGAGTGATGGGTCACCTCTTTTCCTCACAACCTTATGTCCCACTGATGTCAGACCTCTCACTAAATGACTCTGATCAGGTATTGATCTTTAATCCACAGCATTGCTGGGAATGGCAGCCAGCTGTAGCTATGAAGAACAACAACTGGCACACACTCTGGTTGGTGTTGGCACTGGCCCTCACTTACGAGATCCAAATTCCTGGGAACCAAATGTTTCTGTGATTCTGGCTTTCTGCTGCCAAAAAAACCTACTACAAAGCTAATTGCCTTGTAACTTTTCTTGGAAATCTGAAAGGGAAATGGATAGGTTGCCTTTATTTATACACTTACATGCCAAGACACTGCATTAAGATAAGGGCAAAAATATATATGAGTAGCCATAAAAAAGCCAAAGTTTAGCCATCTTCACTACAAAGTGGTTTCAGAGGCATGTGAGTAGCTTTTGTTTCATATCATCTTAACAGGACTGTAAGAGTCCTTTTCACCTCTTTTATTACCGTGAAGAATAACAGCAGGCAGAGTTCATTGCAGAAGAGTCTATGCACAGGCTCCTTCAGGGAAGGACTTCATTTGGAATTTGGTCCCTTTGTACCAAAACCACGGCCTGTCAGCCTAGAAAACGAGAACTAAATCCTGTGTGAAAAGAATGATTCCTATTTTCATTGACCTGCATGTTAAGGATAAGTTTATGACTGAAGAATACCCTAACATTTCTTTGCCTGTTTCTTCCTAGCTAGTGTACTCCTATCAGTTGACAGGTGACAGTAACAGAAGTAACATTCATGTCTTCCATGGATTAGAGGAATTCGTCCAGCCATAGAAAAGTTGCTTTCAATTTGGCTATCATGTTAGTATTTACTTTTGCTAAAAAAAAAAAAATAAAAACCCGAAGACCATTTAATTTTGAATACAGTAATTTCGCAACCATAGGGCGCACCGGACTATAAGGCACACTTTTTTTTTGCAGTGAGGAGCCATGCGGCGCGCAACAAAGTAACGAATTACTGGCAGGTGCTCAATTTGCAAACATTTATCAAAGATCGTTGTAACCTTTAAATGCAGCCCCTGGCGCCCTCCCCGTGCAGCGTGCCCCGGCACTCCCGCCTGCCCCCAGCGCCGGCTGGCACGGCTCCCGGCTCCCACCGCGTGGCCACGCTGTGTCCCGGCATCCCCCCAGTCGGAGGCCACTTCCCCCCGTGTCCCCCCGCCCGGCGGCCGCGGCTCCTGCGGTTCCCGACTCAGCTCTCAGCTCGCACTTCCAGGTTTGCAAACTCCGCAACTTTGTACATTATATAAGGCGCACCAGACTATAAGGCGCACTTCCGGGTTCGAACCAAAATTTTAGTCAAAAGGGTGTGCCTTATAGTCGTGAAATTACTCTACTGTTTAAAAAATTTCAAGGAAAACAGTCACGGAAATATAAAATCCCTGTAGCATAGAAGGAATTAAGATTTAAATTGTATTGTAACATTTATTGCAAAAAGCCAAACAAGCTACTACCAAAAGCTGGTGGATGAAAAAGCACGTTTTCCTGTGAAGTGGCTCCTCCTGCTATGTACCAGAGTCTGTTTTTACCCATGTAACTGAGAGCAGTCTTATGGGCTTTTCTGGAACAAGAAGGAAAGCACTTGAATGTGGAAGAGCAGATATATTTTCCTTCCTCCTAAAGTGGCTGCACAAGGTCTGTTGACCAGATTGAAAGGGCACTGGGAGTTACAGCTGGAGCAGACCTGGAAGTCTTCAAATGTTTCCAGCTCCTCCTTCCACTACTGTTCTCATGCTATTACTGATTTCTCTCTTTCAAAAGCAACAAATAGAAATAGAATCTAAACAATGTGGCACCGAAGGGTTTAAAATCCCACAATTCTGTCATTCTTGATGGGTCTTTTCATTTTCTTCTAGTGCATCTTTTCCACAAAAGAGTATGCACATTATTTTTACCTTAGGTGTATCTGCTTCACTTGTTTTACTTTTCAGACAGTTACCTGGCTGTGAGCCAGCCCTGCAAAATCAAACTCTGCCATTTATTTTAGGATTTGCTTTTATTATTCTTTCCTGAATTTCATATTTTTTCATTTCTTATTACTTTTTGCCATGCCTCCTTTTTTTTTTTTTTTTTTTTTTCCCTTTTCTTTGTTAGCTTTGTTTGGTTTCTGTCACTCACCATTTGGTAGCTCAGCTATGAGACCAGAATGAAAGAGATACACGGTAGCTCAAGTTATAGGTATATTACTGTCACTTCCCTACCACTGAAAAATGCAAGCAGCCACCATAAAATCAGCAGATCTGAGTTAGGTCAGCAATGCAGACTCCAGTTCTTTGAGCTATGCCAAGGAATTTGGGCTTGCAGATACAAGAGGCATTGGACTTTTTGTAATAAAAATACTCTGTTTACTGAAGATGAAAGCAATACAATAACAATGAGAATAAGTATAGACATGATAAAAAGCAAACAAAAGCAACCCAAGTCTCAGCTTGAGTGTAGTATATACATAGATTCCTTTTATTCCTAAAAAGAGCAAGAAAGTATTCATAACAACTGGTCTCAGCCCAAAAGTTTGTTTGGATCACTGAATCATGCCCTCATACTCTAGGACTATACACAGCTGTCACTGAAATGATCCTGGAAAAATCCCTATCTGATGCTAAGAGTTATTTATTTTTCCTTGCTGCTAAACATATTTAGCTCTTAAAGATGTACAGGGCAATGTAAAACTGTTGGAGAAACAAAGGCAAATTTTCTAGAAAAGGACACTTAAAATTAGTTTGTTACACTTCTAAGAAGCAGCCTGATTTTTCACAAGAGCTGGACCTCTGTCAGCCTCCAGTGTGCTGTGAGGGGATATCAAGGAGCTGTGGACTGTCTAAAAACCCGCTGGGTGCCTATGTGCTCCTTGGACATTTGCATTCCCATATCCCTGCTGCTGCTTTCTGTGTGTGCTGCTCTGAGGATAAATAGGGAATCCAAGTTAAAGCTTCCATTCGAAAAATTTTTGTCCCAGCTTTTCCGGGGGTCCAGCTGCCCATAGGAGTTCCATCCTGCTTCATAACACAGGCCTGAACCTTCCAGGTGAGACAGAGACCAGCCCAGGGTGATTGCAGGTGTTGCATACAGTTTCCATTGGGAAATAGGGACAGCCTTCCTAGGAATGTTTTGATTGTCTAATATACTCAAATTTTCCATTAATTCTCAATTTCCCATAATTTTTCCTGTCTTTCCAAGATGCTTTCTTCTCTCAAACTGTTGGAATTCTCTTTGGAAGTGTATAGCAGATACAGCCCCTGCCTTTCTGACCCTCTTCCTGACCATATATTATCCCACTTACATGGAGGCAACGAAACCTGTGAGTGATATGACGTCGTTTGGGCTTCTCAAGATTTAATTCCATTCTCTGGGATAATTTGCCCTTCTCATGGGTGCTAAGAAAGTCACTAACCTCAACCAAGTGCACTGCAGCTTTCCCTGTGTCTTGAGAGAAATGAAAAAGTGGTTGCAACAAAAGGGTGGGAGGTAAAGAGCTGTCTCCAACCCATCCTAACAAAGAGGCACTGGTAAGATTTAAACACCAGAACACATCTGCATGTGTGCCACCCCACTCCCTGTCTCTCTCTGGGCTATTGACTCATACCTCCTAATCAGGAAAATCTGCCTCTGGACAGTTTTGTAAGCAGAAAAGGATGATACTTTCTGTCCTGCACTTCCTGACCTTATGTGCCAGTGTAATATTCAGAAGTATGTCAAATGCCATTTAATCTTCATAATCCAAGCAGATTATGCTCATAACTTCACCTCTATCTGCTTACAGCATTATCGCCTTTCAAAAATGCCACATGGCTTTTTTTAGTCAAGATTCACCCTTTGCAAGAAAGACTCATTTTTAGTGACCAGGTCTCACATCCCACCTGCACTGGGGCAGGCCAATGCACTGTATGGATTTCCACCTTTCTTGTGTACTCTTCTCAAAGTGCAACACATTAATGATATTTGCCATTCTGAGCTTGCATTTCTGAAATCTGGGGCAGCTGAAAGCAGCAGTGGGGAAATGGTAATTAGTGTCCTGATTATTGTTTTCACAAAGTTTATGCCTCCTCTTTCAAAATAGTTGTCTCAGTGGCCTGTTTTAATTAACTCCAGAAGAGGGGCAGGAAAGTAGCAAGAGCAAAAAGGACAAGGGGTTTCCCCCTTCTGTTGTCAGCATTTTTTTGCAAATTATTGTCAGCCACGCTTGAACAACAAAATTTATAGTCCCGTTTAAGAATGTTTCTGTGATAATATAGAAATCTTTTGTCACTGCAGCAGGTCGAGGTTCTGAAAGTCCTCAAATCCTATTCCTTTTGGCTTTCTCATGTACTTAATTCTTGCTGTTAACTGAACGAGGCAATGAGTGTATTATCACATAATTGCAGATTACATTATATGGTATATTCATTATGAGGGCTAAACTGAAGTTACACAGACAATTTTAATTCTGGCATCTCCTGGCTTATTGATGTTTGACTTTTCCATCCTTTCTGATGGTCTTTGAATGGAATTTTGCAGTGATAGTTACTGTAACTAACTAATGATTTTGATGCAATTATTACAACTTTCCATTGGGATCTCATGGAGAATTTCACAGCTCTGTCCTTCATAAACAATGAGGATAGAATGTCTGTCTGAATGTTTAAGTTGCTAAGTTTTTGTAAAAATTTTTTAGAATTCTGATTGCTTTGGACAGCTCTGTCACTGCAATTCTTTCACTGTGATTCAGTAACAAGCTGCATCATTCAAAACAAGAGCATCATTCAAAACAAAATTCAAAATTTCTGTGAACCAAATCTGGAATAAGCCCTTCATGAAGTTGACTCTTTCTTTTAAACTTTTTTTCCATACTTAATCTGCCTACACACACTTTTATCTCTTTTTATTGTCTCTGCTATTTGATGGTTTCTTTCCCCGTATCTTGTGCTGAAATGCTGAACTCTGACTCCGTTTAAAACCTGTGCTGTTCTTATGAATAATTATAATTTTAACAAAAAGCTCATGTCCCATTTTCAAAGCACAAAAAGTAACAGGGATTTCAATTTAGGCATGTTCAGAAGTTCTTGAGGTTTGGATCTTTATGTGACTGTGGATATAAAGGTCATCCTAGTGACCTCAAGGTTTCTAAAGGAAAGTCACTCTAGATGTAATATTTAGAAATCACATCAAGGGACCCTAACTGGAGATCATAGCACTGTGATTCGATTCTTGACCCTGTAGTAAAAAAGCACAATATACACTGTTAATTCTCTACTACGTAAGATAATGAGGTGCATACATATGATGTATTAATTAAAATATCTCAGTTATGTAGTTGTTAAATTTTGTTCTCACAAATCTTTTGTCCCCTACTCACACAATTATTAAAAGAAAAAGAAGTCAAAACACCAGGAACGAGTGTTAAATACTCATGTCATATTAAGTTACAACTGTGCTACTTGTAGTTTATAGTAGATAACATTACAGAAGACAATAATCTCACCACCTGCTGGAGAAAGTAATTAGAGGAAAGTAGTGTTCAATAGCTGTTTTTCTTTGCCACACCATTTTCATTGATGATACATTAGACTGTGAGACAGTTTACTTTGAATGAAATACAAAATAAACACCCAAAATTTCAATTTGTTTGGTTTCACGTACAGTAAAATTTGAAAAAATTCCAATTAGATACACTTTGCAGCAGTTCAAAGGATTATCTGGCAGAAACATAAGAAGTCTTGAAATAGGTTAAATATGACTTTAAAATCTTGGTTTCAGTATTTGACTAGTTATACTAGTAT
Organism: Catharus ustulatus; assembly: GCF_009819885.2. Classification (NCBI taxonomy): domain Eukaryota; kingdom Metazoa; phylum Chordata; class Aves; order Passeriformes; family Turdidae; genus Catharus; species Catharus ustulatus. The sequence goes on along the minus strand of NC_046224.1, from coordinate 67,498,396 downwards.
TATCCTACCTTTAGGGTAATTTTGTCTGTAGACCACTCCCAGTGACAAAACTGAATTTCACAGCATTTCCATTATTGCTTGTGAGACAAGTTTCAAGAGGTTAAAAATTAATTCATACCAATGTTACTGCAGGTTAGGAATGAAGTTAGAATGTCTCTTTCCTGTACTCCTTCCTCAGATGTTTTAAACATTGAAATTGTATTGTATCGTATTGCCAATGAATTGGAGAAATTTTCCTTGCTGCATGATATGAAAAAAGGAGAGGACAGGGAGGGGGAAAGGAAAAAAAACCAAGACCTTCTTGATAGCAGTTGCTGTTCTAGCTATTGGAGGCATATATCCAGGAATATCTGATACCAAAGTTCAAGCTTAACCCTCCAAAGTGTTGCTAGTAGGAGCTATGGCAGCATCTTGCAAATACAGATTTACAGTATTTTACAGTATTTTAAATTTTAAAAATACCTAAACAAACCAAACATGACTTCTTCCTGAACTAGAAGCATCAATGTCTTTTAATTACACTCTGTATGCAATCATCTTTAAGAAATAAGTCCATGAACAAGGCTGGGAGACTTGTGGTTGCTATATTGCAATTGCCATGTAAGGTAGGAAATTCTAATAATCCTTTTTGAAGGAATCTAGATCCATTTACTTTTATTTAAATCTTCTTTGTCTGGTACTTTACTAGTTGTTCTTTCGTTCTTAATGACTATCCAGCAATTATACTTGTATTTATAATTATATATTAATTATAATTCATTTTGCATTAATTTATTATTCAGAAATATTTTTAATAAAAATATGGGGGAAAAGTAATGAAGAGTCTTTTTACCTTCAGCTAAGAATACTAGATATACTGCAAGGAATACACTAGGCAGTGGGTGTACACTCCTAAAGGCACCAACTTCTTTTAAATCTTAATTAAAACAACATTGTAGAATTCTTCTTCAATCTTCTTTAGTACAGTTTTGCTAAGTACACAGTCCAGGCACCTGGGGCTACTCTCATGATTTATGTATGCTTGATGTGACATGGACAGGACAGACTTTCATTCCCTAGACTTCAGGACAGCTTTGGATGGTTGAGATCGCCTTTGGCATCAGTTGTCTGTGCAATGCTGCAGAGCTCAGCTCAAGGGGGTTAATCGAGACAAGATTATCTTCAAATTCCTACTTGAGAGTAGTCACACAGTGCCTTTGGAAAAAGGAATCTGTACATTGGGAAGCTGATTGCAAATGCTTTACCCCAACTGGCACATTCACTGATGTGGTTTGTTGCACTTTTGGGGACAGACAAATAGCACATTAATCTTTTTTTAAGTGCAGAAAGAAATCTGTATGTACTGTATTTGCCCAAGCTCAGAGAAGGTTTGTTTCTAACTATACTCTCCTCATAGCTGGTTCAAGGCTCTCAGGTTTTCCTCTGCTTCTAAAAGTACTAAAAGCATAGAAAAGGCACACAGACTTTATACATATTGTTTCAGTGTTGCATAATGCTTTGTTAATTAAAGTGGAACTCGTTTGCATCCATGGTCCAATATGCACACACATAGGACAAGATGAAGTTGTCTGTGGAAGTGGTGCTATGCAGAAATTTGTCTTTGGAATTGATCATGTCTTATTTGTCCTCACCAGCTGAAACATGTATAGATCTCATGGGAAATGGAGAACATTTGTTGCATAGCTTATTTCTGCTATCCTTTTTCCAACATTTCTTAGCAAAGAATTCGATAAGGCTTGACTACTGATGTTCCCTACCCAAATATTTCCTCCTGTTGAATGCTGTGCTCAGCTTTACATCCTTAACATTAATTATTGCGCTGGATCCTCTACTATTTCTCTCAGACCTTTTGTGGTATTCCCTAAGATGTAATGAAAAGTGCATCCATTCTGCAGTTTTCCACACTGCCAGGGTGGGCTAATTACAGGACACGCTCTGCTAATGTCTTATTTACCATTCATTTCACAGAAATGCAGACAGATGGCCTGAGAATAATTTCAGCGGGGTCCAAATTTTTTTTCTCTGTACCTAAAGTTGTCATGCTTGTTTTTTTATAGTTTTTTCATATAGCCAGCTCTTAGGAACAGGATCTGCATGGGCAAGTCAGTACCTCTTTCATCTCTAGTTCTCTGCTTTGAGTAACAGTCATTTTTCAAGGAGACTTTCTGTACAGAGGATATGTGCCTCGCTGAATCTTAGTAATACCTATGTGATGCAATACATATTTTAGTAATCTTAGTAATACAATGTCTAGTCATTGATGCCTGAAATATTCAAAGTTTGTGCTTGGACATGTGGTCATCACATTTCTATGAAGACAAGCCATTATTAATGCAGTCGTTTCTGGAAGTCAGCTCATGCTTGCTTCAATATGCACTATCAGTAGCTATCAATAGGCTACACTGTTCTGCAAGACAGCTGACAAGCAGACAAACCTGCCCAATTAGCACTATCTGGGTATGTCCAACTCTCCTCAAGAACAGCAAGTACCCATTCACTGTCTGCTCAGGCTCAGTGAACACTAGGTGCCCAGAAGTGTGCTTGAGTTTAATTGAAATTAGAAAGTTTTCATAAGTTTCTCCACTGTGATACTTACAGACTACCCCTGATTTGATAGTATATCCCTTCACACCTTTGAATCTGAGTATCTTTGTTTTTTGTCTCCTCAATGATTTAATATGCTGGGGATTTCTTTTTTCCCAGATAGTTTTAGGGAATTAGCCTACACCAAGACTTCTCCTCATTCAGGGTAGAGATGGATAAAAAAATTGCAAGTACCCAGAATGCTCATTTGTACACAGCAGATTGGTAAGCATAGGAAAAAATTCAATGTGCACAATCAGCATTCCAAGGTAGTGTCAAAGTATCCAAAGGTTGTTTTAGCGTGTGAACAAGAATCCAAACCAGGCTCTCCAAGCACTGCAATCCTTTGTCCTTCATCCGACACTACTGACTCTTTTGTTGTTCCATGTTGTTCTTCAAAGCACTCCCCAGAGGCTTTTCCTGCTTCTACCTGGTAGCTGAAGGAGAGAAGCTGAGAAGCAGTGATGTATCTCCTCAGAGCACTGTCTCCTCAAGTGCATCATCACAAGCCAACTCACCATGCACATGGCAGACAAGTTACCAGCTCCTTCTCTGAGGCTGATTCTAGCTTGTGAATAAAAAGGATTGGATCAGCCTCTTTGGTTTGAAATTTGCCATCTCCAAGTCAAATAAGCTCCACATTGCCTCTTAAAGACTGAAAAATAAATAGCAGGGAAATGTGCTCTGCTGGATGGCTTTCTTTCAGCAGGTAGCTGCATAAACTAAATCTTGGCAGTAGAAGTTCAAGTGAATGAACTATTATGGTTGATGGGCTTAAGCCTTTCTTCTGCTAATGCTGTGCAGGAAAGACTGTGACTGAAAATAGGTATAATTAGTAAACCGTGATTGAATTCTCAGCATCAAGAGGACAACAACTCCTTCACAGTTTCTACTTTGATGTCATCTCTCATCTGTAAAGCTGCTCCACTCAGAACCACTTGAAGGTATTTTTCTTTTGAATTGGCTGCTTTAGACTGTCTTTAGTGCTAGATTATCTGTGTCAGGTTTTACACAAGCTGTCTGGATGCAGAATGATTTTTCTTTTCAGGGTAGAGCATAGTATTCTTCTAAACTCTGCTTCCAGTTTATGATGAATGGGCTTCTTGGTTGAATCTTCTGTTGCTGATTTCTAAACACCCAGAATTTGGATCAACAATCTTACAATCTCCTGCATTGCTATTTTTGTTTTATTTACACTTCACAGTAACAACTTGGGTGATAATGACTTGCTACAGTCACTGTCTCTCTGCTGACAAGAGCAAAGATCTGTCATCATCTTCTATCTAGTAGCATTTTGCACTTTTGTATCTGCATGTAGCGTATTACCAGCACTTCACAAGCCCTTAGTCTCAAGCATTTGTTTTTTTGGGTTTTTTGGTTGCTTCCTCCACTTGGAGCTTTTCTTGTTGTCTTCCTAGCAGGGTCTTCTGAAACAGAGAGCTCATTTTTTTGCTCTTTTTGATGCAATAATACACAAAAGACTTTCCTTGTAACTATGCTGCAGAACTGTTGATAGCATATGTGATATTTCACCAGCATGCAAGTTTCTGCCATAACCTCACTTTTAACGTTGAGGAAATCTATTCCATGATTTTATGTCTTGAAATATTATATAGGCTTTTTGGTCTAAGTTTTTGAAGCCCACACTGTGCACATGTGTGCTTGGAAAGATGCTGGCTGGTACCACCTTATTTTCCAGTTGTCTCTACCTCTGTTCAGAACTGCAATGAAAACTGCAGAAATCTGTGCATTATGAATGAAAATTTAGCAGCATTATGGAAATAGGAGCACTAACAGCAGGCATACAGAGCAATTGATACTTTGGTATCCAAATTTCATTTCAGCATTCATTCTGGGAAGGCTACTTATGTAGAGAATTTACCACATATGGAAAAAAAAGGTACAGTGAACCATACAAATACACATCCCTGAGTCAGACTTCAACCCTTCTTTATGGTAAACCAGCATGGCTCATGGATTAAATTATTAGATTCCGAGTGGATATATGGATTGGAAGCACAGAGTTAACAGGATACACTTGATACCTGCTCGTATCTGAGAAAAATCATCTACTAATTTTCTGCCGATCATCTTTTAAAGAAAGCTTTGACATCTAATTAGTTATTTTCTTTTTAAATATCATCTTTTGTCTTTGGAGTATTACAATGTCCCTGTGAAATACAAGAAATCTTGCAGATTTAGGAGCTTTGTGAATGAGGGAAATAATTAAATGAGGTCACCGTGTTGATGCTTTGTAGCATGACATGGAACTAACACCCACTTCTTGTTTTTTAGAGAAGTAAAAAAAAAAATCCTTAATCTAATTAGTTTCTTTTATCTGGCAAGCAAAGATACCTCCTCTCCCTTTCTTGTGAATGCAACACCTTGAAGATCAGAAATGTTCCATGAGGGACTGTATTAGGCTAATTTAAATAAGGAAAGAGAACTTAGAATCAGTCTGTCTCTGCTGCAAGCAAGGGTTTGCACTTCAGCCTTCTGGTAGGGGCAGAAAAGCAGCCCAGGTGAACATCTCCAAGCACCTCTGAATTGTTTGCTTCCATGCAAAATAAAATTTACTTGTGCACTGGAATCAGCTGGCAGTGAGTTTGGATAAACTAATCCTTTATCTGTGAAATTTGGTAAAATTTAAGTCGCAAAGCATTAAAAAGAGGAGGAAAGAGCTTCTGTGTGAGGCCACAGAAAAGCCTGAGGGCAAATTTGCGTGGAGTTTACACATAATTATGGAAAACGAGCATTAGGCATTGCGCACCCACATGAAATGAAGTCCCAGTTTTAATTTTCCTTCTCCACACTTCAGAGAGGCATTGTCACCAGGTGGGACATGAAAGGCACATTTCCCTACCAAGTACAGCTCCTTTCACCCTCCTCTCCCCTCACCTCCTCTGTTTTACTCTGTTTTCTGTCTTTTTCCTTCTGCTACTCCTTTTCATGAGCCCATTGTGAGGCAGAGGAGTGGGGAAAGGCAAAGTGTTGGCTTTCCCTCTCTGACCGGGGATCCAGGTATCCTCTCACCGACAGCAGACTGGCAGCAGGAGAGCGAATGGATCCCTCCACATGGATATTTGGTAATAGAGCAGGCAGGGTGGAGGGGGGTTAACCCTGGTGTCTCAGGGAGCTCTCCTGTGAGGATGTGCATTAGACAAATCAAAGGGAAATAATGGTGAAAGCTTCTTTCCCAGCACTGAATTCACTTGTGCAACTGGCATTCTCAGTACCTTAAAATGGTTTTGTGATGTGATAAGGATTTAACAAATCTAGATTTTAGCCATGACCAGAATCTGAATGCCTCAGAATATGATTCTTTTTTTCCACTGGCCTGGGAGAATCTAAAATTCCACTGCAAGCATCCAAATTTCATATGAGTTTCCTTTATTAGTTGTATAACCTTTAGCTTTTTCTCTCTGAAAGGATGAAATTCACCTCTCCATCAAGAAAACCCCACCAAACTCCAAATTTGTTCACATTTTTGGTGCCAAGAAAACACAGATTGTAGTTGAGAGGCTAGAATGAAGCTTGCAATGCCATCAGAGCAGAGAGCTGGTTGCAGCAGCATTACAGTTCAAAATAAGGCGTATTCCACAGCACAATTAACCACATCTCAAATCTACACCTGACTTTTGCTCCCATGAGGCCACCCTTCAAATTGATCTGTTCAAGTGTATCGTAGTAAAGATCATGGGACTGGAACAAAACCAGTCCACTAGACCTTCAAAGTCCAAAGCTAAGGGAAACAGTAACACTGAGTTAAAATAAATAAATATATATATATATTGAAAGCAAAGGTTTCCCACTTCCAAGCACCCCTTCCACCTGCCCCATGCCTGACACCACTTGGAAACTGAGGCAGAAATCGCTTGGCAGTACCATGGAGGAACTAGTGCTGAGGTACAGCTGCAGACAGACAGGCAGGCAGGCAGACAGACAGACAGACAGACAGACTGCCTGGGAATTGCTGCAAACTACTGCGACATAGAGGGATGGCTATGGAATAACAGATTCCTCCTGCTGCTCTGGTGGCTGTCACATTTCACACCATACCTCTCTCCTTTTCACAGGCACTCTGGCTGGATTAAATGGATTAAGAACTGGTTGATAAATATGAATGGAGTTGCAAGTTGATGTGGAAAAAGGTTTTCACTGTTTCTTTCTCTATGAATGAATCATGAACTGAAATTTCTTCAAGTGCATTAGAAATTAATTCCTGGAGACTCTTTTTTTTTCTCCTCAGGCTGAAAAGCTGAATACCCAAATTTTGTAATGGGGGGAAAAAAGGTATTTTGATTTATCTGGTAATCTCTTGCTTCAAACCCTAATTTCTAACTGCAATATTCACTATGTAGATTATTATAAAAACCCAACATAACATTGCAATCTATTTCAACAAAAAAGATCTATTTATAGTAAAAAAACTCACATTTGATAGCATTTTTTTGCTGTATCAAATCACTCCATCTGATCCAGTTTCCCCAGTGCTGTGCTTTTGCTGCTCTACATCTGAGAAAAAAAAATTATGCTAAGGAATTTGACTGCCTTTGTTTTTTTTTTTTTTTGGGTTGGTAGTGGTAGTGTTGTTTATCGGTTGTGTTTCTTTTGGTTTTTGGGGTTGGGTGGTTTTATTTGTTTTTTGGGGGGTTTTGGGAGTTTTTTGTTTAGTTGGTTGGTTTTTTAGCAATTACAGGCTACTGTCTGAAAGTAGGGAAATGCTAGTTTACACTATCCATAAACTCACAGTAGATCTTACATAGGTGGATATGCACATACAGACATTTATGGACATATAAACTTGAGATTTAATTTTCTATTGGAAGCACCTTACAAATTCATAATTGTTTGGGTCTAACTGCATGTGTAGGATGGTCAATCACTGTAAACATGCTTTGTTGTGGAATTTGTTAATTTTCTTTGCACTGAAGGTATCCATCAATTTCTAGTTGAAAATATAAAAATAAATACCATGAACATAATCCCAAACTTCAGAAAGTCCCTAGCATGTACAAAGAAACTCACATATTATGAGCAAAATCTTGGGAACTTTCAGTCTTATTTTCTAAGAAAATGGGGTTTATCTCATTGTCCCATATATGAATCTGTTCTGTTGTTTGTCCATCACCACCCCCTGCGGCTTTCCCCAATAAGTTTTGAACATATTACCTACTCTCAGCCTGATCTGTTAGAAGTTTTAAAGATAGAGAAAATCAGCAACAAAGAAACCATCACTGTCAGATGCAGTGAAAACTTCTCTTTTCCAAGCTGTGAATGGTATGGCAGAGCTGGGGAGACAAAGGGTAGTACAAATACAGGCCAAGTGAGCATCAAACTTGATCCAACACCCAGTGTCCTTTTGAGTGACAGGGAAAAACAGAGGTATGAGACCTGTAGGTAACTGTGGACATTATGCATGCCCAGGGACAAAAAGGGAGAATATTTGCATGGTTTGGGAGAGTAAAAAGATCCCTGAAGAGCAGAGCAAAAAGGCTTCTAGGAAGCCTGGAGGCATCTGGATAAGAGGGGTAGTTTCTGGAGAGAAGGGAAAACTCCAGGTTTTGTGGTGAGGAATGCAGGAGATGGTACACAGACCTTTATAAAACTGAGTTTGCTGTTACTTCGCTCACAATATTCGCCTGACAGGAGGAGAGAGGCTGCCCCTTTTTAACACCTCTTAACTCTCCAGCTATAGTAGCTCCAGGCTTCAGTGGGAAGGAAGTCTCTTTCAGGATAGTTTAGTACTGGCTGGAACCCAGCACTTGTGGAAGCCTTGCAAGGAACCCTTCCAATAGACACAGTATATACAAGAAAACGTAAAACAATTCAGCAACGTAAATGGTCTGACCTGTACAGGTAAGCTGGATTCACCTGTGGGATGACCTTGTAGCCCCTCCTGAGAGTAAGGTGTTGGAGAAAGAGGAGAGCCCATTATTGCCTGACACTGGAACCTGAGCTTCTACAGCTGTGCCTGCATAGAGAAAACCCTGACCTCAAAGGGGATGTGTGTCCCACGAAACCTTCTGGCAACTACCACCTCCCCACACCAACACAACTGGAAACAGAGGCACCCACAGAGCCTAGAGCAGCATCAGTCACTGTGAGGTATCCAGGCTGAAATGCCCAACCAGCTCTCTTCTGAGGTTTGCTTAGAACAGTTTTGGCATTAATGTGTTCTACCCAGGACAAAAACACAGCAGGGATGGAAGGCGTTAGTGGTGAGCACGGCCTTTGTGTGGTACACGCTGATAAAATGCAAACACAAAATTGCACATTGACAAGGGATGTGACAAGGGATGTCTCTCTTCCACATGCTGCTGTGCAGGCAGAAATTCAAAGTGCACAGAGAAAGCAAGCGATTTGAAGATTTGGAGTGTGCTGCCTCACACAGAGCAGCACTCCTTTGGAAAGGCCAGCAGAGAAAGAGTGAGTCAAGGTGTGGGTTTGTGTCCTGTTAGACAGCATGCAGTGAGTTCAGCTTGAACACTCTGATCTCTCACATCACTGCAAGAACAGAGAGCTCAAGGCAATTCAAGAGTAGCAGCCAATGTCATAGGAGAGCAGTAAACCCACATCCTCACTTTCTTCCTGGTAACAAGTCTGTGTAGTTATATCCTTAATGTGCTTCAGATAGAGCAAGCCACAATGCAATTAGGATGTCCATATGGAGAGTCATAGCTAGTACACTGTAAATTCAGTTCCTCGCTCACTGAGAATTAATTATCTTGTAGACAAGCCATGTGCCAGTAAAATCCATTTATTACTGTATGTGGTCTTTGAGGAAGGCTGGCCCAAAAGAAATGGGGGACTGAAATTATGATTGGCAAAGGAAATGCATTGGTAAGAAATGCAGTTTTATGCCAAGTCAGTTGATTCAAAACAATCTGGCTTGGTTTTCAAACCCGTTTTCTCCCAATACTTTAATCTTGCTAAAACAAAGTAAAATTATAATAAGAAAAAAGAGAAATGCTTTATTTTGGTTTTAGATAAGAAAAAATAGACTTTTAAAATTAGAACTAAAATTTTAATATGGATTTTTTTTGGTGTATATGTCTCTTGTAAAAATTGGTTCTTCTGTCAAAATAAGGTTTTTATAGAAATTTATTTGGTTTCACTTAACAAAACCAGATTTTTCCAAACTTGTATCTGCTATACCTTCACTGAACTCAACAAAATTGAACCATAATGAACAATCATGACATACTATATGCTTTGCAGGAATGACAGACTTTCCTTCCTCCCTGTAATCAAAATATCACTGGAAGTAAATCTGCATCACTACTATACCTCTATAGCAAGGATTATCTTAAAAATTCTTATGATTTGAAAACTAGGTCAGTCAATTGTCCAAAAATAATAATAAAAAAAGAAAGAGAGAACTGTTGGAAACAAATCCATATTTCAAATTTCAGTTATACTGCTCTTGAGATAATCAGGCTTGGGTATAGTTAATCAACCTTTGAGATGGAGATTGGGTTGTGTGTCTCTTATCTTCATTCTCTGTGATTTTAGAAAAACATATGCATGTGTGAGGGCACTTCGTTGTTCCTCTGATGATCTATCATATCTTTGTGGGATGGTTTTGTTTCCTGCTATGAAATGCAAATTTAGCTTGCAGTGCTCCTGCTGCCTGTATAAAGGTTAAAAAGCTATATAGATATACATTTAATGCTATTCTTACTACTTTAAGAACTGGCTTTGAATGATGATTCTAGCGCCATAAAGATTTTTCTGCATTTCTGATTGTAGTTAGAGGACTTTTAATTACCTTTTTTTGAAACTTTGCAGTTTTTATTTTAAAAGCATAGCCCAGCTGCAAATAGACCAAAATTGTGTTGGTTGTGACAAAAAGTGGAAGCAAAGTTATGAGCATTGAAAATCAGATGATAAAGACGTTTTTATATATCCTTCAACCATCCTGTGGATTCATCTGAGCACAGATTTTTTTGTGTGTCACTGATCATATACATTCATCTTTTTTCCCCCACTCTTTTGCTTGTGGGTTCCATGCCAGTGAAAGGGGATAAGGGGATTTCTTTTTTTTTTTTGTTTTGTTTTGTTTTTTTGGTTAGTTTTTATTGCTCCAGAATGGGTTTCATACCAGTCTTGCTCTTTGCCTTCTCAACAGATAAAGATGAAAAATGTTTACCACTTTCTTTCTCTTACAAGATGCCTACCACTAGCCTTAATCATGCATCTGTTCTTCTAGGTCTCTTTTCTCCTCTGACTCATTTTAACACTTACCAGCTTCAAGGTCTGGTTCTCCCAAAACTCTTGAGAATGAAGACAAAAATCCCTCTCTCCTAAATCTCAGTCCTTTGCTTTCTAACTTGTTGTTAATATAGTGTAGAGCACAGGATAAGCTAGGAAAGAAAATACGTTTCTTAGAATGGCCTGACCGTGTTCTGAGGCTGTTTTTTAGCTCATGTGCCAAGGTGTGGCAAAGACAAGCCATAGAAATGAAATCTGTATTACACATGATCCGAAAACCCCCCATCTTTTAAAACAATTATCTAGCCATTTTTAAAGTTTGAGCTCAGGTAAGACAGATACATCCATTTAATTCACATGCCAGCAGAATTTTGCCTCTAGTGAAACTAGGTTAGTGGGAACAGCTTAAACAGAGGGGAGTTTGATGGAAAGAACCATGCTTGCTCCTTTTCTCATAGCACCATAAATATATTTTCAGAGTATAAACCATCAGGGCCCCTTCCACATGGGGTGCTCCTAGGAAAAGTACCAAGTGAGAAGACTATTAATTCCAATCAATATGGCACTCTGATAGAGAATGGGAAGCATCTCCAGCGTAGCTAACTATCCCCCTGATAAATGTTGTGAGAGCAGCGTGTCACCCGTACCTTGCCTTGCTGTATTTCCATTATCCATCAGGACAGGCCATGAGGGAATGCCTGAGAACTGTGTTGTTCCCTGCAATAAGCCACAATGCTAATGAGGCATAACAAATTGAGGAAGTATCATGTATAATCCTGATACCTCATTGACACCGTCACCAGTATAGATTTCAATTCACCATTTGTTGCATGCTTAACACAGACAAAGTGGGAGAGTGTAAAAGAATTACTCCTTCAGTCATTGCATTTTTTGAACAGTTGTCATCTCCAAGACAAAACTCTCTGGTAATTCCCTCTGTTTTTGCTCCTGATATTTCTCAGCAGGATTTGCTGCTTGTTCTTGCAGGGGGTCGACCAGACTTTGCCTTTCTCACAGTTTCAATTTCCTACTGGGATTAAGGGTCTAGTGTATTTCTGCAACAAATCAACTGAACCTAAAATAAACAAATCTACTCAACAAAATGGCTTTGGTATGTGCCTGCATTTTTGGAGCAAGCTGTCAGTCTTCTGTTAGGTGTTTCAGAGGGAAACGGAGGCAAATACAAGGTTTTAGTGAATTCTTATCAAAATTATGGCACATTTTTTAATTTGTGAGGCTTATTTTTTAGGATGTGAACTGTTTCTTCAGATGTGTTTTTTTTCCAGTCATGCACACTGTGATTCTTCCCAGAAATGGCATTTTGCATTACTCTGAAGAATCCCAGGATACCCTGCAGACAATGAATAAATAATTTGTGACTGCAAATTTATGGCAGAAAACAGTACAGATTTATCTACAGATTGAAAATCCCAGACGTTGGTCCATGATATTGATTTTCACGTGTCCCTCTTTTTACCCCAGTAGCTCAGTGATGTGCTTTTTGGCCTTTGGACTCTCCCCAGAGACTGCTTTTCCCTGAAATCCTGGTCTTACTGATGGTGGATCTCAGGAAGATGGCTTGTCACCACACTGTCACCAAAGGGACAGGGACAAGAGACAGGTTTTCATACAGGTGGTGAGCAGATGCTCAGTCTGCCACCAAGGGAGCTGCCCTCCAAGTCACTGTGTCCTCTGTAGGTCCTTCCTCCTCCCTGCTAAGGGTTGATATCCCCCGGGTTTCACAGCCCCTCAGTTTTCCCATGGGTTCCTGTTTCCTACTTTTGGGGGCTCTTCTGCCTCTTGTTATAGAGGGAATTTGGAGACCAGGCTGATGGATCATCTGAACAAACAATACCTCTTGAGCAGCATTACTCAGGTGTGGGGGACCCTGGCTGCCAGGAAACCTGCTTTTGCCCCAGAATATTACATGTTACATAGGAACCAAACTATAATTACACTGTTCTTAGACAAGCAAATAACCTGCAAACCAAGACACCCAAACAAAGGAACAATCTCTGGTTTTGTCCTTCATTAAAATGCACTCACAACAGTGCAACACTAATATTCATCTGGATCACAGTTTGAATGCATGTTTCAAGTGACACATATTAACTGCTGCTTAATCAATAAATAGAGAACTTTTTCAAGCGGAGCAGAAATGTCTCCACAGTGCTGAATGCATTTGAAATAGGAAACGGGGTGAAACTTAAAGAGATATGACAAAATAGAAGACTGATAACAGAAATCAAGTATTTGACAATTAAATATAAAGTTATCAACACTTGATAAGGAAGATTTTATTACCTACCTCTATTTGTTCCTTATGCATAGTGAAGACATATAACACCCCCATAATGATGACCACTACACAGGAGTATTATGATAGTCATGATAAATGTGCTGTGTAAGAGAAAGAGGACTTGAGCCTCTTTATTAAACCGGATCTGATTAGGAATTATATTCCAGGCATGCTTGTGTTCAGCTGTGTATAATCTTCAGGTCAGATACTTGCTGCACTGAGAAGCTTTGGGGTGAAGAACTAGTTCTTGTTCCATTCAGGACTTTATTTTCTGGACAATTGCAACAGTTTGAGAGAAAAGGTATTAAATTTGGCTCAGATATAACTATTTTCATAGAAATATCCTGAATTTGAAAGGTCTTTGATTGAAGCTCTTGACATGCTTTCAAATGATCAAGTGTCACAAAAAGCAGTTACTTTTGATCTCATTAACAAGCTAAGTGAACAATGGTTTAAATGTAGAATAGTATTTTCATTATTTTAATTTTTATCAGCCATTTCAAATTAGAAGGCTGATTAATTTTAATAGGATTTCCACCATAAATAGGAAAACAGTCGGAAATTTTGTTAGCAAGATATTTTTCACTTGAAACGCTCCAAAGTAATCAGGTAACTAAAACCAAATTAGGCCAGTCTGTACTGTTAGATGCTGTCTCATTCATAAGTCTCCCTTAAATTAATTTCCAAGTGTTTAGGGACAAGCAGAGATGTTCGACATGAAATGGTAGTGTAAATTTGTGTAAATACTTTGTTATTCATGTTAGCTATAAATTACAGCTAATTTGAAGTCCTGTTTGAAAAACTTTACCACAAAAGTTGTCGGATATTAGTTAAAAAAAAAAAAAAGAAAGAGGAGGAAAAACTCTCTTAGATTAATGTAATTGAATTTAATAAAGTATGTCTACTGCTTAGAGACCTGAAGAAACTGCAGAATTTTAAGACATGATTTCTCACTTTAAAAGTATGTGTTTCTATTGGCCTGACTGTGTAAGGTTGTCCTCAACTAAGCATAATTTTGATCAAAAAAGTTTAAAGGGTTAAAATAAAAATGCAAATCTAACTGCTGGACTTGTAGCATGAAAGGGTCTTTGGAAGGCAATGAAATACTAAATATCACATTGTTATCTGCTTATTTTTATTTACTTATTGGGGAGTTTTGCTTTTTTTTCCTTGCTTTTCTCCCTACCTCCCTTTTTCCTTATTTCAGTCTTTCCTTCTATCCCGTACCTACTTGAAACAGAAGGACCTTTCCTGATCAGAAAAGAGTGGTTTGTGTGTTATGTTGTGTCCTGCATTTGGATAACAAAAGGAAATTAATAAGTCATGAAAGGAAGGTAATAGGTAGCTAATATATTTTGTTTTGTAAGATTATTAAGTTGATCAGCTTTTTAAAAATTAATTTTATCACTGGCATCCTGTAGCAATAAATGATCAGATCTATTACACATAATTAACTATCATTTATTATTGTACCTACTGTTAGTAATTCCACGGATAATTTCCTATTCATTATGAGCTATGACAGACATTCAGCAAGCATAAAAATCTGCATAGTGTGAATACAGTTACACCACCAACATAAGTTGAGGGGACTGGAAACCAAAAACCCCAAAGTTTCTTCGATTTGTTCTTGAGTTTACATTACACTTGAGATTAAGCCACCTAAACTGTGCGCCCCACTTTCCTCCTCTGGGCTCTGCTAGTAACAAAGCCTGCCTTTCTGAAGGGTTTTGATAGTCTTGGATGAAAGACTCTTAAGCAGAATATTATCTATTATAGCTGTGGTTTCCTAAGTCTTTGCTAGCTAACAATGAAGAGTGAGCTGCTGGAAATTGAGAAAATTTGCTTGCAAGTAATAAAGGATGTTTGCTTCAGCAGCCTTACCCCTCCTCATCTTCTTGTTTGTCGTTCTAACAGTAGGTATGAATATGCATCTTTGTTGCATTAGAGCAAGAGCTATTTGCCCTTTCCAAAAAAGCAATACATTAGTCTTCAAAGTTAACTGAAGATGTCGTGTGTTTTCCTCTTTACATTTTTTTTTTTAAAAATTAGTTTGGGAAAACTGTGAGATTGAATATAAAGTTGCAGGGTCTGAGGACATGAAATTCAAAGGGGGAGCACTACAAATAAAACCAGAGAAGACAGAAGCTCTCTCCCATGAACTGGAACCTCCCAATGATGTTCCTACATTTTAGTTGTTTTAAACAGAGATTTCTGCAGCAAAGTAAAAGCAAAATATATTTAAAATGGCAAATAGTAAAGAGAAGATCAAACCAGTAAAGCCTACTCCATATACAGTGATCTGCTAGTTGCAAGGTAGTACAATTTCAAAAATAATTTCAAAGCAGTGCTGGGACACATACAGAATCGCAGAAGGGGGGCTGGAATGAACTTCAAGAGGTCATCTGCTCCAACATCCCAACAACCAAAATCCAGCTCCCCACAACCATATCTAGATGGAAGATGCTTAAGGATAAAGATTCTATTACTCCTCTGGACAAACTGTTCCTGTCCTCAGGCCCCACAGAACAAAAAAGAATTTCCTAATGCTCAGATGGAATCTCCTGTGCATCTTAAAATTCACAAGTTTGTTAAACCCATTGTTTCCAGCTGAATGTTAACACTTTGTTGGTGGATTCCCTTCTGTCTTAATTTTATTTAAAAGTAAATATTCTCTGTGTAAACAAGTATCTGATTTCCTTGCAGCTACGAGCAACTCGAGCACTGATTTGATTACATAATGGGGAAATAGATCACCCATTGTCCAGCAGAAATAATCAACATATGGCAGGTAGAATTCATTCAGGTAAAGTTTCTAAAAATTATACAGCTCTCAGAATTCATTCAGGTAAACTTCTAAAAATTACACAGCTCTCAGCACTCACTTAACCTTTGACTGTATTCAGCTGAAAGACTTTTTCCTGTTTTACGAGAGAAAGAGGAGTCCAGCCTCTTTATAGAAGCAAAATGAAATATTCCCTACAAAGGTTTTTTTAGTTTTATAGATGGATAGGGATGGATAGGGAGTTCAACCCTCAGAAGTTCTTCACCTCCCATAAATTACACAGATGTGGGATGACTCAGAAGAGCTAGTCAAACATTTTTTGTGTTACTTCTCCATGCAGACCAAAGGAAAAAACAACCATCAAACATTCCGAAGATGTGTTTTTCCCCTTGGTCTGTCAACTCCCCATTGCAGTTTGCATGGTGTCCAGTGTTCAAGTCCTTAGAACTTCAGAGAGACGAATTTGTAACATCACAGCCCAAAAGTGTGACAACCAAAGAAAAAAAAAACCATCATCTCCAGGCCATAAACCAATTTTCTTCTGCTCTGAAACATGAAGCGTGATTATCCTTGTTGTACTTCCAAGCTCTAAATTTGGCAGGTGTTCTATAAAAAGGGAGGCATCCTCTATCTTTTCTGCTACCTTGAGACAGATTTGCCGTGTGAAGCTGCACAGCTGGCATCAACATTCATGAGAGGTCTGGGTGTGACTTCAGTGAGCAAAAAAGCTTGTTTCGGTTTCTAAATTCAAGAACATTTCTGTATTATTTGGCTAAGGGAGGTACATACTCTAAGTCAATCACGAATATTTGAAGGCAGCACAATACCTAAGTCAATTCTGGCAAATAAATATTTTTGACCTGTTTTTAGCCCATCCTGGGACCAATTTACAGCAATACAACAAGGTAAAGGTTTGAAAGTGGGTGCAGAGAACTTTTCAGTCTATGCACCCATTGATAATATTTATTTGTTTTCATACCCTCAAAATAATGCATATCTATATATATCTTACTTTTCATTGTCAGTACCTTCATAACACAGCTTTTTTAAAAGCTACCCAGCACTGGTTTTCCTTAAAGTCCTAAAAGCCAAAAACAAAAAAATAGAGGTTGGTAGAAGAATGTGAATGATTTAAAAATTAGATGCTTTCATCTCTTGAAATATTTCAAACATGCTGAAAAATAGATTGCAACACTAAAAAAATAAAGATATAAGAATATTTAAAATAAGTTCATTCTTTTCCCAAGACTCCGAGATCAAAATAAAATAACACAGGGCGCTCCTAAAAAAGGATGGTTATCACTGGAACAGACAGAAATTTGGAAAATCAGGATTTTTGGTGGCTTCAGTTCAGAATTCGATTTTACTATTGGAGCAGTTTTGGCATGTTTTGATTTTGCTTCGTGTCCTTAAATGTGCAGAAGAAAGCATGGCAGGGACGGGTTCCTGAGGTGTTGGACAACAAATGGTAGATGCTTGAGAATCAGGAACACGATAATTTGGGCAAAGGACTGGTGACATTTTGCCAGTTTGATTTTAATACCTGGCACATCTGTGGCATCCCCAAACAGCCTGTAATTTAGTTAAAACATCATAAAGATATTCAGTGTCATAAAAGCAACATTTTATTTAACCTTCCTGTAACAACTTTAAGAACAGTAATCTGTTAGAGTAGGCTGCATGTCTGGCACATGATAGTGGATGAGAATGAGTAATCAAATCTTAAATATGTATTTGTAGCAATATTGCCTCAAAGTTTTTGCAAATATGGCTAAAAAGTATGTGATGTGAAGAAATAAAGACAGAGAAAGCAAAATAAAATTTTATTGTCCTTAACTGGGAGCTGAAAGAAGAGTTTTCCAGTACATCAACAGGTTTTTCATTTGTTGCTGCACATCACTGTAAGCCAACACAAGCAAACCAAAGCCACAGTACCCCAAATCTGCGAAAAATCTGATTCCACAATAATTGGCACATGAGGCTTGAATAGGCAACTAACTGTATTTCATTTTTAATTTATATTTTCCTGATTATCTGGGATTTTCTATGTCTTTAATATCTACTTGATATATTCTTCTGCAAAGTAAGAAGGAGCAAATTGCATCTATGCCTCAATTGTGTAAGCACAGAAGCCAAAAGAAAATTAAGAACCTCAGGAGAAGACTTTTTATAGTGCTGAAATCTACACTTTGTGGGCTCTCTGCATTGTTGGCAGGTTTCCTAAATTTCCTCTCGTATTGCTCCGATACATCCAAGTGCTGCTTGCTGCAGTTGTCAGATATCGTCTCTCCAACCTCATCCCTACATGTCTCCCAAATCCATGAATCCTCAAGAAGAGGCCTCCAAGTGCATACAGGGGGGCACACCCATATTCCCTGGCATTGAACATAGCCACTGGATGTATCAGGGGAGAGAGAAACATTGGAGAGGCTCCATCAGGAACACAGCACACATATTTTGGCCATCAAAGCCTGCAAAGTTCAACTGATGTACAGGAAAGAAAGATCACCAAGAAGATGAGGGAAATGAAGAGCACATCATATGAACAAAGACTAAGATCTTAATTCTTTCTGCATTGCAAAATGATTCTCTGAGAGTGATGACTCCTTTCTGCCTGCATCTGAGGATAAACACTAGGAGGTAGAAGAGTTCATTAGGCAAATAATAAAACATACAGTGAAAAGTTGCTGAATAATTTTGGGATGAAATAATTTTGGGCTGAAAATGGGAAGAGATTATGAACTCTCAGAGCAGTGAGACTCTGGGCATATTCTTGAAACCATTCGTGGAAACTGATTGCCTGCTCTTTTAGACAAGCCAGATAATGGAGCCTGAGGATCCTCAGCCTTTGTCCCTCTGTTATGTATATATTTTATTATAATGGTGAGAGAAGTGAGATGAAAAAAATAAGACAAAAGAACTTTTAAATCTGTGAATCTGGATTATTCTTCTTTCTCAGATTCATAAAACAAAGACAAAATCATATCACAGTTTTGAGGGGTGGAAGAAGCACTAAGAGCTTTTTTGTCATGTTTTTCTCTAACTACTCATGTGCTCAATAACATGCTTGGCTAAATCTGCCTATTACCTGGGATGAAGGAGACCAGCTCTTGCACCATCTCACACTGGTTGGCTGGCATGAGGTTGTTCTTTCCCAGACTTTTCCAGCACTATGGCTTAGTCTACAGATCTAAGACCTCTACAGATCAAACTGTTCTGCCAAAGTAACCCATTCTTTATAGTGATGACTGGATTTCTCCATGATATAAAAATGTATACAACCTGGAACACGACATTTTCTGTGTTTGAAATAAGTGCCAAATTTATGGTTGCATAAGGCTGGTTGATGTGAATTTATCTGCTGAGGAACTGATGAAGAAAATGTATTGGTGGTTACAGCAAGGGCTGGTATTCTGGTTTCTTTCCTAGGTTTTTCATGGACTCGCTAGCGTGCCCTCTGGCATGCCTAGGTACGTTCACTTTCATGTCTGTAAAATGTATTTGTATTTATCCACCTCACATCCTGTTTCAATGCAAAACCTTTAATATCTGTGAAGGAATTTGCAGAACAGCAATGTAATGCAATACATGCACTTGTGATAATTGGGAATAACCCTTTAATGGGTTAGGGTTTTATTTTAATTAGAAGAAATCCAAAAGAACAATAGTGAATCAAGCCACTTTTAAAATTTACTATTAACTTACTAATTCAACTAAGACTAGAATTTGCCCCAGTGTCAGATTCTAGAATATTCATAAATAATGACATAAATAGCAACCACGGAATTAAGCAATTAATGAGTTCTTTTTACCACATGAAAGGCCCTTATACAGACCCTTTAGCTCTTGCTAATGAGAAAACCAGACAGTTTCTCCCACAGGCAGTCTGTTAGCTTTCCTCAGGCATTTCATGAATTTTGGTAAGAGCACCCATGATACACAGGAGGTGCACAGAATGGCAGATCCTCTCCTCGGCACAGAAGGATGCCTAGAGCCAGACCAAGGCTGGCCACCAGAACAAAACTTTGCTTCATCAAACTTAGGTAAAAAGGACAAACTCACAGAGTCTTTGGAAACATCATTTTTTGGTGCTTTAAATTGATCTAAATTAGATTTTCCTTCTTTTCACTATGAGAACAGGCATGAGCAGAAGAAAGCCAATTATTTGACAACTTAAATGTGGGGGGAGTTAAAACAGTTGCTAAACAATAATGAAACTAATGTTGAATAGAATTCAATTAATATTTATAACATGCAGCAATATTAGCAGCAGAAGTAACTTATTTTTGTATGTCTGACAGCTCTCTAGTTGATTAAGAATTGCATTATGATATTTTGCATATTTCCCATGCAAATAAAGTATTATTTGCAGCATTATTTTTATCCTTAATTGAGGCTTTGTTTGGAAATCACTGTTTTCTCCTCTGCTGAAGCTCTGTAAATGATCTTATTAGGGATGTGATTTTTCCCCTATCACTTTCTCACTAATTTATATTAAAAAGAATTTACATATCATGTTTATCTAAAAGTGCAAATTACAGTCTAGTTGGGTTTGTGGAAAGAATCAGTCCAGAGGATGCCTAAGTTCCACAGGAAATAATGGGAACTGGTGTTCAGCCTCGTTTCCATAAGACATCTATTTCATCTTAACACATCTAAGAACTTCATGAAACCTGGCTTTAAGCAGCTTTGCAAAAAGATGAAGGAAAGGGAAGCAGGGAAAGGGAAGCAGAGAAAGGGGTTTGAGCACCCACCTTAGCCATTCATAATCTCTGAGGAGTGTTGTGAGCATCCCACAGCACAATCAGCTTCCCAGTAACACGTGTGCTGCACCAGTATCTCACCACACACAGTGTGATGAACATTTGGCAGCCTGATGCCGTAAGGACGGCGCAGCCAAGTCCAAACAGCCTTTCTGCACCACTGCTTATCAGTAAAATGTTGCACATTCCACTTCCTACAGGGAATAATTTTCATCTCTTTTGGGTCAGACTTACTTGTATTACTCTCTGCTTTCAATTTTAAAGCCATGTAGGGATTTGACTGAGTTACTCGGTTAGGACAACAGCAGCCAAAACCTAAATGAAATATGGCTGTAATGGCAAGAACAACTAAGAATAATAACTTAGTTCATCCAAAATACAATATCAGAGGAGGAGGGGAAGCCTCCATGACACAAGTAAATTCAAATTTCTCTGGTAAAAGCATGAGGCAATAAACAAAAAATCCTGTATTGATTCAGTATGATGATATAATAAACTTTTCTTTCTCCTACTCTAATGATTCTATGCTAAAGGTCTGCACTGCACTGGGAGAGAAAACAGGAGGAAGGTGGAGGCAGACAGAGTGAACAGAGAAGGAGACAGTTTGCTGATGGTTTTAAATATTTTTCCACCTTCATAATGATCTTTTCACTTACATCCAACAAGAAGAAAACTTGCTTCCAACAAGAAGAAAACAAAAAGGATGAATGTGGCAATGAGAACTTATCTCTGTCTCTACTTTCTTGCTTTTCTCCTTGGATAAAATTCTGATGCCAGGTTGTAAAAAACAACCCAACATCTTCCTGTTCCCAGTTTTTCATGCACTCCAGATACAGCCAGAGTGGCATGTTTTGGATCTACATCTGTATTTTCATGCTCTTTTGGCATTCCCTTTCTTCCAAGTAATTTGCATTATTTTAGATTCTGTAGAAACAGTAATTACCAAGCTCTTTAGAACTTTCTATTAAGGAATAATAATCAGATTTTCTATAAATCCCAGTAAAAAAACTGTAAGGGAAAAAAGAAAATCACTCAGTTCCCCCTTACAGACAAATATAAACTCAAAGGAGCTGAATTCAAGCCCTGCTCTGTCAGAAACTTCGTTTACGACATTGGATAGACTATAGCCTCTCTCCATTTCTGCTCCCAGACAGCAGGATACGAACACTATGAACATTTCCCTTCTTGATTGCAGTGGGCTGGGTTAAGGGAAACCTTATGAGCCTTATAAGAAACCATAAACACTTTCCGCAGGACAAAAAGAACACAATGATAAAAAATGTACTCAGAATTGTGAGGCAATAGGAAATTACTGCAATGAAGACATAAAAGTACCAAATTAAATTGCTAGTCTGGACCGTAACAGTCTTACCTCTGAAGTCTGTTAAAGCATATTTGAGAATACAATATGCACAGCCTTGGCTTGGACTAAATGTGATGCTGCTTTATCCTTAAAATATGGATGGAGCGACTTCTTGTATGTATATCCACATGTAATTGAACATATGATTCAGTGAACAGCTCCCCTGCACCCCACAGCTTAATTTTCCTCAATATATAAATTATTCTTTTAAATTATTTTCTTCTTACAGTTGTGCGTCCTCTTCTTCCTTACAGACAAAAAAAGTTAAGCTGAACAATAGTGAAAACTCTGGAGGTGAAGTTCTGCTTTGAGCAATATCTGGGACACTTAAGACAGGAATTTCAAAGGAGATGAGAGGCCAGGCTGTCCACAAACACAGCAGGAGAACATTGCTGTTTACAACACCCCTCTTTCTTTCTCTTTTCCCAGTATCCCAGACCAGCTACAGCAGGGATTGTTTTGTGGCAGGCCACGCAGAGGCAGCAATGCACCTTTCCACCTCACATCCCCGCAGTGAAACAGGCACAACTGGCCCTTCTCTTCCCAAGGAAGAGCCTAGGGGAGGCTGGCACAGTGAAGGAGGAGGAGGGGTTCTTCCTCCTTAGCACTTAGATTGGGTAAGGGGGAAAAGGACTTTCCAGTCAAACATACTAACATTTGGGTTGTAGTCTCACATATACTCCTATTCTCTTTGATAGATATATAAAAACACATATATTGAGAGAGATTCTGTTTCCCAATTATTTTTATTTTTCCCTCACTAGCCTTAAACGCTCACAAATGTGCCCCTTATAAATAGGCAGGACCTCTCAGAAGTGGGAGTACGGGCTCAAATCCCTTGAGAATAAGAACAAAAATGAAAATCAGTTTCTCATACCCTGACTGAACGCTCTTATTCCTGACCCAGGGGATGGACGAGGGAAGGGGGAAAGCATCTCCTTTACTGTCCTTTGACTAACATACAGTATTCATGGAGCCCTTCACCCAGTTTTCCTCCTCTCCAGCCACTTGCTGGGAATAGCTGCCTGAACATGCATCCAGCACACTCTCTGATCTGAATTTGGGAATGACATATCCAAGATACAGAGCAGGTCATCTCAGTACAACCTCAGGAGCCCCTGTGCCTGAGCAAAAGCTGGATCTGGAGATACCAAGCTCAGTGGTGAGAAGGGAAGTGCCTCCAGGACTCCCTGGTGCCTAAGTGAGGGCTTGGTAAATGTTTAACTCTTATTGAGGGGTTTTTAGTCCCCAGGCAGTTCCTGTGAACAGCTGTGCCAGTGAGATGTGCCTGTATCCTGTGCTGTAACAAGACTTACTGGAGAGGTTATCAACTAGTGCCTCCTCCTTCCCTTTTCTCTCATGCAGGTGGCACCTGGCTGCAGAATTTTGCTGCCTGTAGATCCATCTAAGTCCCTCTGCCAGGTTCCCAGCAGAGACCCTTCCTCCAGAGATGTGGGAACTGGAGATAGGCAGGATTTTGCACCTGTGTGGCTGGGGCTGCTTCTTATCCTCCTGACTGGAGACTTGCAGGTCTCTTCTGTCAGCCACTTGCATCTCCAAATTCTCTTTTTTGCTTCCTCTACCAAAGAGGAGCCAGGTTGGGCCGATGTCTGTGTAGATGGCAGAGGATGGGGTCTGTCACTTCCCAGCCTTCCTGCAGGTCAGTGTCATGGTAGTCATGAGACCCCTAAGCACATCCACATTTAGTGGTTTCGACTATTACTTAAGGAATCCTGTTGATTTATAGTCTCAGTTTCTTCAGTTTCAATACAGTTGTGTTATGTTAATAGGTGAAATGGCTTGCATGAGGCGTGAACAGCCAAAAGTGAGTTTACAGATCACACCTGAGCTAAAAATCCCTCAGGACTGTTAGTTTTTCTTTCTCCCACAGGCAGGGGCATGTTGGTGGGTAAGAGCAGTGGCTTGGGGGACAGCCATCAGAAAGTCCTCCAGGCCTTAACAGAAAGCCCTGGAAATGTGAAGAGATTCCCAGCACTTGCTACTCAGCCCCATAGGACTGCATCTCATTGGAGTAACCAGACAGAGGCTACTCCTCTGAACTGACCCACATTTAAACTTTTGAGATTTACCCATCCTGCTGCAGCTTGAGAGCAATGTGGGCTTCTTCCTTCTTCCAAAAGGAGATGCAGGATGGGACAGAGTGGCCAGTGAGCGGCAACAACTGTGGAAGAAATGTTAGCTTTAAGAAATTGAAGAAAGCACTTAGATCCCTCTTTGGTCATGTTTTGAAAGCGAAATGAAAGAGGCAGCCTCCTGATTTAAATTGTTTAAGAAAAAAGAGAAATACTAAGAAAAGTGCACTGTGTATACAAAAAAAAAAATCTCTAAAATTTGCCTGAGTGTAAGTATGCAAACAAGTTCAGAGTTTTCCAAATATGGACTCTATGCGAGTTAGAGGGGCATGAGCCAGGTCTCATGAGTAAACAAAATAAAAATACTAGGGGGAATGTTTTAATAGCTCCTTTTAATTCCCAGTTCAAATAGATTCCTTGCTTCATTTGTTCAAGTGAAGCCATGCCGATTTGGTGGCTGTTACGGGTTTGTCTTACTGAATACAGCAGGGCCTGATCCCAGGCTGTCTTACTGTGAGTCTACACCGGCAGAATTCCATGGCTCCAGGAAGGTTACAGGGAGCCTGCACATCAGCAAGCTAAAGAACCAGAACCATTATTCCCAACAGGCTGTTTTGGCAATAAACATTTTAACTACTGGAAAATCACTGTGCCTCTGACCACTGTGAAAGTACAAGATTTAAAGTTTTGCTAAGACCATACAAATATTGTATGCTGAACTTTCCCAGAAAAGCATATTAGTCTGTCAGCTAAAGGAGCTCCACAAAGGAATGGTGACAAGGTGCTGAACGGAGATTTGGGACTCTCACATTCAGTTCCTGGCCTCGCTCTATCGCTGGACCTCAGCAATTCCAGACCTCTCTTTTCCCAGCATGGTGCCTCGGTTTCCCCACTCAGACACTGGAGATGTTGTAACTATGTAAAATGGTTGGAGATTTACTAATAGGAGCAAATTTTAGCAACAGGGGTGGAACCAATGCATTCTAGAAATCTCTCTGCTGTTGGATCACCGGATGTCTGTGTGCAGGTCAATGAACTTTGCTGGCCTCAGTGCAATCTCCTGCCAGCTGGACATATACATTTGACCCACTGTGCAGACAACTAGTAATAACAAATTGCTTTTTTAAACTCTTTCTGAGATATTAAGCACTGAAAGTGGTGATTCAAATCACCACAAAGAGCCAGAAAGTTGACCACGTGCAGCTAAAATTCGAGGTACCAATTCTCGTTCAAATTACTGCCAATTTTCTCAACTTTAATGAATTTTAGTGACCCACACCTGCCTGAAAAACTACTACTTGTAAATGGTAAAACCACCTATGGTTTTTCAGCCTGATACTTCTCTCTTCTCCATGACTGTTTGACTAACTTGCATTTTCAGTATAATTACTCCAGAAATTGTATTTCTGAAATAGAAACTGTATTTCTAGAAACTGCATTTCTACCTGGCTCTATGCCTACTGTCCCCTTGTACAGAGAGACATTCAGCTAGTAAACTCATTGACATTTCTTTGAGGTTTCTCAAGAAGGGTATGTAGAAAAGAAGAAAAATGTCCCAGTGCCATTAAGTACTGCTCAAACCTCATAAATAATATTTTACCAGGACCTATAATTTAAAGAGGAAGGTTAGTTACAGCAATATTTTGTCTCCACCCCACTAATATCCTTTGCTCCTCAGACACCTTTTTACCAGGTGGACAGGCAGGTTTGTAATGGGAGCAGGACTCTGGCTGGGATACAGGTTTTAATTCAGAGCTTGATTAATGTGATCAATTTATCCCTTTCCTGCACTGATTTGCCTGCTGGCAAATCACCAAGCAATTCCCAGCTAAGAAAATGTCACTGTAAGATGATATATAGGGTGAAATGGAGAGCAGTTCCTTCCTCAATATAGCTGCATATGATGTGGTCAGTGATAGGCCTTTTAGGTGGAAAATAAAATTCAGCTACCTAGAAGGCAGCTTCCACCTTGTTTATACCTCCTGAATTGAAACATTTTATGTGCATGGCCAATGAAAGCTATTTTGGATGTATTTAAGTCTTGTAGAAGGCAGAGTTTCATTTTTTAATGCATCTTGAAAGAGATCATAGACTGAAAATTTTACCTGTGTATTCATAATCAAGGGGCTTCTCTGTTATAAAGACAAGGATAGAAACAGCATATGTGAGTAAGACCAGGTACCTGGGATCACTTCACAAAGAGGATTCAAACTTGGTATTAGTCCCTCTGACTTGTGAGTGCCCTGATCCTGGAGGGATTCAGCACCTTGATGGCAGTGCTGAGGGAAGCAATGTGTCTTCACAGAGATTTACTCAACAAACAGATCTAAATCAGCCAGTAAAAAAATGTGGCCTTAAGCTTCTGCCATCTCTGCAATGACTCTGGGTGTTGGGGGAAAAGTATTGGTGTGTATTCCAGCATCCAAGGCTAGTTTTGAGGATCTCAGTTATAGTTCTCAGCCTATGGTTGGTCATGTAAGCTCATGGCTGGGCTAAAAATCCCTTGTCTTCAACTTTCTCCTGGCTGAAGTCCTCTGAAAAAAGCTGCCACATCTGCTGTGGGTACAGATGAATAAGTAGATCTGACTTTCTGGAAGTTTGTTTAGCTTAGGACTGCTGAACTCAGTCACAAAGTTATTTTAAGAATGGACACAAAGTGGACAAAATCAGGCAGATAACACATTCTGTCTTCCTTTGGGAAAGCTCAGAAACCAATCCTTTCCTTAGCAGGGCCTGTTGTCACAATTTCATGTGTTTGTGGCTCTGCACATTTCTTGACTATGAAACAAATCTAATCCAGTACGAACCACTGGATCTGCAGAGGACACTGGAAGAAAAGTGGAGGAATGATTTGACCTCAGACCAGGAAAAAAAATATTACAGGATGTTTCTGGCAGAAATGGCAAGGAAAAAAAGATCTCAAGAACCTGAAAACGCTTTCTGCATGGACCACAGTTTATGTATTCTCTGTTTTCTCAATGACTGGACAAATGGACTTCCACCCCACAGTCTGCCTGAAGATTCGATCGTAGCAAACATAGTGGGTAGCATGTCATTCCCAGATGCCAGATGTTGCTGAACAAGCCCAAAAGAAAGCTATGATGGAAGAGTCATGAGGACATGAGTCACTAATTTCTTTCAGTCCTTCTTTCAATTACTTCCTGTCCCCTAACAGGAAAATAGCTACTGCAGAGTAAATGCAGAAACATCCATGAAGAGAGAGACAGCTTGGAAGACCACAAATATTATTGAAGAAGTATCTGCTGATTTAAAGAAATTACATATTATTTCTTGTGCATTTGCTTATAAACATCATAAAGAAAAATTCTATGTCAGCTTGCTAAATCAAATCAGTTCAATTACCTAGATTTGCATGGTGCCCCAGTAAATCCCACACCACATTCCTTTTTCCACACCCACCCCACTGGTGCTGCCATGGGAAGAAATGGTTCTTTGCTGTCCTTACCATAAGGAATTCCTCACAGAGATGAGGATTAAATGTGGCTCTTTCAAACAGATTGCCTTTTCTTCAAATTGATGTTAGTTAAACAAAGCTATCTTTTCCTATCACAATATTTATACTTGCTACTGGCTCTTCTCTCTCCAAGTTACTTGCTAGTGAAAGGTGGTGATCAAAAAAAGAGGAAAGTCTATGTTTTGAGACTCTTTTATTTATGAAAGAGAATGGAAGAAAGATGAAGTAGCATTAATTCATATTACAATGTTTTCATAGCAGAAAAAAGAGTTACGTAAGCTCAGTCAGCCAGCTCCCAGGCTTGCATTGCCATTTGCCCTAGCCAATTATATTTTACATGATCAACACACCCAATAATTAAATAATTAATTGGTTTCTTTTGGAAACTCTATAAAACATTATGGACCAGAGACTATTTATCTTGCCTCTGTGATTCCTGCTGAAGAAACATCTGGTTCCTTTTTCTGCAATCAACATGAAACGTGAAGGGGCCTGAATTCAAAAGCAATTATATTTTATGTAATTTATGTGCTTTACAGGCTGACGAATTTGACTTGTTGGAATATGGGATCCCACCCTCCCTGTCCAAATTATGTTGATTGTATTTTCAGATCACCATGGAAGGATTTTTTGCAGCTTGATAAAAGCTGTTGGTCCATCAACTCCTGTAACTTCTCCCCAGAGTTTATAATAACAAAACAGTTGTTTTGTTGCTAGACGCTGCTTCCCTTTTACAAGGATTATGTCTCTTTATATGTACCTTGTAGCAGGTCCTTCAAGAGCTCTCAGCTTTCATCTCACTTTGAAAGAGAAACTTGTTTCCTTCAAAAACAAAGCTTTTACTTTGAAAACAACAGAAGACTTCTGTGAAAAGAGTTCACAGATGCATATTCTGGATGGATTAACTTTCCATTTCTCATAGAAGACATTTTTTTCACAGTGGCACTTCTAAATGCACTTAGGTCTTCTATAAGCATTGTCATGTACGAAAAAAAGGACAAGTTTAGCCTTCCCCAGTTCTAACAGTTGATCTAAAAATTCATAAGAGTTAATAACAATAAAAAGCCATAACATGTGTTGGAAGAGCTATTGGGATTACTACACCAACACTTTGCACTTTTCTCCCAGTCATCAAAAACTAATGTAAAAACTTCCTCTGCCTTCAACAATGTGTTGAGATATGAAACAATGCAGCCAGGGCTTGCCACCTTCTAAAGGGGATGTCTCTGGGGAGAACTGGGAAAACCACCTTATGAATCTTACAAGTCAGTTCCAGGATGGATAATTGCATTTGTCAATGTAATACCCATTTTCATTTCCTGTTGTGCCATTTTTCCTTCCAGTGCTTTAGTATAGAGGGGTTATAGCATTGGGGAAGATGTGGAGGTGGACAATTGCATTCACATAATTGCATAAATCAGTTTCTTACCTTTGGAAAGTATTTAAGGATTTTTTTGTCTACCTTTCTTCTCCGTGTATGTATACAGATCCCTTATGTTCACTGAGAAATCCCCATGATTTTGTTGCATCTAAACTTCAGCAAGGCAAATTGGGTGTAGATGAGTGATCTGTAGCTAGGCCTCAGCTGGAAAAAAAATGCCTGGCTTGCTTGCTTCAACCCTCTGCCCTTTCTCAGATGCTCTGATGATGCCACTGCTGCCGCCTCTTCCCTTCCTCCCAGGATAGCTGTCACGTCCTGTGCACTCCTGCCAGATCTGTGGTCTGCTCTGGCACATGCGGAGCTGAGACAGCCCCAACGCACCCACCCAGTGTGGTGACACCCTCAGAGAGGCTGAGATGAGCCAGCACCCCATTGCCCTGGGGAGCTGGAGCAGGCTGGGATCCTGCCCCTCGCCCCCGCTGCAGTGTGCTCACACTTCCCTGCTGAGCTGCCTCACCACTTGGAAAATGCTTGGCCAGGGAGTTATTGAAGATGAGACTTGGCCAAGGATCTTTGCCATCTCTGCCTACTTGCAGCTGCAGGGCTGTACATCAGCTCCCAGCATCATATAGCTAGACCACAGTGCTCCTTGTTTCCAGCCCCTAAACTGTACTAAAAGGCAGCTAAAAATACCTTAAATACTTTCCTAATGTTCCTTTTTCACATAAACAACTTCTGTGGGAGGAAGTGGCTTGCACATTTTTGTCTGGTGGGGTGGCTCGCACTAAGAAAATATTTAAGAACACCTATATGAGACCATATTAACAGATGAACAAATCAACTGCCAAATCTGTGCTAAAAAGAAGAAAACTAGGTAGGTCCTGTATAGTTGCTGAAGTTATGAAAGGTTCTTGAACTCTACAATTTTTAGGCCATCCTATAACTGGAAAACTTTCAGGAGAGGTATGAGCTCACACAACCATTACCTCTTGAGAATCTCAGCACACACTCCTTATGTGCACTAGCAGGGACTGATGGTGTCTCAGCACCTTTCAAAATCAGGCCCAAAGTACCTCAAGTTGGTGTTCAAAAAGCAGAAATAATTTCTGCAGCTTTTACTGAAACAAACACCAGTTTCCCAAGTAAGCTTTGTAAGCACAACACAAATGAGGCATCCTTTTGTACTGAGAATTTGCAGCAATAGTAACCTAGGCAGGGCGCTAAGCCAGCATTCCTACCCCCTATAGAATATTCCTTATCTCACCCTCATATGTTTCAGCCAGTCACTGTTAAGATTGAAAGACTAAAAAATAATCGCAGCAAATGTTTAAAATAATGCAGGACTTCATGTTACAGCCAGTTACACTTCCTGTAACCATTCTGTATCAGCCAGAATTCTGGCTGATGTTAATTCTTAATACAGGCAAACCACCAGATCCTTCATTGAAATCAATGGCCACATGCTTCCAGCTTTTAATGAGATGAGGATTTTTAAAGTATATCCAGAGAGGGTGATTTAATTTTTTTTTTCTCATTTAGGACCTCTACAGAGTTGAGACAACACCCATCTATTCTGCTATATTTAGCTCATCAGATAAAGTCTGGAAGAAAGTCAGGCCTATTTCACCCTTCCCATTTGCAGGGTAAGCTCTTCCTGAACAACTCTGCCAGGTAACTCATCCACATTCCCTGGTAGTTGTTCCAAGGGACTGAAAGTCTCAGTTCTTTGGTGGTTCTTGGGAACTTGTTGGAAACAAGCAGCTCCTTTGTTCCCTGTCTCACTGGACACTTGTGTGCAGCTCAGCTGGCAGCAATCAGCCATACATTCAATTATTTTTAGCACCTCAAGAGGGATTCTCAGACTAAACTTTTGAACCACAGTGGCAATTTAGGTGGGGAAGGCTTGTCCTAGTTATGCCTGTATTGCACCTTTTCTACACAGAGAACACAAATCTCCACAAAACACAAGGTCATTCCAAATAAAAAAAAAAGTCTCCTCCCACAGCAGCATGAATTATATGGCTCATTTTTATCCCCCAAATCATTTTTGTTACTAAAAGAATCTTAGTGTATTTATTCCAACACCTATCAAATGTCAAAGAAATCAGGAAGATCTGTTATCCTGTTATGCAAACCAAGAACTTAGAGATATAGTAAGGCTCTAGACAAACAGTTTTTTCCTGATTCAGATGTGTTTTAACAGCATACCTTGGGTGCTCTCAAACACACCAAACTCAGAACTTACCACTGGCTGACCAGTTGTTCACACTTCTTACGGTATAGAAGTTCAGTCACATTAACTGAAGCTGAAATTTGCCTATTCCAAGTTAAGTGTTCACAGAAATTAATGAGGGCAGTAATACCAGAAAAGAGAAAGAGCAAACAGGCTAATGATGGCAATCTGTTACAGTACACAGTTGTTCCCTAAATTAATATCTGTCCATGGCATAATGGCAGACTTTTGATAGGATTTAGCTACTTCTATCTTGCCTCATTGCCTCTGTGAACGATGGAGTCTCTATCCACAAAATCTTCTGTTGGCTACTAGTTCTTGAAGTTTAAAGGCACACAGGTTGACTGTGTTTTTCCCAGAAAATCTGCTCCATACTTGAAAGTCTGCTTTCACAGCAACAAACAGCCAAGCCTTCAATGGGATCAAGTTCTGAAGGAGACCTCCTCACCCTGCAGATGGGAGTTTGAACTCAGATGGCATTTTGGAGCATTTCTCTTGGATTAAGCTTTCTCAAACAATCCTCAGAAAAGCTGAGACGAGAACTCTGACTTTTACCCAAATACCCCATAACTCTGTGGTAAGGGGTATCCACCGAGGCTTTAGTAAGTTCAGATTTATTTCTCCCCTCTGTTTGAGAAATTTTGAACCCACACCTTCCACTGTGTGTGAATTTTCTAACCAGGGGACAATGATGTATGCACAAGGAGGGCTGCTGCAAACTTCTTTTGAAGCACTTCCAGTGTGCTTGGATTAATGAAGCATTCATTGGGCCAGAGAGAGTACAAGTGGGAGAATAAGCATGACTCCATTGCCTCATGATTAGGGCATTCCCAAAGGGAGGAAACCTAAGTTTTGTTCCTACTCTAATGGCTATTTAACGTTCTATCATTAGATCATATCATACTATATCAATATTCTTTATATTACATATTCATATATGTATTCAAATAAAATAAGTGGGGACTGAGATGCTGATTTCTTTCTCTAACATCCTTCTCACAGGGTGCCATAAGTGCACAGGGTGCCTGGCCTATGAAGTCATACTTATTCTTTTGCTTTCTCTGGACAATTAGAATTTAATTATTGCAGCCTACATGAAACATTTTTACTAGAAGGACTTCAGGTTCAGCTATACCTGGTGGTGAGTTCCATGGGTTGGTGCCTCCAGGTCAAGGTGTTTTCACTCCTCTGGCTCCTCAGCAGTGTCTGCTGCTCTGTGAGCTGACCTTGACAGTTCCCATCATCAAACAACTCCTCTCCTGCCATGGCATGTGGACAGCACTTCACAGGCCATCAGGGAACCTAGAATAGACTTACAGATGCCATTATATTGAATAAGTGCTGGGTTTTATGTTGACTGAGCCCTTTTCTGCATTCAACTCAAAGTTACCTGCTATAGGTCAGTCTATTCAGCCAAGCAGAGTCCTAAATTCTGGACCAGACTTCCCTCTTTTTCTATGATTTCCCAATACAAGCAGATGGATGAATTCAGAGGAAAACTGAAGTGATAATGTTGCTAGGAGTTTCTAAATTATTGCATAGTCGTTGCAGTGCTTTAGGGAGGGGTATTTGTAATCATGCAGCTTATGATTCATGATTGAGATTATGAGGTTTTCAGGCTGACCACTGTCCAGTCTTTGCCCCAGCATGCACATTTATAGATGGGTAAGCCAGAAACAACTGGATATCAACAGGGAGAGGCCTTTAGACAGTGGATGTTACTAAAAGCAGAACAAAGATATCAAGTAGTGAGCATGTCTTTAAAATAAATCACAGGACAAAGGCCATGGACATAAAAGTTAACAGAATAAAACCAGACCTTTAAGCCAAGAATGCAAGACTAAAGGCAAGGTCCTGCTATTAGTGAATAAGGCACTGCCACAAGAAATTAAGGCACACCAGCAGTGCTAACTTCAGCCTAAAAAATATGCTGTTATTGTGTTACAGGAGAGAGGTAGTGATGCACAAGCAAGGGAGTATTTCTTGAGCACAAGCATGAGTGTAATTTCTTTGTATTACTGAAAAGAGTTAAGTGATGCACATGACTGCTCTGCAAAATCTGAAGGTTTTGCTTCCTTACTCCTTCTTTGTTTTGGTTCAGGGAGTCTACCACAGCAGGCTCATGCCTTTTGGAGGTAGAGTATGCTTCTGCTTTAGGATCTATCCCAGAGAGCCAAAGCCAGAAGGAGGGACTGAATATTGGCCACTCTGTAAACTTAAAACTTTTGTAGGTCTGCCCACTAGGATTCTTCAAACAGGCAGTGTAACTTCCTTTTAAAACTGTGAAAATGAGATCTTGAATGAACTGGAGTAAGGCATGGGCTACTTGTGCTTCCCTCAGCTTTGATACACACATTTTTCTATTTCTTTTCTTGGCTTTGTAAGAGTATGAATCAGCCCTGCTATGACTACAAAGAGGTGTCTGTGTTTTATTAGGGGGGGAAACATATGTCTTCCTACATCACTCATGGTTAATGTTAACAAAACTGCATAATGCCAATAAAAATCTATACATAGAGAGACACGTAGATATACAGAGACATCTTTGGAAAAATATGGAAAAAAATTAATTTTTTACATAAAACTTCAACTTAACAAATCCACTGCAAAAAGATCTCCATCTATTACTCATCATGGAGTGCTGTATCTTGCTTATCTTCCAAAATGTAAAAAACATCTTGAAATATCAAACCATCTCCATGCTTAGATAATAATACTCTTTTTCACTCAAGAAAATGTTGATAATAGAACATTTTTCATTCATATTGGTTGAGTTAGACTTGGTAAGGCTGCCCTCGACACCTGTAAATCAAAGGAAAGATGTGCACTGCTCTGCTGCTCTGACACCTCATCTCTGTCACATTTTCACCTGCCCATTGTGTGAACACCAGCTGGGTGCTGCAAACACAGCTGGGCTCAAGCTTGGCGCTAATCTGAGCCAGGCACAGATCCTGCCTCCTTTCAGCAGTGTTTGGTCTCCTGGCTTTGGGTCACTCCTCCAGTCCTGATCCTGAACTCAGGCCACACTGCGGGGTTTTCATTTCTGGGCTGAGCGTGGATTGTCCTTGGATCTGCATCCCTTTATACTGTTTTTTTCTAATACTATGGGAAAGATATATTTTAAAAAGTGTATTATGAATGAAAGACTTCTCTGCTTTGAAAATTACTTTTGAATATAATTCACTAAGAAGTTATGCACTTTCATCTAATCAATCTATTAGTAAGCTAAAAACTCTAGAATGCAGCACCTATATAAAGTAGCTCTTTTTATTTGGATAGAAACAGACCTCACCTGAACTGATTGTAGCCAGGAGCCTTTTTTAATTAGTGAGTGCACCCTGGATGAATCTTGGGAGAAATTTTACAATTGCCCTCCCTCCTTACTCTCAGACACATGTGCATGCACACATACATACACACACACATATACCCCCATTTCAATTTTTAAATACAGATTTGGTGCTGGGTTTGATACAGATTTCAGGCTACAGGATTCATAACCCTAAAACCCTAGGAAATGGGAGTTTTACATTCTGCCCCCCAATCGCAAACTCAGCCATTATAATTTTATTGTCTTCTTTATTCTCACTCATCTGAAAGTCAGGGCTCACATAGGGCAACATCTCACAACCCCTCCTCCTACACTGTGGCCATGTATGAATAGTCTTTAATTTCTTCATGCAGAAAGGAAAAAACTTGTCTCAAGCACAGCAAGATTCTTGAATGCAGAAACATCTGTCTACCACAATTTAAATCAAGAACAAAGCTCATTTATTTTAAGTTTTACCACCACCACCAGCAAGCATATACCATGTTTCCTGTCATGATGACCTTTATGTTCGAGTAAGAGTGCAGCAAAACAAGAAAAGAATAAATACAAAGTTCCTAGAGGAGAACACAGCATGTGCTGCCTCTACAACGCATTATAGAACAAGCAAGGCTTTAAGGTTTTCTTTAAAAGCCTTAAAGAAAGACATCAGAAAGGCAGATGCCAGGGCAAAAGCAGATAAAGCTAAAGGAAGAAAATATAATCATTCAACCTACCACATAGTCTGAAACACCAGTTTCCTTGCTCAACAGTAGTTTGGGGATTTCCAGGGAGTTTAATGCCATTGTTTGTGGCAAACATGAACCTGGGCACACCTTAGTACAAGTAGAGGATTTGTTGTTCCAGTGATTGTTGCTATTGTTTAGGAAAACTAACATGGAAGAGATGAAACAGGTCCTGGGTTTGTGCTGTCACTGAAACAGAAGACCACTGTTGAATGAAGGGAAATAAAAGAAAACACTGAAGCACAAAAAGCCACAAAACTGTAACAATAATCCCAAAGGCACTGTCAATAAAAGGAGAAACAGACAGGAGAAAAAGTCTCAGAAATGAATTAATCCCAAATTCAGAATCTTCCTCTTCTACCAATTTTTGGTGGTGCTTATTTACTGGAAGCTTTCTTCCAGCAGAGAGTGCTCCACATTAAGCCTGACATTCAGAGTGTTATTTTTATATTGCTCTCTAAAACAGAGAAAAGTACTTCAGTAACAAAAACTCATTATCTCAGTTAGGAGACAATATATCACACCCTTTCGACTAAAGGACAAGAAGTTGAAACAGAGGCATGCCCTGCTGTGGCTAATTCTTTGGTTACCAATAACACAAACCTTTGTGTGCTGTGATATACATGATATACAGAAACTCTCTAAAAGGCCACCTAATCTTACACCAGGTTACCCATTTTCAAGATTATAGATCAAGTTCCAACATTCCTTCATGTAAGATCTCTCCATCCCAAGCTTGGAAAAAGTCGTGCTGAAATTGTCACCAAATACTCCTCTCAGGGCTGTGTAAACTCACTGAAATCTACTGTACTTGCAGTACTTCATTTATGCCTTGAAGCAACTAACACAAACCGTTTATTGCTTGGGGTGGGAGGGGTATGTGCATAACAAGGTTCCCAAGTAACCTGATTTCCAAGAGTACCAGCTTAAAATCAGTCTTTGTGACAATCTCTTCAGAACTTAAAAAAAATAAGTTCCATTTTTAGGTATCAAATTCTGAATTTCAGACACTAAGGTCTGAACCTTTCTTCTGGACCTTGAGTCAGTGAAATGCTGAATTCAACCGTCAATAGTCACACTGCAGCCCATTGGTATTTAACTGAACTGCACATGCAGAGTATCTTAAATGTGCACTTCTAGGGAATTTCAAACTGTCTTATATTTTGCAGTTAACTCCAGGTGCAGCCAGTCTCTAAGTTTAGGTAGAACAGGTTCCTATGGAAAACTAGAAAGCAATAGATTTACAGTCAGCTGTGGGGAAAAAAAAAAGCCCAAGTACTGTGATAGAGTTCACTTTTCACACCTACTCAATGTCAACACCTGTTTAGCTGTAGGTTTTTGAAAAAGCAATGACTTACTCTAACATTGCTGTGGAAGTACTTTATTTCTACATACATAATTTATTTTAATTTATTTCATATTATTCAACATAAGCTATTTCTAGTATATATCTATAATGCATTGTGTGTAGAAAGAGAATCTCTGATGAACACATAGCAGTGAGTTCTAGAGAGGCAGATAATTTTCTTCACGTAATAATAGTTTTCTTTCCTCATGACTGCAGACTTTTATTACTAGCATCATGCCAAACATTTGAAGATTGGATTATGGCCTGTTATGCCCTGTCGTACTTGATTATTTTTGTCAGCATGCTGACCCAGGGTGCCCTTTTCTTGTGTTGTTCCTTCTGTTTCCATTTTTCATGTCATCCAGCTTTTCATCTTGTCAATCAGCTTTTGACTTCCTGATTAAAGTATCTGTCACACGAGCAGCCTGGTCTCCAGTCAGTTGTTTAATTTGTTCCTCATGGCATCCAATTGAGTTATTCATCTGGCCCAGCTGTTCCCAAGTGCTTCCAGCATCACTTTTTCATGTGTTTGGGTTTAACCTCTATATCTATGTACAACAGTGTGAATTGTTCCATTCATTCTGTTGACTGTGGATTGCTTTGCCTCTGTCTAATGCCTTGACATTGCTAGGAAGGCTGCTACTGTATTCTGTGGCTTAACCAGCTGAGAGAAAAGCACTGTTTCACCCTGGTGTTATGGTAACAAGAATAACTAAACACACTACTTCTCAAGTAGTATAGCAGGCCCAATCTTTAACAATTAGGAACACGTAATGGAAAACTCTGCTCTCAGGGATCTGAATCCACCCAAAAAAATAATGTTGATGACACTTGGCAGGAGGAGAGAAACGTTACTTTGCCAGGAATTTTTAGCATTCACTTGAAATCAGTTTGCTTCATTATCATGAGGGCTGTTTGCTCAGTGCCAAGTCTAGGCCTGGTGTAACCCAGCCATAACTCCCAGTGACTTATGTGGGAGTTGTATAAGCTCACAGCAGGGCTAAATTTGGTGATCTGACTGAAGTCGTACAGGCATCCTGTTGGAACAATGGAATTTAAATCAATTCAGTGTCATCACAGTAAAATACTTAAATCTTGTTGTGTTGCTTTAATTGCTGCTTTTCAGCGAGAATTAGGCAAGAAGGATTAGCATTTAATTCTGACTCTAGTCTGTGGTTTTTTTCTCCTCTGGAATAATAACTGTTATGCCTCAGTTTCCCTACAGGATATAACAATACACACATTACATCTGGAAGAAGGAATAATTGTTTACTAAATAACTTGAAGGTGAAATATGCTGAGTATCATTATTTACGATTACTAGAAGCTGATCTAACTGAGAAGAATGCTGGTTTTGAATTTGTATTACAGGGGAGGAAGACATTGTCTGATAACAAACTTCTATATTTTTATGGAAGTCAAGTGAAGTCCATGCCATAGGGAACATGTTGATTGTTTTAGGGTTTGGAAAGAACATCTTTTTCTTCTCAATTCCTCTATTGTTTCATCCTTTTGCCCTGTCTTCTACTGCATTATAAAGTATTGCCATCTGCTACTGGCAGTATGACTCAATTACCTTTCTCATACAAGAAATCCTCTGCTTTAGTGTAAATTTATATCACATTTACATAAGATTTATCCAATAAAAGTACATTGCAAAATATTTCGTCTCAAACTGGGTAGATTTTCAGCCTTTTTTCCCATTGTGCTAACACCAGTTTCTCCACATACACACCAGGATTCAAAGTGCTGACTCCATAGCACTGTGAGTTTTTAGCAGAGTTTTATATACCAAAAAAATTTTATTAAACCAATATTAACTCAGCCAGGTCCCTGCTGGATGCCTGTCCACATCATAAGAGCTGCCAGCTTGACTGGCACTCACTGGCACCCATGTAGAAGCTCTCAGTGGGGAAGCCAAGCCCTGAATGGACCTGCGTCCTGAAGCGCCCTTTCATCCCTACAGGTGGTCCTGGAGCTCAGGAGTGAGATACTTTCTTGGAGCAGTCCTATACCTGCTCTGGGGCTAAACAAATTACTTCAGCTTTCACCACCTTCAGACCAAAACTTTTAAAGTCTTACTTTTTCCTTTTCTTATTCTCCCTTTTTCTTTTTCATTGGATAAACAACCTAAAGTTTTGCTTGTTTGTTAAGAAAACTTTCCAATTGTAATTTTGCATTTATTTGGAAAACAAAGGTGTACAAAGGATCAGAAAATATCTCCAGCAGCATTTGGAGCTTGAAGCCATGATGCATCTCAAAAATTCCTGCTTTTCCCTTACTTTCTCTCTGGCTCTGTAGAGAAATCCAAAAGACCTTTTTGACAGAATGCAATCTGGCTTTAATAGTATTAGATGGCTTCCATTCTACTTGTTTGAGAAGGACTGGTCCTGAAAAACACTGCTGTGAAATGCATATTATTTGGAAGTACAGGAATTTCACGACCATAAGGCGCACCGGACTATAAGGCGCACTCTTTTTATTGCAGCGACGATCTGCACGGAACAAAGTCACGAATTAGTAACGGAATCGCGCGATCGCGGGGTTTACTGGCAGGTGCTCAATTTGCAAACATTTTTCATGGATTGGTGTAGCCTTTAAACGCAGCCCCAGGTGCCCTCGCCGTGCCGCGGGCCCCGGTACTCCTGCCCACCCCTGGCGCTGGTTGGCGGGGCTTGGCTCCTGCGGCACAGCTGCGGCTCATGGCTCCTGCGAGGCCACCACCCCCACAGCTCGGCGCTGTCACTGGGCCATTCCCCCTCACAGTTCAACGCTGCCATGCGGGGTCACCTTCCCCTCGCTCAGCTCGCGGCTCACACTTCCTGGTTGGCAAATTTCCCAACTTTGTCCATATATAAGGTGCACCGGATTATAAGGCGCACTTCCGGGTTTTGATCAAAATTTTAGTCAAAAGGGTGTGCCTTAAAGTTGTGAAATTACTGTAATTTGTATGTGAAGTGCATTTTATTTGTATGACTTTATATTTTCTAACTTAGCAATATTATAGAACAGGTTAAAAAATATGACAGAACAGGGTGAATATGTGCACTCAGCCTAATAAGTTTGCACTTTCTGTCAGTATCTGAGTCTCTCCTGTGTAGAAAAGTAGAAAAAGAAAGAGATAGTTATGAAAAATAAGCTGCATCCCTTGGCCATGTGCAATGAACCCATTCACAATAGGTTGTGCAGTTAGTACTGCTGGGTTTGCTTGCAAACTTTGCCCTAAGTTCTGAATTTAGTTGTCTTGTGCATTTTCCATGTAGCTTGACTCCTTCTTGGTTAGTTAAGAAAATAATTGCAGGATGTCTGAAACCCGCACTTCCCCCAGCATCTTGTATCATAAAATAACTCCAGGCGCAATATGTTATGCAAGTCTGTGATCATCCCTCTAATTTCTTATAAAAGATATGACCTTGTTATCAATGAAGATATTTTTAAAGTACTGATCATCTGAGTTAAAACCTCATGGACAGAAATGAAAAATGAATTCTTATCTCTCTTAAAGCCTAACTCCACACTGGTTGCACTCAATGCAAATTCCATGTGGTTTTCTTTTACAGCCAGAGCCAACTATACTACTTCTGGAGATGCACAAAATACAATTTTGTAGTGCAGAAAAATTCTTGAGAGGTTATGCTACAATATTTGAGGGTGTACTGACTTTACTAACACCTGAGAATGAAATTTGTCTGCCAGGTATATATTTTTTGGGTTAATTCTAAAAATTGGATCACTATAAATTATAATTCAGGGTGAGTTATTCAATTGCCTCTCAGGATCATGATTTGAGTAGGTTATGCAGAAGAATGTAGTTGTCAGATCGTGACATATTCTGGCTTGTGTATTATGCCCTGTATTTCTGATCAGTCAGGAAGACATTTTATTCGCAATGCTCAATATGGACTGCAATAGGAGTATAATCAATACTCTTCCACAAACATTTTCCCTTCCCTTCCTTTTCCTTCCCTTCCCAGAACTTCACTTCCCAGAAATTCCCTTCCCTATTGTTGTTGCTGTCTTCAGCCTGAAGGAAATGTTTCTTCAGGCAAAGGTCAAGCTATATGCATGTATTTTGCACTTTATGCACCTAGCATGAGAGTGTCTACGCTCTAAGAAGACAGAAGATCTGCAGCCCCCTCATTTCTTTTACCTTTGATGTTTTCAAGAAGTGACTGAAATATCAATGTTTACTGAACACAGAGGAAAAAGTACTTTGCCCAGGGTGAAGCAACTGGTTTTAGGATGGCTTACAACAAGAACCTCCTGTATGGAAGAGGACGAGCTTCAGGGCACATATAAATACGCAATATATACATGTAGTCATCCTCCCAACCAGAAGAAATGCTTGTGTTTAACAAGCACATTTCATATGCAACCTGGTTTAGCTTCTGCTGCACTAACAATTCCTGCAATTAAGCTATGCTGGTAGCTAATTAACTCACTTTTTTTTTTCATATTGAAGTAGCAAACATAGGTAGGTATTTAACCCCTTTTATGCCCTTGGGCCGTCAGCATGCCTAGCATGTGGGAGACTGCAAATCCTCACAGATATAGTTTTTCTTCTTCATACTAGGAGATGACAAAATGAAGCAACATGATTGAATATTGAAAAGGCTGGGAAACTTTATGGGTATTGCTACTACTAATAGCTACCTTATGTTTAAGTGAAATCTTTGCCTGGGAGGATCTAAAAACTTCCCAGTATGCATATATAAGGATAATTTCACTTATCACTGAACTTCTCTGAGGCAGCCCTAGTGCATGAAAGGAAGAGTGCATCAGACACACAGCTGGCCCAGCACTCAGTGACAATCCTTAGTGCTATTCTATAACCTACACATCAGGACATATGCTGTGATGGGAAGGTGATACTATGATCTTCCCCAGGTTATAAGTCACTGGTTGTCACCAGAGTTGAAAAGGTATTTTATTGTCCTTTGTTCTTCCTGAGTATAAGCATCTTGTCAATTTTTCTAAAGATATAAAGAATGAATATTATATATATATAGATAATTATTTACTTCCATCTTCAGTACATTCAGTTTCAACACATCATCCTATACTATTTAGTATACATATACTAATGCTAGACTAGGTGTTATTTTCATGTATTCTCATTTCCATTTAAAACCCCACTGGAAAATTGTGAAATATCCTTTTTTATGTGTGTGAATAGAGCCTTTAATGCTTCAGGTTAAATAAATGGTGTAGTTTCTGGCTAGATGTCAAACACTTAACAGAACTTGTACTATAGTCTTCTCACAGGAAAAAACAGATAGTTTTACACTGAGGTATTTGGAAACAGGTGTGCCAAACAATTACAGAATGTTACAGCTCTTGGAGGCAGCTGTCCAAGAAATTAGGTCTGAAAATGTATGGCAACACTATCACATTGATAAAATTTCTACTGCCAAATCCCACTGGACAGGAGAAAACCTGAGTGGAGCACAAGGAGAAGATGTGATCACTATTATGTCATGGCATGAAGCAGTCATAGTTGCTGCCAATAGGTCTGGAAGGAAAACAATAGAAAAGTTTCATTTGGGGTGTGGTTTGGAACAAGAGATCTGCACAGACTGTGCCCTGTCCCAGAGCCACCAACCCACCAGGAGCAGCAAAAAGCCCTCCTGCCCATATTCAGCAAAGTGCTTGATGGAGTCATCACTGTTATTTAGTATGTAGCTACACAGCTCTACAAACTGAGCAGTGAATGTTTTTGCTGATTCTCCTCTTTCCTAAAGCATCCCATCCACATTCCTGTTTTACCATATCTCCATCTCCTTTCCATTATCTGCCGAAAATCCACACTTCTGTGTGTCTTTCTTGGTTATGGTCTGTGTCAGAAAAACTCTCTCATAGAAGTTGCAAAGTCAAGATTACACTTCCACCTCCTGATTTCTAAGAAATATCCAGAAACAACAGCAAGCATTTCAAAGTTGTTATAGGTCCACAAAATAGGAATCCAGCCTTCAAACTACCCCCTGAAATATGCTCCTGCTTTTGCAAAAATTATTTGTGTCCCCTGAAACATCTGCATAACAAATCTTTAGCAGGGTCTCTTAACTTCCTTTGCACTTTTGTACTTTGAGAAAAAATATTGTCAGAAACTAATTGGTCTTGTTCATCAATTCTGATTCATCTGCTCCCTCAAGACAAGGTGATCTCACCTCTTCACCCCACAAATCCACAACTTTCCATGTGCAGTGCTTCCATGTGGTGTAGAGGGGAATTCCTCCCTGGCTCCCTCCACATTCAGGTTATGGCCCTATCATTATTTTAGTATCTATAGCTACACA
This sequence comes from Catharus ustulatus, assembly GCF_009819885.2. Lineage (NCBI taxonomy): Eukaryota > Metazoa > Chordata > Aves > Passeriformes > Turdidae > Catharus > Catharus ustulatus. The sequence continues at coordinate 67,455,510 of NC_046224.1, read as the reverse complement.
TTTTATTACTGGTCACAAAGTTATTCCTCTCCATTTTCAAATTCAGCCACTCTGTTTGACTCCATGCCCTCCCATGGCAGCGGGTCCCAGAGACAATTCTCCGCCTTTGCCATGGCTGCAATGGAATGTTTAATGTTGAAGGATGAAAACACATTATCTGATCTTTGATGTTTAAAGAGAGGAGAGAGACCTCAAGACCTTTCTGCATATTATAAAGTGTAACACATTTGTATGCTTTCAGCAGAGCTGGCATGTCTTATTCAAGGTCAGCTCTGCTCCACAATCTGGTCAAGTAACCCTCCCTCGCCAGGTTTTCATATTTTAGTTGCAAACCAATTTGCTAAAATGGGAATCTGGGCTAAAGCAAGTAAGAAAATAGAAACAAACCCTAATACTTTGTCCTACTGTTGTGTTTCTCTGACAAGTTCACTTAATAGCACCCTACATGCACGGACCAGAAAGAGTGGCTAGCAAAGGGGGCCAATGCCCTTCCTCAGCCCCAGAGCTCACATAGGATGGGATAAGAAGTAATTTTACTTTTCAATCTAAGGCTGTATCATCTGCCACTTGAAACAACTAAGAGGCAGAAAAATAAACTTTTCAGAAGTATCCATGATCCTTTTTGGGCTTGTCAAGGGAAATTATGTTCCCACCTAAGACTGGTGGGATTTCCTGATCTTGTTATGGCTTGTAATGGGGCAGAGTCATCCTAATCATTACTTTATATTGTGAATTCATATCACATGTTGTTGAATGAAAAGTATATTTTCTTGAGAAGACTATCCTTTATTTCTAAAAGAAACCAAAATACAAAACCCCTGTCATTCTCTTTTGAGCTAACCAAATGGCTTTAGACATTATTTCTTTAAAATAAAAAGAATAAAAAAGAAATTTGAGATCTCAATCAAATGATAGATAGTTCCTTTTTTGGATCTGCCATTCCATCCAACCTCACATTCATCTGGAAGAGTACACACTAGGGCTAGATTGCCCACAGATTTTGCTGGTAGTGGTCACAGATAATTCTGAGCCAGAAGGGACTCACAAGCTCCTGGCCCTGGACAGGACAACCTCAAGAATCACACCAAGTGATCAATTATGTGATGAATTATTAATTTCTTTTGTGTTATTGGATGGATGGACAGCAAAAATGGAAACTCAGTACCTACAACCATTAACATAACTACCACATTATATTACTGTATTTCGTATGTATAATATGTACACACACAAATATACACTCACACACAAGTTCTGTTGCACCAGCTCTTTAGCAATCCTTGTTGCATGTAAATGTAAGTCATTATAATCCCCATACAAAATTAATTAGTCAGAAATTCCCACATTCGTATTTTCAGAGGGTTACCAGATAGGATTTTAATTTGGCTCTACTGTCTTTTCAAAATAAAAGCTCTTTCCCTAACATTTATGAGGCCTCTAAGATTAATTGCATTCATCTTTATCAAGTCTTGAAGCTGGCTGATATATTTAAATGAGCTAAAATTAAAAGGTTTGAGGCAACTGAAGTCTCTTCAATAAACTGAAGAAAATTTTCCAAAAGACTATGAAGCAGTGTTGACCAAATCTCTAAAGAAAAAAGATTTTAAACTAATGAGTTGCCAAGTGGATCCTTTTCTTAATTATTCTTCCTCCCAAATAATTAGTGAGTGAAAAGCTTAAAGAAGATGAAGTGGAATTTGAATGTTACCCACAGTCTACAAATAAGACTTAAATTATTCTTTTATTTGGCCCATTGATAATTCTATTATATATCCTACCATATTCTAATGTCTTTGTCTCACCTTTCTGTGGCTCTCCACTCCCAAGAATACTGGAGGAAACCTGGAATGTGTTTCAGTCTATTATAAAAGATGAAGTACCTTGGTACTCTTCTCCACTTGTTCTTTTGGCTTTTTTGGGAGTTTTTTTGGGGGTTTTTGGTTTGGTTGGTTGGATGATTTTGGTTTTTTAAATTATTGTTCATAGTTTTCATGGTTAAATGTTGTAAGTATTTTAAGGCTAACCCTTGGAAATGGCAGTCAGGGATAGTGGGTTCAGTTCTGAGATCTGTTACAGTCTCAGGAGGCAGAAGAAAGGAACCAGACTGAGTGAAGGTGGCTACTCTCCCTGGAGCCTAACCCCTCAGAAATAGGCGCCACCAAGCTGGGATTTGTGGACCCCTGAGGCTCAGAGAAAGACAAATATACTGTCAAGTTTTTCTCTTAATTTTTCTTATTTTTTCTGGGTCTGAATTCCCAGCCAGAATAGAGATAGTGTAGTGGGAATGCTGGGAATGTTTCCCACCTTGTCTTCTCTGTTTATTGCATAAACCAATAAGCTCACAGATCCTTTCTACAGAGTTTCTTCTGTCTCTGCAGGCAATGTTGCTCTTTTATCTGCTGTTATGAGGAGCACTGAAACAGTGATCACTGGTGAGCTCCTTCTCCCTTCAGGGCTCAGCTCTCCAAAGCATAATCCAAGGGTCTAAGTAGGGAGAGCAGTTCTGGCTTACACCACAGGTGGGAACTCTGGGATAAGGCTGTGATAAGATGTAACAATTTAAAATAAATGCAAAACCGAGTCACTCAGAGCCCCTTTCTTCATTGTCCCACACTCTTCTCCCAAGTGAATCTAGGACTGGAACACATTTGGGCCTAGAGGGCCAAGATTTCCAGGTCTTTATCAACCCACTTATTAGAGTCCAGGAGCTAACATCTGCTTTATCTCAGAGCTCAATATTGCTATTGTCTACCACATAGTGGTCAAGAGATGTGCCCAGGAAATCAACCTGGTGCCATAGAACCAAGTGATGTAAAAAAATAGCTTTCATTTAGATCTGTGACAAATTCCCACAAGAGCTGAGTTTCTCTAATGGCTGGAATGAGGAGGTACAAGCTATGGCAGCTCTAGGCAGATTCTTATTTTGACAGAAGCAATGACTCACTGTGCGACTATGGACAAATCATTCAATTTTCTTATGCTTTAGTCAACAAAACTATAAAATTATTAAAAGACAAAAAACCAAAAGCATAAAGTCCCCAGATTTTACTGAAAAACAAATTGTCCTCTGAGCTCAGCTGGTGAATAAATGACAAAAACAACAAGAGGAAACATGGGTGTAACCCATAGCTTTGCCAAATACACCACAAAAATATGGAGAGGTAGAGAGGAAGAAAAGGCAGGGGGAAAAAAAAGAACAGCAGGTACACTGAAATGCCCCAAAGCACATGAAATCATATGAACAGAAACAAGTCCAACAAGAGAGTATGGATGCCCACAGGGTGGTGAGTAGGAGGATGCATTCCAAAGAAAAACAGCAATCAAATGATCTAATGCTCTTTTCATCACAAAGAAGCCTTTAAAACTAGATAGTGGTTGTCTCATCCTTTCATGGGTGCAGTGCAGTGTGACAATTACTTAAAAGTGTCTGGAAACAACGCCAATCAGGCTTTATCCCAGTTAATGTGTGGGGGTTTGTCCAGTGGAAGAAACATGCTTGCCTAGAGGCCACCAATGCCAATCAGTGATGATGCCCTATTTAAATGTACTCTGTGACACCTTCTTTGCCAGGGCCACATGAAAAAGCCAGGGGAGCTTAAGCATCACACTGAACAGGTCCTTGGAAAGAAAGTAGGAGGAGGATGCCTCAGTTCTGGCTGCAGCAGCCGAGTGGCTGTAATAGAGTGGGAACATGAAACAAGCAGGAAAACAATGAATAGCGGAAAAGTCAAAGTTAGGCCTGCAGCAGAAGAGAGGCTACAAAGGTATCTTCAAAGGGTTTTCTGGCAGATAAAAAAAAGGAGCAGACAACATACATATTAATGAACCAGAAACAATATTGAAAAACAACCTATTATCCTTACTCAGATCAAAAGAACATGAAGATTAACACCTCAGACATCAGACCCCTGCAACAGGAGAGTGGGTTTAGCAGTAAGCCTGCTTCTCCCATCTTCCTTTGCTTTTGTGACTAGGACCAGGCAACGAGGGGGTAGGTTTGTTTTGAGGAGCAAGTGAGACTACAGCTGCATAGCAGAAGGTTAAAATAAAAAGGGATTAAAACTGAAAAAAGACTCAGTAATATCTGCATGAGCATGGGAAGAAGGTGAAGATGAAAATTATATGGGCTCCAGTGCAAAGACAAGATTGCTTTTTCTTGCTTGAGGAGGGTGCTGGAGAACTCGAAGAAAGATGTGGAAATATTTGCACACTCCTCACTAAACTGCCAAAGGGCTTCCTGGTGGCTGCCAATCTTCTCTCCCATCTTCCCATCACAGAACCCTCTCCTACAAACCTGTGACCTGCCAGGCCTTGCAAGAGAGAGAGAGACACCCACAGTGTTCATCTCTGCAAAGCCATTTTTGTCTCAAAATTAGAGCCATTCTCTGCTGGAGATTGTATCCATTTGCAATGGGAATGGCTCCATGATCCAGCAAGTCTTTTCTACATTTAATTTCTTTGATAGATAAAATAGCAATCTGACCAAATCCAATTTTCTCTTAGCAATTTTCCACAGCACAAACGAATATTTAGGGATTCCTACCTGGTGCATGAAACTATTCCTGCACAGTTAGGGCATTTATGATAATGAAACAAGAGTTACTCTAGAAGGGGTTACAGTGAAGGAAATGTTTCTTTGTGATGGCAACAGAGACACATTCATTCTCAGCACAGACTTCATAACATAAATCCTTCTTTCTAGACGTCTATCATTTGCTAGCAGCTCACATTTGCTTAGGACATTGAACTTCACAACATCTTCTTTCTTATTTTCTGCACTTATTTTCATACATGCACCGATGAAGAAATAGGGTCAAAAGATAAAGTTAGAATTAAGTATTTTTCATCACAACTATGATACTTCAAAAATTACACAATCTGAAAACAAACTTACGTTTGCCACAAATGAACAAAACATTCTGCCTTCCTGAGTCCAACAGAAGTTTTGCTGCTGATCTCAAAGATTTTCACTTTATTTTATATGCAGGATTCATCAGGTAAGAGGTACTTGTCTTATTTTTGCTACAACAAATTTCATCATTCCAGAAATTTAAAAGATTACCCAGCCTTTTCCCAGCTTTGATAGGAAGAGAGTCACTGGTCACAAGGTAGAACATAGGAAATTTGAGACAGATTGGAGGAAGAACTTTTTCAAGATGAAAACAAACAGCCACTGGAGCAACTGGCCAGGTAAACTGTGGGGCCTCTATTTTCTGAGATATTAAAAACTCTTTAGAGCACACCCCTGAGCACCCTCCTCTAAACAGAAGTCTTTGAAGCAGGACACTGGACTAGGTGAACTCTGGAGGCCCCTTCCACTCCAAACTGCAGCGTGGATCTGCATGCAGGAAGTTCGATAATTTACCACGTAACTTCACTGTGTGGATTTCCTCTCTGCCCTTACTAGTCTTCAGACATTACTGAAAACAGTGTTAAATATTAAGAACAAAGCCAGTGCTGATGAATAAAATTAGAACCACTAGCAGAAAGACTTCGGTTCAGCATGCTGTTTTGAACAGTAGAAATGCTATTGTGCTCGTCGTTTAACTAGACCCTCGTATATTTTACTGAAACTTTGCATGGGTGGTGTGAAATCCACACCAAACTTTTCTTTTTGGACACCAATAAGGTAATAAAAAGCTTGGTTTACCATCAAGAAAGCGGACCAAGTTCTGGGTTGAGCTCTACCTTCCTCAGCATCAGTAGTGATCAAATTTCACAGACAGTGAAGAGGGACAGGACCTGTTCCAGTGCTCTTCAATCTTGAAGCTTCTTCCTTTTCAGACTGAGTGGGAAATTTTTGCATGAACATGATGCTTGCCATTTCTAATGATTGTTGGTTAGGCCAGATTTGAAATACCAAAGCCTTTTTGGTAGTATTTTTGTATTTCTATTTCAAATTTTCCCCCTCTTCAGATTTTCTTACCTTCTTTTTCCATATATTCACCCTCTGCCTCATTCCTAAGAAGGTAAGAAAGAAAGATGGAGAAACTTGCATTGCTGTGTAGGTGGGAGGAATTAGCAATCAGTTTTTAAAATTTCCATTCCTACTGCAATCAGGACTGTTCTAGTTTTATACACAAAATCAGCAGAACCCATTTTCCAGTCTTTCCTATACCAGTAGGGTTCAGATGCCTCCTGAAAGCCACTCAAACCACTGAAGTTTACATTAATTAACCAATCAAAAATTACTATTTATTCAATTATGTTTCATGCCAAGAAAAAATATATAGAAAGTGATTAAGTGTAAGATGGAAAATAATGAAAAAAGGTTTAAGCAGATGAGTCACAACAGATCATTGTTTCGTAAAGTCTGAGACATATCCCCTTGTGGGGCATAAAAACGGGTCACAGAAGATGACTGCTTCACAATGGGTGTATATTCCACAATGTGGTAATTTAGCAGGAGAAGAAAAACTTTTTTCTTAATGCAGCAGAGCTAGGTTTTCAACAATTTGTGAAACAATGAGGTACATCATGGTCTGAAGCAGTATATTGCTACCAAGACAGGTACAGGAAGGCTGTTTCTATAGGAGTTTCAGGAAATATTTTTACCTAATGGAGGTTCCCATGATCACTGAATAATAGGACAAAACCATGACCCCACTTCTCTGACAAAATACGTAGTTATTTTCTGAGCTACCTGTGAACTGAGGGGGAGGGGGGTGGAAAGAAGATGTTCAAAAGACAGATGGGAGGGACAGGATAACAGGATGGACAGATTTCTTAATATTCTAAATGGAATAGAAATTCTTCCTGGACTTCAGTACATCCATCATTTAAGTGATACAGCTCACTTAAAAAGTCCAACTGCAATTCCTCTGACTCCCAGGCTGTGGTTTCAGAACAGGACCAGAGGTTAAATGAGCCAGCCCTTACAGCTCATGCCTGAAACTCAACAGCTCTGAAATTCCTCCTTAAAGGCTGCATTCAGACAGGAGCTCAGACCCACTAAGGAAGGGTTGTTTCTGTGCTGTAATTCAGCAAAATTGCTCTCCAGTGCAAACTGTATTTCTGTATAAAATATGTTTTATCCTCCTGACATTAGTCAGGAGTTAGAGTCAGCTGCCCCCTTAGAATGGATTTTTGAGAGCACCCATCCACAAATCAACTAAAAAAAATTATCAGGTTTTCAACACATCCAAGAAAACAGTGCAAAGTTTTCTCACAAATAAGGCAAAAGTCTCACAAGAGCTGGAGACAAATGAGTTCTGATGAAAATTATGGGTCTACTTGTGGGCATCAACCCTAGACAGTCTGGCACTCCAGTGCATTAAGAATATCCCCTCTTTTGTCTTATCCATCTATCAGCCTACAGCCTCACTAGGAAAGACCATAATCTTGAACTTTAAAGAACTAAATTTAACATTTACTTACACTTATCAAGTTCTGTGTCAGATATGTGTAGGCACTTAGGCGTGACACAGAGTTTGTTCCTCCTACTACCACAAAAAGAGATCCTTCTATTCTTTATTGTTATCCTAACCCAAGTGTAATTTTCCAAGCTCCTAAGCCATTTATGGTCTAGGAAATGTAAAGGTCAAATTGTGTCAGCCATTTATTTCTAAAGAGAGCAGATAATCCATTCCTAGTTGAATTTAGTCCAATATAACAGTTGCAAAATATGTTCTATTGGCTGCTAGTGCTCTCTGGGGATCTGCCATGTGGTCCATGTTGTGAGGTTTTTTCTTTCAGCTATGAAATACTTCACTAAAAGTTAACTTTCAATTAAAAAATAGAGACACGTAATTTAGGTCAGGGACTGGACTGAGATTAAGAAGACTGGAGTTTTGTTCATGGTTGCACAACTGAGCTCTTGTGTGGTCTAAGACAAGACACCTTTTCTTTGTCTGGTTTATTTTGCTCTGCTTTTGCTGCCTTGTGCCTAGTTGAATAAAGGGTCTTCAGTGAAGTAAGTCAAGTCTGACCAACTTGACTGCTTCCTACAAAAAAATGACAAACTCTGGAAAAGTACAGAGTAGTAGGTGACATTTCCCTTTACTTTAGGAAGACTTTAAGTACTATCCCCTACAGTATGCTTGTATACAAGTTGAAATCCCACAGGTAGAAAGCGTGGACAACTTGTTGACTGAAAAATTCATTGGATGTTCAAGACTCAGATTATGAGCTGTGAGTCGTACTCTGACTGAGTGACTGCAATGGGACCTGGACTGTTTAATAACTTTATTAATGTCATGTTGGACAGACAGCAAAGATGCTATATACCTGCAAACTAAGTCTCATTCAGCTCTTTTCATTGCACACACATTGAATATGTGAGCAGGTGACAACACACTTGAGAAACCACCCTCACCAGGGCAGAGTTGAGAGACTTTGCTCTGTCATGTACCCCAGTGCCCTCACTACCCCTCTACAAGATCTTCAGCGAAATAGCTCCAAATCCCTCCTGAGAGCTGTTCTGTGTTATGAAGAAGCTTAAGTATTGCAAGGTGCTTTAATAATCACTGTGTCAAAGAAAAGGAGCAAACTATGGAGAAAAAGGCTTTTTAGCCTGGTGGCTGAGGAAGCTCCATCCCACAGCCTGCTCCACACAACCTCTAAGGGAAAAAGAGGAGCCACACACATAGAGCTGATACCTAGGTGAAGTGGGAGCACTTGCAGGATACAGGGGATTCACAACAGTTATGGAAGGAAACCTGACTTCTGCCAACTGTGTTGTGGGCACAAAGATGCCCTTCAGAAGAGTCTTTTGCCTCTGCAAAACCCTGCTTTTCTGTCCCTCTGCTAAGGGTACAAAATAAGCTGGGGGGGGTGGGTCACAGGGTCACATCTCAAGTACTAGTCATGTATATGTGTATATATATATATGTGTGTGTGTAATATATAATTCTTCATATCAGCTGCTAGGTGAAAGCTGTCACCTCTGAAAACCTGGCAAATCCCAGTCCTTTATTTCCTTTACTTTTCCTCCTCATGCTTTAAAATGAACATTTTTGTTTTGGATGGAATGGAATGTATGTTTGCATTTTACACTAAATAAATGTTTTCAGATTTCCATTTTGGCAAGAAAAACAAAAAACGAAGTTCCATTTGGTTTGCCTCTAACTTTTTTTTTTCCTCCCTCTTTTTTAGTTTCGGCACTCTAGATGAAAAAAATCACAATTATTCTCACAGCCTTAGTCACACATTTTCCAGGCAGTGCCTGAAATATTTCATTTCAAATCCTTGCAAGCATTTTATACGTTGTCATTTCACTGCTGCTTCAAGAACAAGAGACTGCAATTCTTCCAAGTGAACAGCTTCGATGACTTTCCTGACTGATGCAAATGTGTTACACTGTTGAGAAATACTAACCATGAGAGATGACTTGGCTATAGCTGTTTGCTGTAACTGGTATTTCCCCTGAAAATTCTCTCTGCCTCCCACCCCACCTCCACTCCCCTGCCACCCCAATCCCCCATCAAATAGAGCATTCTGTTTTAACAAGTTAGGGTTTAATAACTATTTTTTGTATGCATTATCTTTTATCTAGGCAAATAATAACTAATTTGTTTGCAAGAACCATAGTTTGTGATTTAAACGGCAATAAATTATTCCCTGATGAAAGTCCAGGCACTGAGTGCCTGTGGAGACCAGTATATCACCTACCAATCAAACACACTGAAACACATGGACAGGGTAACATCGACATTTCAGCTATAACTCTACATACCTTAACTTCAGAGAAGAAACAGAGAATGTTTTTGATTCCCCAAGCACGTCAGTGTTTAAGAGACACAGTGTTTGGACAATGCCATTAATGTGCTTTAACTTGATCAGCCCTGAAGTAGTCAGGCAGTTAAAATAGGTAATCCCTGTAGGTCCCTTCCAGCTGAAATAGTCCATTCTACTTACTTCCTTAAGCACTGCCAACAGCTATAGCCCACAAAGAGACATGTAGTTCCCAGCCTGAAGAATTTGCAATCTAAATTAACACGAGAAAACATGTGAAGAGATTCTCCGGATTAGAGAGACAAAAATCTCAAACTGTACCAAATGCGATTCTGCCCCTTCCCCCTGGCCAAACACTTGCTGTGGGAAATGCATCTATACTTATGGACCCAAGTCTTGAACCAGCTCCTTAAAAAACACAGATTAATAAAAATATAATGGTAGCAATTTGGTCACTGTGGTTTAGCTGCCGCAGTTAGTGCTAACAGGCTTCGAAAGGCAGCAAATCTGGTGAATCCTGACTCTGACTCCATGTCCAAAAGTGGTTCTCAACCACTGAATCAAAATTACTACAAGCAAAAGAATTAAAAAAACAAATAAATTACAATAATTTCACGACTATAAGGCGCACCGGATTATAAGGTGCACTTCCAGGTGTCGGCAAATTTCTGAACTTTGTCCATATATAAGGCACACCAGACTATAAGGAGCACTTCTTTTTTACAGTGAGGAGCTATGCCACGTGCAATAAAGTAACAAATTAGTAACAGAATCTCACGATCACAGGGTTTACTGGCAGGTGCTCAATTTGCAAACATTTTTCACAGATCGGTGTAGCCTTTAAACGCAGCCTCAGGTGCCCTCCCTGTACCACAAGCCCTGGCACTCCCACCCACCCCCAGCACTGGCTGCCGTAGCTTGCAGCCCGGTAATCCCGGGGGGCCACTGCCCTTTGTGGCTCCGCTCACGGTTCACACTTCTGGGTTGGCAAATTTCGAACTTTGTCCATATATTAGGCGCACCGGATTATAAGGCGCACTTCCGGGTTTTGATCAAAATTTTAGTCAAAAGGGTGCACCTTATAGTGGTGAAATTACTGTACATTTTAGAACTGCTAGTCCACATGGATTAACAGCCATAACTCCATTTTAGAAAGACGACTGGATTTTCATAACATGCAGACACATACGAAAGAGACATCAGGATATTTGGGCTCAGTTAAATATTTAAATAAGGTCAAAATAAAAATAGTTTTTGTATTTCATATTTGTATTTTTATTTGACTGAAAAATGGAAATAAGACATTGAAATACTGTGTTAATATCTATGCTATCTCCACTGACTACACAAAGATTTGCTTCTGATTTTAAAGTTTCTCAGCTCAAGGAAATGTAGATTTTCTTGGCAACAGCTGCTGTGTAAAATATTCTGAGATAGAATTTTTTATCATAATTAATAATAGATGAAAATTTCTGCTTTTTTGATGTTCTAAACTCTATGCTGTTTGATTTACGATGTCTTTATAGTTGTTTTTCTAGTAATTCTAGGCCTCTTTCTGTTGGTATAAGGGTGGTAGTCTCTTTTATTTCCCTAGTGGAGTTGGTAGGGTACTCTTTTTATCCTTCTCTTGCCTTCTTTTTCTGTAAATATATTTCATAAAGTTCCCCTTTCTTCCATAATGAGACTGATTCCTATGTTCTCTAAGTTTGTTGCTGTGGATTTTTTTTTCTTTCTATTTTTTCCTTTCGTTTCTTTAACTCTGCACAGAGTAGTAATAAAATCATGGTGGTGGCTATTGCAGCAAGGGGCATGTTCTGCCCATATTCTCTGTAATGAATATTTCAAACCAGATGGTGACTGAAGGGTGCACTTTCATTTGGGGGGTTGAGGTTTTTTGGCTTGCATTATGACTCTTTCTTTTGGTGTTGAGGCTTTTTGGGAAGTGTGCCTTGCAACATTTCTGGATAAGGCTCCATGATTGGTATTTTATGAGAAGTTGGATACAGGTGCCTACAGGTATTACTGGTAGAGCAGTCCCAGCTCTTGTGACAGTGGACCTTTCATAGCTGGGATGTTATTCATAGCTGCACTCAAATGTGTGAAAGAGGTTCAGGACATTTTTTCAGGAAATGTTTACACCTCAAATTTAAATGTTTTTAATAAGCTTGACCAGTTGTTGATATGTGAGAACAATTAAAATACAAAGCAATCGGGAATTTTCTTCAGAACTGCATTGATAGGAGAAGTAGTAATGGATTCAAACTGAAAGAGGGGAAATTTAGGTTAAAAATTCTTCCTTGTGAGGGTGGTGAGGCCCTGACACAGGCTGCCCAGAAATGCTGTGGATGTCCCACCCCTGGAAGTGGTCAAGGCCAGGTTGGATGGTGTTGGAGCAACCTGGTCTACCGGAAATTGTCCCTGCCCATGGTGGGGAGGAGTGGAAAGCGGTGATCTTCAAGGTCTCTTCTATCATTCTATCATGTTATGATTCTAGGAATAAAGCAGCTTCAGGGAAAAGTGCTGGATACTTGATGGGATTGGGAGGCTCTGATTTACTGCAAACCAGGTTCAGAGAAGCTCAGCCCACTGAGGACAGCTTGGGCAGGATGAGTATTCATAAATACAGGGAACATTCATTTATAAATAAGCAAAGACCCCCCCCTCCAAATCATCTCAAAACAAAAATAAAAAATACCGTCATATTCTTTCTCAGCATTATTGCAGCAGGGAATCTCATAAAATTCCACCAGAGAAGCCACTGATTTAAATGCAAGGTAGGAGTAAGAAATCTCATCTTTTCTACTGCACTGCCTGCTTCCCTGCTCCAGTGCTCAGTAAGTTTAAAAGGCCATGTCCATCCTTACTCTGTAACACCCTTTAAGCAGCATTTGTGCATCATGACTGCCAATTACCTCAGAAGCATCTGCAGCAGCATCACTGTTTGGATAGCTGGTTCTTACTATATATCATTACAGAAGAATAAGCTTTGCCCTTTTTATCATTCAGCTTCTGCGGTCTGGGTTTTATTTTTTCTGTAAAAATTACATATTTGCTATACTGCAATGTGCCATATGGGTAGTGTGGCTTTTTCTACTGACTGCATTTTTACTTGTAACACTGTCCTTTCCATAAAAGACTTTGGCAAAGGCAACGGAGAATCATAGTTTAAATATAATAATACTAATTTGCCATCCTTCTAAAAGCTATGACAGGGTGGTTCATGACCATCTTTCTAGAACCAGGATGTTCTCAGGCAGCATTGTTTTCTCTTTTATAAAAAAAAATTGTTGAGGAATATGCATCCTTCAAATCAATGCAACTTTCAATGCTGGTCAGGTCAGGAAGTAAGAGTTAGGCTTATTAAATAACATTTACTTTCATTTTCAAACTACTATCACTACTCTCTTAGAACTTGACAATTGTTACCTGATACTGTTATTTGACAAACTGTTGATTTGTTAATTTGAGAAATGTTTTTACTGCATTAATACCTGGCATTTATACAGCATTTCTCATCCTGAGGGATGTTCATGTTACTCAGAGCCTGGCCAGGCATAGACTCATCTCCAAGAACAAACTTCCCCAGTGGGTTCCTGTGCATACTTCAGCATTTTGCAACAAGTTCTGTGCAAAATAAGAAAAGATGAGGAAATCTATTAAACGCATGTGGCAATCTGAAGTATCAGGAGCTAATTGAGGCAATTAAATACTCCAGACAAGGACTGGGCCTTATCCTTTGTGGCAGCAGAAATACAGTAATGCATCAAAAGAAATTACTTTGTCTGAATGTGTTAAGAGAAAATTCATTTTACACCCAACCGCAGCCTCTGGTGTAACAATAGCCTAATACTTATAGCAGTGATGAGTTTGGAAAAGTCTGATTCAAGCAGGCAGGAAAGGATGATTTAAAAATAGGTACTAACTATTACCTACCCTCACAGAACTGCATCACTAATGCCCAAAACTTCCCACACTCCTTCTTTTTTAGCTCATCTAAGATTGGAGGACCAAACTGGGCCTTACACCTCTTTATGCAGTTATGTTCAGTCTGCTGGAGGATACAAACAGAACCATCCACAAAAAATGGCCCTGATTACCAAGGTAAGAAAGACCACGGATGAAGCAGATCATTTTTGTGAATCCTCCCAAAGATGGCCCCTAACTGTATAGTGTAATAACAGCAGCAACAATAATACATACTAATAATGCCAAATTATCACTTCTATAAAAATAAGAAAATTGGCAACAAAGATTATATTTATCCTTGCACCAAAATGCAGTAAAATTAAGTATGTTACACCACTGACTACTGAAACTGACCAAAAATTATAGGTGTCTTGCAAAAGAAAGTAATCGTTTCTTAATAGTCCCAGCAGTGCAATAACTTTCTAACACTGACTCTGAAAGTCCAAATAGGTGTTGTACAGACCCACAGCTACCCCAGGGGTATTCTATACTTGATAAATATGTTTATTAGAGGTAAACTCTGAAGGTATGCAAAGGCCTAAAAGTGACTCACCAATCCAAAAAACTTGTGAGTCTCTGGCTTAGAAAAAGAACAAAGAGAACAGTCTTGTTTAAATGAAAGGAACATAAGCAGAAAAATAATTCCTTTAACAGAGTTTGGTCAGGTTAGTAGGATGTCCATACACCCCATGGGTTTTAATAACCATAAAAAACCAGAAGTTCATTTTGTGTTTTACTTGGAAATGTACCTTCTTGGCAGTTGCAGATCCATTGATATAACATTTATGATGTGATCTTGATATGATTGATATGATATTTATTCAGCAAAATATTTGCTTACTTCTGATTTAGAAGACAGGTCAAAGATTCACTTGGCAATCCTCTATGTGCATTATCTAACCTCAATCTTCCCTTAAAATTGCTCCATTTACAAGTTTAGATGAGATAACCACCTACAGCACTGTGACGTATGTCAGAAGAATTCCAGAAGAATTCTAGAGTTGGTCACTTAGTCATAAATATTTTGAACATAAATTTTAATCGTAGTTAATAATATTGAGAGCATAATTCTAACAGTCCAACTGTTTAAGGATAAAATTTGCAGGGTTTATCAATAAATGTGAAAGTTCCGTTTGTTCTATTACACTGAGACCATTTTTCCATGAAATAGGTTGCTTTTATGTGTCCACATAAGATTGGAAGGCAACTCTTGAGTCATCAAGGCCAAAGAACCATCCAACTATCACTAACAATCACATCACACTATCTCTTACACAGAGATAGACTTAACTGCATTTTACAAGCTGTTCCATTTTTATTCCTGCTGCATCCCAGAAGATGCTGCTCAAAACTTCAATAATTCAATGTTTGAGGACTTCATTTTGTCTTCTAACTTCTTGAATCTTTTGAGTCTGGTTAAATGCATTTAATCTTTTATCCTGGCACTGAGTTTAACTCCACTGGTTAATTATTTTGATGCTGTAAGTACAGAAATGATAGAAAGAACACACAACAAAAACATACAGTCCAAAGAGCATCTACAAAGCTCTCCATCCCTCTTCCTTTTAAATACCAGTGAAAAGGAGAACATAGCAGGGAGGACTATAGTCACTCAATCAATTCAATCATTTTTGTGTTACTTCTGTGGCACCCTTCATGTAGAATGATCACAAGGAACTTCACTTTAAATATAAATTCAAATACTTACCAAAGTGCAATAGAAGGAAAGCAGAATAAAACAAATAAGTCTAGTGAAAACTAAGGCTTAAAAAGGCCAAGGGCCTTATTAAATGCAAAAAGTTTAGTGTCTGTATACCTATGCACTTCCAAGCACAAGAGAGAAATTATATATGTACATTAAAAAAAGAAGGAATTAACGATCCATGCTGCTTCAGGAAGATTGTGCACTTCATTCTTGAGTCACAAAGTAAACTTGCCTTAAAATTGACCCACATTCAAGAATTTAAGACTTTCTTAGGCTGCTATCCAGATTAACATAGGTAACAAGGCAGGTCTGGAATAGCTAAAATCTCTTAGAAATTCAGTGATGTTTCATTGCATGGGCATGTGTTTCTCCACAGTGTGGGGCCTGACCTATTGGGAGAGAAAAGAATGTCACAGCATTCCTTGTCCTCATAAATACTAGAAACATGCAAAGTTCAAATTGGCTAGAATTGGTGGGACTCATATCTGTTACAATATCAGATTAAAAGGTTGCAACTACTGGCAGCTCTATGGATCATGCTGCACTAATGTTTTATTAATGTTTTGCTAGAGAGGTAGAGAAAATAGTCGTCAAACTTCCCTGTAGAAGTGTGCACTTGTACCTTAACAGAAAACCAGGGAAGGAAATCAAGGAAGGAAGCAACATCACCAGCTACAGACAAGCGATCTGCTACAAGAACATTGAGGGCACAATTACACACAGCCATTTCTTTCCTTGCCATCCCACCATTCTGAGCTGTTTCCATGCTGTAAAATAAGAGATAGAGAGAGGTTTAAAAGGATCTGAGAGGTGGTCAGAAAAGGGTAAGCTCTGGGGAAAAAGCGACTGTCTCAACAGTGGGGTGGGAGGTAGCATCCTGGGTGGCTGAAGACACAAATCTTGAAAAGCTTGAAGAGCTCTCTTGAAGAGTAGATGTCAGAGGCAAACACACTTTGGTGTTGTAAGGGGGATAGTTTGATACAGAGATATTTCTGTTAAGGTCGCATATTTAAGGTGACAGGACTAGGTAAGGTAGAAGACCAACAGGATCACAGAATCATTGAGTCATAGAATAGCCTGGGTTGGAAAGTACCATATAGATCACCTAACTCCAAACTAGGAACCTTCCACTAGACCAGGTTGCTCAGAGACAAATACAACCTGGAGCACCCACGGCACAACTAGGGCACAGCTTCTCTGGGCAACCCTCACTGGAAAGAATTTCTTCCCAATATCCAATCTAAACCTACTATCTTTCAGAATGAAGCCATTCCCCCTTGCCCTGCCACTCTAAGCCCGTGTAAATAGCCTCTCTCCATCTTTCCTAAAGGCTCCTTTCAGGTACTGCGCCCTTGGCCCATGCAGCCACAGACACCATTCTGTGATCACATCAAGAACAAAGCTGATTAAAGGACACTAGAGCAAACTAGGTACTTCTACCAGGGCTCTTTTTATTATTAAATGAGAGAGTGCATCTGATAATAAAATTTAAAATAATAATTTTACAAAAACCTAGGCAGAAAATCCCAACCATGGAATAGCTTCACAGCTATAAAATCATACCACTGCTTTTTCTCAGCAGGTTGACTCGGTAGAAGAGTCCTTCCTGAGGTAAGATAACCCAAGGGAAAAAATACTGCCAAAATGTAATTTAAAGTGACAACAGAAGGTATTTTGAAAAAGTTCTCTGTGTTGGAGGGTGCTTGTGGGAAAGTAGTGTCTCTGAATAGCTATTTTTCCTGGACAAAAATAAGTATTTTTGTAAACTTTTAAAAAAACTTTACCTATAATATCTCTTGGGTTTCCTACTTCAAAGAATTTACAGAATTTAAAGTTTTAAAGGACAGAAGAAATAAAAATTTTTAAATAATATAATTAATTTTTTCAGCTTTTGAAAGAATGTATCCAGGCTTACTGCTACATTAAATTCCTGAACAGTCTCTATGGCAATTTTCAGTGTTTCTGGTCACTGAAAAAAATCATATTTTGGAAAAAAAAGTTGAAAAAAAGTCTTTAAAGAGTAACATTAAGCAGATTACATCCTTGCCATTAATTAACAGCACAGGTAGTAAATAATAAAGTATGTTTATATAAAAATGTAAAATGGTTTAACATTAATTGGTACATTTTAGGATTACTGATGAAAACTCAACTGACTGAATAGGCAATGTAATTTTATCTAGTTATTCTTGAATCAAAGTATAGAAGGTCCAAATGATGCTGAACTTGTATCTGTGTAAATGTATAGTTATATCTATAAAGATGCCCATCTGGATTTAAAGCCTTTAATTAGCAGGAAACTTACAACACCTCTAACTTCATCATTTTAGTGCTCACAAAGTAGAATTTACACCTCATGAAGAGCAGACATAGAGAAGACACAGCTCTTGTTAGAGAAGAACAAAAATTTTCATGAAATCATGCTTGAATGAATTAAAAGCTCTGGTCATAAATCTGGAGAGGAAATTAGTGTGGTAATTCAGAATAAATGAGTAAATTTCAAGGCAATGTGTTATTTGTACATGTAATCGTCAGTCAGGAGAGATACTCTGTACAAACTGCCAGCGGTAAGAAATCACTGCTAACACATCTTTGTTACATCAGATTCTCAAAATAGATGGATGAAACGTTTTTTGACCAAAAGGTTTCTGTTTCCATCTCACCACATCAAAATTTTCTGAAAACACACTGCTTCATAATTATTAAAAATGAATCATCAGCTTCACTCCTTTCTCATGCTATAGATGTACAGAATCTATAGATATACAGAATCTCTCCCACATCCAAATCTTCCAGCTCAATGACATAACCATTTAGCAGGATGTCTACTCATTCTTAAATGGAAGACACTGTGTACTTTTTTCAGCTGAAGTTACATTTCACAAGAAGTGCTGAACTATTCTGAACTAAGACATTGTTTGGAAACATATTCTATCCTATTACAGAAACATGTTCTTCAGCTAAAGCCACAGCTATATAGCTATTATACAAAATGAATAAAAAGTACATCTTCACAAAAATTTTCCAAATGCAAGTGTCTCACTTCCCATACTTATAACTTATTAGAAAACAGCAACTCTAAGTTTTCCCAAACCTCATTTATTTAAAAATAAAGGTTACACCCAGGACCAAGTCCAACAGTGAAATCATCAAAGTAAACAAGATGGAAAAATCAGTTATCCTCACATATGGAGAGCTATAAAAGGTATGTGACATATGGAATCTGTATTTCAGTTAGGTCACAGCTTTGCTCTAATCCTTTCTTTTACTCTTTAACCTATTAAGAAAATGGTTTTCAGTCAAGGAGATAGAGCTCAAAAAGAAAACCTATTGACTGTTCAATCTGAAGCCACCTCAGGACAGGATGTCTGTACCCAAAAAAGATGTGTTAGATAACAAATATGTAATGTGTGTGGAGGATAAGTGCTTGGATTAAAAAGCAAGCAAATAAAAACTTAGAAAAAGTTTATTATGGGAAACTCCAGATTCTTTCATATTCTGTATATTCATAAGAGTTGGAAAATATGAAAACTAAAATTTTTGTGGGATGGGAAAACTGTTTCCTGCCCATCTTTGACCTCGCAGTGTAAAACTGCTTAGCGCTTTGGTTTACAGAGCAAATATTTCTGGATATGGTATCCATCTGTTATGTATTAGTAAAATATTTCTGATATTCAGCATTCTTTTAAACTGCACTATTAAAATTTCATCAAGAAAGGTTAATAGCTAAGTAATAGTCTGACAGGTTTACAGTGAATGGTAGATCTGGAAAGAGTATTTGCTCTTTAGCATTTCTTAAGGAGAACTGTTAAAATTTCAACCAGAGGGTTCCTGAAACTTCAAGATGATGCATCATATGTAGGGTGATTACACAGAGTATTACTCTTAAAAAGTTTTTTCAAGGAAATTTGACTATTTTTAACACTTAATTAAAGACTTTAAGTGGTAATTTTGAGGTCATCATAGTTATCCTTAAAGATAACTTGTTATCAGTGTTTGAAATGTTCCTTGTTTAGGCTGCATGTTGATTGAGAGTGTTATTTGCCCAGTAAATTTTGTACAGTAATGGAAGAGATGCTGTAATCTTAAGAAGTCAAAACCTATACACAACAAGAAAGGAAATCAAAAATCTCAAACTGAAGACCTCCAGGAAATGCCTGCTAAAACCAGCAAATGGGTCTCATTCCCATTCCCATTCCCATTCCAACTCCTCTCTAGCTGCATGCAATTACTATACTGGAGCTTTTCTTCCCAGGGTTTCCATTCTTCTGTGCATTAATGACTGGGAAGCTGTATTCCCAGATGTGTAGACTGGGAGGAAAGCTACCCCTGGCTCAGGGCTGAGTCACAAACTCAGATGCTTCAGAGCCTTTCTGTCAGGATAAGGGTCTCTAGCTTGGTGTTTATTCTGAGGTTCTTAAAAGATTTTTAAATACTTGGCTCCTTGTGATCATCAACAGATTTTAGCTCAGCTCACCTTTTCCAAAGCAGTCTCTCCCAATATCCCTGGTGATGCCTGGCTGTGGTCTTTTGATTCCCCAGGAGCAAGAAAAAGGAGAGGTCATCCCAGATGCCTTTTTTACTTGTTTACTGTGAGAGTGACTGAGCACCGGCACAGGTTGCCCAGAAAGGTTAGGGAGGCTCCATCCTTGTATATATTCAAAATCTGACTGGTCATGGTCCTGGCAAGAAATTTTGATTGAGGACACTCTCTGCAAGCAGGCCCATCTTTATGCAAAACAGTAGTCACTTTTCACAAGCTCCTCAGCAAAATGATGGCAACATTGGCAATCCTGATGAACAAACAGGAAATCTCACATGCAGGATTTACAGTTTTAAACTAAAGAGAAACCTTGATTTGAATATATATTTAAAAGAAAATAAGCAAATAGGGAAAAAAGAAGAGCTCACAGATAGACTGCAATAAATAAATCTTATGTACAGAGAAGCTTGTCTGGATAAAAAACATTCTGAAGTTTACCACTAGATTTGAGACCAATACCAAGCTTCACATGGATGTAAAAAAGAGGCAAAATGAACCTCTTGCTTTTTTACAATCAAGACAACAGACCTATTTCACACTAATCAACCTAGACTGCAAACCCAATGTGATAGACTCACATATCCACTGTGAAAAGCTGTCCACGTGCTTTACTGATTAGGTTGGCTGAATACACACAGAACTCATTGTGAAATAAAATCATAACTGCAAACAAAATGCATAGGCTGTCCCATCATGTATGGCTGAGCATAAGCTGTATCATAAAAACTAAGAAAAAATATTGAAAAATACTGAAAAAAATTACAGTTGCCCTCTATACAGCCATGAACTTGACAAAAGGCAGTAAAGAATAACTACCTTCAGCACTATGAGAAACAGTTCTGGTTTCTGTAAGAAGCAGTCTTCAAAAGGGTGTTACACCCATCAGACTCGTTTTTGTCATTGCTCCATTTCCAGTTTTCCCTTTCAGCCCAAAATACATATGAAAGGCATCATCAGTAAACTTCTTTCATCCTTGCGGCTTGACAAAGATGTTTGGGTAGGGCACAAAGCAGAGGTGGATCTACCACTCAGCTCAGAAAAGAAAATGTTGTAAAGAGCTGCAAAATAACATCTTTACTAAAGGCATTTAATTCCCCACTCACAGGGGCCTCTGAAGCCACAGGGAATGTTTGAGTCTCTACTAAGCCTGGAGGACAGGTATTCCTGCTTCAATGAGATTGAGGTGTGTGAATGTTTGAGAGCAACCCCTGGGGGCCTCTTGAATGACCTCTGACTGGGTTACTAGCAGTAAGTTCAGTGTTGTAAGTGAAGATCAAAAAAATGAAAATGAAAATAAAAAATTAGCATGAAAATGAAAATGAAATTTAAAATTAAATTTAACATGAACATAGCACTGTACTTTCTCCAGGAAGGAGAAGGAGCAGGAGCTGTCTGCCTTATCCATATGACAAGTTCTGCCAAGTGTCTTCTGTCACCTTCAATTGACTCCTGCCACCTTCAGTTGGTTTCTAATGCCTATTTAATGCTTTGGGTTCAGTCTTTAAAGGCATGAGTCCCCCACTTGAGTGAAATCTGACCTCTGAACCAAAGTAGTGGACATGTCCCTGTGAGCAGCCAATTTAGTTCCAATTTGTCTCAACACTGATTGTCAGAGCCATGTGGGCGAGGGGTTGCACACGTGCCATGGGCAGGAGACAACTAGAAGAAGATGGGAGTAGGCCTTGTCTCTGGGGAGACTTTTCCTGGCAGCCATTTCACAGCTTACATGAGACAGCAGAGTCCCTGCCCCCCCAGAGAGTCTTCTTCAGTCTGATGGCAATGGTCTCCACCCATGGGCTGCGGTGGAAGGTTGGACCAGGCCAGTGGTCTCCTGCCAGCCGGCAGACTTGTGGAGGGGCCAGGGCTGTGAGAGGAGCTGCATTGCAGGCTCTGGGGACTTTTCCAGACTTCCTTTCTCTTGGTTGGGTGACTGAGGATTTTTGAGTTGGGGCTTTTTGAGTTTGGGGGCCTTTTGAGGCTTGTGTTTTCGCTTTGGTTCCAGCCTGCAGGGGCTTCTTTGTCCTGGTCCTAGCCTGCCTTTTGTTCTTTTTGCCCTGGCTCCAGCCTGCCTTTTGGCTCTCCTGCCCCTGCTGACCCTTGCTCACTCTTCCATACTTGCCTTCTGTCCATCTGGGCGCTTGGCAGGACACAGCTGACCTCTGTGCCCCGTGTGTGGCCTTTGTCCTGCCCTGCCCACTCGCCCATCCCAGTTCCTGTCTGTCCTGCCTCCTCGTGTCCCTGACTGCCACCCTGCCCCTGCGTCCCTGCCTGAGCCATGTGTGTCCAAGCCCGTCTCCTCCGATCCAGCCCCGTGCCGCGATCCCCGCCGTGACCCTGCCCAGGTTCTGCAGCTCCTGCCCGAGTGCCCGCGCCCTGCCCTGGTGTGCGGCCATCCGTGGCCGTGGAGCTGTGCTGTGGGGCCCAGCCTCGGCCAGAGCTGCCAGGCTCCCCAGCAGGCAGTGTGTGGCACATCCCCATCACGGGGACACCAACAGCATCCATCCTGCTGCTGGCAGTGCCCGCTTTCCCTCTCTGTCTCGCTCTTTCTCTGCCCCCATTCCTTCTGCATTTTCCTTCCTCCTCCTCTGTCTTTTCTAGCCCTCTTCAGTAGGGCTGCTTCATTTTTTTGTTGTTGCTTTTGTTTACCAATAAACAGTTCTCAGATACAAGGTTGTCTCGGTTGGCTTAATTTTGTTCTAGACCATCCTTTTTTTCAATAACTTCTTATAATTCCCCACAGTGGAACGTGACACTCCCCCTGCAGCCATGTGGATCACAAAGCACAGAACAACCCAAACACCCTAGACAAAAGATATTCTGATAAAGCTTAGAAAGACATTTTCCAGAGATGTCTCAGTGTTATCCAGCACCTGATCATCTTAAGGAATGGTGCAAAAGTTTCTTCTCAGAAATTCTTTCACCTCTAAGAGAAGCTTGTTTCACATAGACTGTACTGAGAATGAGAAATCAGAACTTTTTCAAACTGAGACTGGTTTCTTAGGAAAAGAACTTTTGTGGAAGTACAGCAGGAAAGCTTCATAGTCATGCTTGTTCTCCAACTCCCAAAAATTATTTTCTTCATTCAACTTCCATATTTGAATCTCAAAACTTCCTTCTCCTTCCACATCCCAGTTAGCCCTAATCAGACTCCCCACAACACCCCCAGACGCCCGTCCCATCATAAACAATTTTGTATCCTTATTCCAATCAACATTTCAATGCTAATAATTGAAATACACAGAATCTATTTTTATAGATTTTGTCTACTAAGTCTACTAAGATAGATATCGGCTGAGGTTATCATTAGGATGGCCAACAACATAAAACATAAAATGGTGCCCCCAGAAGTCCTCCCCAACTCATTGCCATACTTACAAAACAGGAACTCCAGATACAAAGAAGAGGCTAAGTCCCTGAAGGCATTATACTGATGGAATTTCAACAGTTTCCTTCTTCCAAACAAAAGCATAATCATGATCAGATAAAAAAAACAGTTTTCACTAAAGAACATACTGGTGTTCACCACAAATCAGCTATGAATTACTGTGTGAGGTCCTGGCAACAGGAACAGCACAGACAAAAATTGCAGTCCACTCTGGGGCATTTTTGCAGGTGTCATCAAAAAGCACTGTCTCTCTCTCCCTATAAATGACCTGTACATAGGTGAGGAATAACAGGAAAGATTTAAATATGCAGAAAGTACTGCTCAAAGTAACATACTGAAATGCCTTGGTCAAAAACTAGAATTTTTAGAATCTGTAGACTTCTAGAAGTCTTCAATTCTTTAATTAAAAAATACGATTCAGGTCCTTTTTGTTTTCAAATTGCATAATAGAAAAAATAACCTTTTAAATCTCATTATGTGAAACATGCAAGCAAATGGTAAAAATGCAGATTTTCTGGCATTAAAGCCTTTCTTCCAAAATTTGTGATATCTTTATTTTTAGGATGAGTTTCCCCTTAAAAATTCACCTTCCTTCTCTCAGAGTAATTCAGAAAAGAAAGTCATATTACTGTGACACTGATTGTGAATATCTGTTATTTATTTCTTTTACACCTCACTTGGCCACTCAGACCTCAGAGTACAGACAAGAGAGCTGCATCAGCAACTGATGGAGGAAGGCAGAAGTGTTGAAAAGGAGATGGGAGTAATAGTGATCTAAAAGTCTATTTGTAAGTTTGTGTGATCAGTGATCTTTGATGGAATAGACAGCTCCTCACTAACACACTTGTTACCTACACTTCGGTATACAATGAAACACCACCAACTCCCCCTTAATTTTCCTGTGACAAGTTTTTTGTTCCCTCTGAGGGCTACTTTATAGGACAGGGCTGAAAAAACCCCCACCTTCCTACTTGCACAAGCTACTTCCTACTTTTATCTTGCAATTTTGATATTTAAATACCAATTCAGGCTGTGGGGATAACAGGCAGTGGAAGGGTTTGGATCCTTTTTCCCCAAACGGTTCTCTGGAGAACAAGGCACAGTGGATGCATTGCATCTCAGTCTTCCAAGTTGCAAAAGATCTGTTATTCTTCCAGACTAAAGCTGTCAATCAGGAGGGGCTGTGAGAAGTGAGGCGGTGCTTCTTGATGTAGACTGAAGTTCACAAGAGACCAACTGATTTGCTCTTGTGACCTAGCACAAATTTGAAATTCCTGTCTCCAGAGGTAAAAGGTTAATGGAATAACCTGGTTTTCATCCAGCTCCCTACTGCAGAACGCCCTTTTAATTATTGCTATTATTTATTGATTTATAAAGTAACACGTAACATAAGGCACTCAGCAAGGAAATTATGAAGCATACAAAACACAGTTAAAATGATCAAAGAGATGTCTGATCTGAAGAGATTTGTGACGACAAATGTGGAAGAGCACTTCTCCATCTTGGAGACAAACATCAACTTCACTGTCTGGTTATGCAGACACAGAAAATACACACACAAAAGAATACATCTGTAATTTAAAAAAAAAAAAAAAAAAAAGGCTTGTTTAGAAGTGTGAAAACTACCATATTAAGAATCCAGCTCTGAAGGAATAGACATTATATTTCTTGTATAAGTCAGATAACTGAACAGTGACCTAAACTTCTTTTAGTATCCATAACAATCACTTTGATAGTTTTAATGCCACAACAGTTGAAGCATTTGAAGCCATATTGCCCTGAAGTAAAAAAGAACCAAACCCTACTGGAGTCATATGTGTCCCAATGCTCTGACCCATATCAGGGCTTCTAAAGGGTGCAAAGGTATCATGAGAAGCTGCAAGAACTGGAAAATATCATGGATGTTGATGTGTTGTCAATGCCACACCAGTAGGAAATGGGAATAGGGAAAAGGGAATAGCTGGCTGTGCTGGAGACCTGCTCCTGCTGTGGTCCCCTGCAGTCCCTTGTCCCCCACAAGCACAGTGGGTGTCCCCAAGACCAGTGTGCAAACACAGAGTGCTTCCAGCTTCCACACACAATGCTAGGGCTGGATTTGATGCTTCCCTAATGCAGCCTGGAGCTGGGAACTTCAAAGGAGTGCATCAAAGCTGTTATTCACAGCAGAGAAGAGAGTGTGAAGCCGGATGGCATTTTTTCTCTCCCCAGCGAATATGAAACTTTAGGAGGCTTCCCAAAGGACATATGAGTGATTTTAAAAAAATGGAAAACTCTCCTTCATATCCTAGGGAAGGAAGGGTAGAGACCCTGTAGACGCAGATGGAGGAAGAAATGAAAATTTCTATCTATTGATACATCTCCTGGATAGCGTGCTATGCTGACAAGGGAGGGGGAGGGTGGGAAAAAAGAGCTAAGTTTCATCTCTGTTTCATTGGTATTTTTCTTTTTTTTAATCTGAGTCACAAAAGCTTAAAATGATGAAATGAGCATGTGCAGCTTGACTGAGAGAGGAGACAGGCAATTACTGAAACTCTGGGCCACAATATAAGCTGCCTGCTGACTCCTGCGATTGAATTAAAACAATTGTAAGAATAGTGCAAGGACTTGCCCTTGTCCTGCTTGTCTATGTGTTTATTTAATTTTCTGTCCAACTGACTCTCAAATAAATTGGGAACAGCTGCCGTGTTTTTGATTCAGTAGCTCCATTACCCCCCAATGACATCATTCTGGGCACGCTCACCAACAATAGGTCATTATGCAGCAATTACTTTATTGATTTATGGAAGTTTTTAAGCTCCACCAGGAATATGCACATTCAAGGAAAAAAAGGACTTTTTCTACTACGCTGCTGTTAGTAGTGAGTTGCTGCAGTAGGCAGGAATAGTACTATGGACACAAAAGAGAATTTAGATTACAAAAGGAAAAGATATTTTCACTATTGGTTATGTTGTGAAAGATAAAAGAAGATAAGATTTCAGAGGAGGATCCTGCTGTGAACTGATGTTTAGAAACCATGATTTAATATGGCAATTAAGGGTATGATGCAAGTAAAACTGCTACGTAACAGACTGGCAGTACAAACATGCAATACTTGCTATAACGGGCTGATGCATGGCCTTTTTGAGGGACTGCAAAAAACATTTAAGAATTATTATAACATGGGAACATTTGCTTTCTTCTGTTCTTACTGATACATTAGATCAGCCATCCTTTGTACTTCAGACACTCTTCTAAGGGAGGAATGCAAAAACAGTGCAGTGATCAGTGTTATGATCTTTCAGCTTTTAATCATCTGCTTGGTTTTAAATCAAGAAATTTTGAAGACAACTGATGCTACAAATTAAAGCGATTTGTTGTCTCCTGTAATAAAAAAAACCCTGTTGGAACACACCAAAAAAATGTCCCTATTAATAAAATAGAGGTAAACAATGGAAGAATTTTATAATCTTTTAAAATAGAATGGACATTGATCTGTATGGAACATAGATAGAAATATCCCTTTCAGAAAACTTTTAGAAGTGGGAAAATACCTGCAAAAACTGTCTGAATATGTATTTGAATATATGAATCAGGCTTATGCTTACACCTCTCAACATTTACTTATAAAACTTCAGTCACTTGCTTCTCTTTGCGCTAAAGAAGGTAAATTTCTTTGCACTGGAATCTAAAACTGGCTTGCTGCAGTCATCAGGAGAATAACTGGAATTTTCAAATCTAGAGAAAGATGCCTGAGCATGACAGTATTCAGCAAGAGCTGAGTGCCTTGGATGGATATTGAAACTTCACTCTTTTTTTTCCTTTCTTGTTCCTGACTTTGATGCTTAAAATATTTCAGTCATCCACAGAGAGAGAAGAACCTGAATCCTGTGCTTTACATGAATCATTGTAGTGATGCACAACAGAGGCTCTAATCTCCAAGGGCAGGTTGACAGTAGCAGGGTCCTAATTCAAAGGTTGATAAATGCAAACCATAACATTTCTGCAATGATTCTGGGTCCTTTTAAAGACCTATCCATCCTTGATAACTGAACTGTACTAGCTGTGAACATGAAATAGTCAGATATCCTTCACATTAACTTTTCTATACCAGTTGCACATAACAGACAGAGTCAGAGAAAATAGCCTCACCTTGTGAATGATTCATAAAGAGGAAAAACGGGTTGGATAGCCTAATTATAATGAAAAAAAATTATGGTTTTTATAAAACACCTCAGGAAAATGTCTTCAGGTCTGCAATAAACACCACATGAGTATATTACTGTGCCTAGCACTCTACTGGGGTTTGGCTGTAGATTGCCATTACAAGTATTCTGACAAAGTATTGGAATATTTGTGATTTTTTCTGTATTTTGTAGATGCATTTTACAATAATTTCATTTGTTGTGATATGTCTAGTCATTCTTTCCACATCAAATATATGCTAATGTTTGAAAAGTTGGGTGTTTTTCAGCAAAATTATTCTGGATGAAAGAAATATCCTAATTTTTAGGGAGTCACACTTTGAAGAGCAAAAAAACCTAAATATCTCATTAGATCTGCTCATACCACATTAGTAAATGACATAAAATTAAGTAAAATATTATTACTAAAATAATAACATATCTGTATTTGATCTTATTTTTTGCATTTCATATATTAACATAAATATTATCAAATTATCTGGATGTTCCAATGGCATAAGTTTAACTCCTTTTTTTTCTGCTTGTAACATTTGCACTTCGATTGAAAAACATGTAGGGGTGTGAGAGTCCTTCTCCACAGTCTGATTATTCTTTAAATTTCTCCAATACAACTGTTGTATTTTACTTGCATAATCACGAAGACTTTGTCATGAAGTCAGACATGACTGTTTTAGCAATGCCCTTGTAACGTACTCGAAATACAAGCCTGGACTCTATGATCTCCCCACAGTGGTCATACAGTTAAACAATTTTATTTTTTTTCTTACACTGTTTTTACCACATTCAATATTAATGTGAGATTTCTGTATGACATTAATGAAGCCACAACAACAAATAGCATTACTCTGATTTTTCTGATTTTGTTAACTTTGACAGACTTCTCCCGTTTATAAGAACTAATGAGAGAACACCTCTTGAAACTGGTCAGTCAATTACTACAAAAATTAACATTTAATTTATCTAAGTAGCACTTTCAATACCGAGCAATGCAGAGAAGTTAAAAACCTAAACTGGAGAAAGAGCCACCCACAGAGACATCAAGAGACCCCAAGCTAATTTCTCTTATGCACACATCTCCCATGGGCAGCACAGGAGGTTTTTCTGCAAGTGGAAGCTGCAGTTAAACCATAGGTATTGAAATTTAGATTTCTCATTCTGGTCACAAAACTGGTCAGGAGTGCAGAAAAGCAGGACAGCAGGTGTTCACTCATGTGGAGGCAAATGAACAAAGAATGAGGACAGCACAGACAGAATGTCCCTAAAAATCCTACCTTGTGTGCTGTTTCTGACCCCCCTGGTATGTGACGTCACAGAGCTGTGCTGAACCCCAGTGGAGCTGACAAGGGAAGCTGGAAGGGAAACAGGACAAATCTGCTGAGTACCCATGGAAATGGAGAGTGGGGGCAGGGCAACACTGAGTGCTAAAATTCCCCTTTGGCTACTGGAAATCCTTCAAAGCCAGCAAACTGGCCTGCTACCAAAACCAATTGCTACTGCCAGAGCATATTTCTATGGTACATCAAGTGACAGATTTTGCAGTCGTACCGTAAATAATGCACCTTCTCCTCAAGTGAGGTGAAATGTGGTTCTACTGAAATTAATAGCACTAACTCAATTTATAGTGGCAGTGAATCTGTTTCAGCATGTTAAGATCTCCATCGATGTCTTCTGGGTTTAAGTTATGGATCCTTAGTTTAAAAATTACACCTGGAGCTATTAGTAATGAAAAGGAAATTCCTCCTTCTTCCAGAATCCTACTTGTATTGAGAAGGCTGCAGAGGTCACAAAACTACTCATTTTGTGCCTTTGCAGTGAGTAGGTTTCACATGAAAAGGACATTCTTCTGACAGTGGTGACTAAGACAGAACCCCACATTCCAATACAGGACTTGGAACTAGAGGACCATTGCTCCTTGGAACTTTAGGACCATTCCAACCCAAACCATTCTATGATTTCAACCCGTATCTGTGGCAGAATGTTAAACCTCCATAATGTCCCTGTGTCATTTTTCCACATTGAAACCTTAGGTGAACAGTTCTCTACATCATTATTTACCACAAAAAGGCACAGTAGGTAAGAGAGACAATAGTTAAATAAACTGCCTACCGCCACAAAAGATCAGTGGCAGCAGTAGGATCAGAAGTCAAGTTTTGGATCTTCTAGCAAAATTTCTCTATGTAATTACATTCATCATTTGCAGATATTAAAGGTATGTATCTGTCCCATGGTTTCCAGAAAATTGCATGAAGCTACAAAGGCAAACAGCCAGTTAGGTAATTATAGACACAGCCAAGGGATGCATTAGCAAAAAAAATCACTGCCTATTCTCAACCAATGAAGATTTAAATTTTGCTCCTCAGCCTAGGCAGCCTGGCTTTCAGTCCTGTGGGTTTTTTTTTCTCTCTCTATGTACAATTTCCAGTTGCTCTGAACACTTTTAGCACCTCTGAATACCTTCAGCAACTTCATAGTAGACTGTGGGACAAGCTTCTCCCAAGATCTAGGCTCAGACACCAGCCCTGGGAGCCACTGGAACTGTCACTGGTTCTGCAGCCACACCTTTGGCTGGTGGGGCTCAGATTCAGGTGAATTGGCAAAGAGCACTTTCTACCCTAAACACAGTTTCTCAGCTGAACTTTGCATTCTACAGAGATGCATTTTTGAAAACTGGAACTGAGCATAAAATTCCACTATTTAAGTGGCATGTATAAGGTAGGTATGGTCTGAGAAACCCGGCAGTAACTTACTCTGTTTGTGGTTTCTACTTTGTTAGACTCTGAGGAGCCATGAATCTATCTTGTCCTTAAAAAACTGAAAGAGGGGGCCTTTAAAATGAACATAATGGTTAATTTATATGCCACAGGAGCCGCATATCAAGGCCTCTGTGCTGATTAGACCCAGATGTTGGTAACAATGTTAGTGTTATGGACCAACTGCAGGTGTGGGAATAAATCCCTTTCCCTGGCACCCTCAGCAATCAGACCAGTGGTTTTTTCTGGCTCTCAGCTCACAATTTTCAATTAGCACTACAATAGTATTGTTGTTCTCCAGCATTAGATCATATGTCATGTAAATGAAGTTGAATATACACTTTAACTTGACAAGGTGATTGAGGCCAAGGATGTATGTGTTCACTATTACAGCACGATCAAGGTTAAAAAATAATAATAAAAAATAGCCCTGACATGCCATAAAGTTGTTATTATTTTGGCTTATCAGTAGATTTTCACATTTTATTTTCATAAAAAAGAACACAGTGCAAAACAGGGCTAGATTAGAATTTTAATAAAAGGCAGACAAAAACATTATGTGTGTAAAATTATATATGTGTGAGTACAATGCTTAATTATGGACTTTTATGTTTTTATGTGACAGTCTGACATCTGAAAACTTGGATCGCTCTCTACTTCTTTCCCCAATTTTCTGTCCACTCTACTTACCTTTTCCTCTTTCATGACAAGGAATAGTACATGTACAGCTATTTACACAGGAGAAGAAACAGAAATATTCCTGAAAAGCCATCTCTGTTACAGCAATGAATCCAGCTCATCAGTGCCGGGGGTTGTTTTCTCTATCTCCTGTGGGTTTCATGATGTTTAGAACACCACCACGGCTCACTAAAACATACTAAGGGCTCAGGTAAGTAAAGGGGCCATACTCGTCTTACACAGATGCATAATTCCCATTAATGTCATTGGCCATTACCTCTGCTAAGAAGAGTGCAGCTACTAATATTTTTCTTATATGCTCACTTTTATCAGCTTCTTTTTGGCAGAGCTGTGGGACTATGTATTATTCAGTGGTAGCAAAATGAAAATAAAAGGGAAAACCTTGTGAAAGTAAAGTAAAAGAATGAGATAACCAGCATAGAGCCAGGTTCTGATATATTGTTTGAGAATAACAAGACTCTCTTCTGGTGGTACAAGAGAGTTGCAGACACAAATCCTTTAGGAATGCAGGAAATATAAGTGGTCCTTGAGGTTGTCAAGTGTTACCAAAGGTTATCAAGCACCAAGTACATGCCACCATAAGCTGTCATAAAACTTATTCTGGGACTTATTCTGAACTCAGGACAAAGCACACAAGGACAAGACCCCACTGCTATACAGACCCATTGAACCTCAACACAAAAGACTGCAAAACTGCATTTGATCTCTTAGAGAGCAGAGCTCAGGAGCTCAGGAGTTTATTACAAGAAGGACTATCATCTTTTCTGCCATTTGCTTACACTCAGCAGTCAACTGTGTAGGTGCTTTTGGGTGTTCCTGGGAATTTGAACATGAAGTCACAAAAAAAATCCCTGAATGAGGTGCAACTTCTTGGTGTGACAGCCATAATCTGCAAGTCTTGGATACCACAGTCTGTTCCAATCCTTTGTTATTCTGCACATCCTAAGCTCCCATGTGTCCCGCCTTGCAAGAAAATGGATACAAGAGCTGGCAAACAGGAATTATCTTGATGTGTTTTCACCACTTCCATACTTTCCAACACAGAAACCAAAGAAAACTATACAGCAGAGAGCACATAAATATTCAATGAATAAAAGGAATTCTGTGAACTTCTATCAGTAACAAATATTTTCTATATATTATTTGATCCCCAGTAATTCTAAAACACCTGTTGTGTCCACTTGCCTTAGGTATGTCCCTTACTCTTGCCTTAAACTTTTCCTGCAAAGCCCTTATGAGAGAGACTGCAGTTATACATCCAAAGGCTGTGACAGGATAAAGAATTAAATACTGACTCTCTAGGTGTCATTGTTATATAGCTACATACCACTGTTACTATTCATAGATTCACAATCTGGTATTCCAACTTTTGTTTCAAAAGCATTGAGAAACATGCATTCTACCTATGAAGAGTAATAATTTAATATGGCCAGAGAAAAATAAATCTGGTTAGTATAGGATTTGAGAACTCAACATATCTTTGCTCCACAGGTTTGAAACAAAACATAAGGGAACTCATGTATTTATCTGTGAGGAGCTGCAGATCCTAGGCAGGCTGGGATTCCAAACTTGGAGGAAAACAAGGGAGAAAAACAGCACAGAAGTGGCAAAAAAAAAAAAAAAATTAAAAAAATAATTAAAAGCATAAAAATCCCAGAAAGACAACCGAGCTAGAATCTTTCCTGGGCCCTATTAGAATTTACAGTTCAGTCCTGGGAAGCCTTTGAAGTTCCAGGAGCTCGGGTGTACTGAAAAAGTTGTTGTCTGACCTGTTTCAACTATTTCTGGTTATAAAACTTGTAATATTCTATAATGATGAAGTAATCTAGAAACTTGCCTCGTACAGTTTTATCACCCTGTATTAACTCAGGACACTGAATAGTCCTAGAGTAGGTAATGTAGGAAAAAACCTTCAGCTTTAATGATTGATTAATGGGGAACAATGACATGCTCACAGGTGACTGGTCTCACACAAACAATGTCCTGTTTGTGGCTTTTACATAGGAGATGTATTAAAAATCATTCACCTATGTTAAAAAGTACTGCCTTGGTAACAATGTCAACTTAAATTGACTTCAGCAGAACTGTAAGTAACAAAAGTTAGTAATGATATGTAAGATTTAACTTACAAAAAGACTTCAGAAATTTGTACATTTTTGAGGCAGGAAACCATAAACTTAATTTAGGGACAAGGTTCCTTCTTCTGGCTTTGTCTTCTGAATGTTCCCTCAAATGGTGCGCCCTGCATGCTTAACAATTTTCCTGAACAACAATTAATCTGTGCTGACAAATTTGTCAGATGTATTGTAGTAATTAACTTAATTTTCAAGAGGCTATTCCAAATTTACAGTAGTTTCACGAATACAAGCCGCACGGATTATAAGCCGCACCCCCGGTGCCTCGACAATGTTGCTGTCTTTGTCAATAGATAAGCCGCACCCCGAATATTAGCCGCACTTTCGTTCGTCACGAGAATCCATGCGCAGCTTTCACAAATTGGCCAATTAGTAACAGGATCGCGGCATAGAGGGCTTTACTGGCTCGGGGCGGGGCCAGGAAGGCTCGGCCCGCTCATGGTTGCCGACGGGGCTGGCTGGGTGGTGCTGCAGCCGCCGCTGGGCTCACTGGCCCCCCTCTCCCGTCAGCACCGCCCCGCCGCTGCGTTAACGTAGTCGCCCTGCCGGCGGGCCAGGCACTGCCGCCGCTGGCAGGCATGCCGGCCGCGTCGCCGCTGCGTTGTTTACGTAGTCGCCCTGCCGGCGGGCCAGGCACTGCCGCCGCTGCCAGGCTCGCCGGCCGCCCCCTCCCATCTGCACCGCCGCCGCGTTTCCTCGCCCTGGCCGGCACTGCATGCCCACACACCGCCGGGCTCCCCTACGCTGCTGGCCCCGATTCTGCTGGGCTTCCCCCGCTGCCAGGCAGCCCCACCCGCCGGCCTTCCTGCTTCTGCCATGCTCCCCTGCACTGCTAGCCCCAGTTCTCCTGGGCTCCCCCGCCCTGCTGGCCCGGGCTCTGCCGCCCCCCCTGCCCCGCCCTGCTGGCTCAGGCTCTGCCGCCCGCCCCCCACACTGCTGGCCCCGCCTCTGCCAGGCTTTCCCACCTCAGCCGGGGCCGGCCGGGCTCCAGCTTGGCTTGGGGCTGCCGCGGGCTCTCACTTCCGTGTTGGCAGCTTTTAGAATTTTGTTAATGTATTAGCCGCCCCGGAATATTGGCCGCACTTCCAGGTTTCCACCAAAATTTTGGTCAAATTGGTGCGGCTTGTATTCGTGAAATTACTGTACCTGAACAAAGGCCTTTGTGTACCATTTTTAGTTGTAAATTGTCATAACTAGAGTGCTCACACTGGTATATTAAAATTGTATTAATAATATTTGACTCCTAAATAGAAGCTTTAGAGTTCAGGCATTGCAAAGACTTTCTTTTCTCTCATGCAGCTTGATATATTCTTTTAACTGGGGAACGATGAAATAATTTCGACACAAGATTTGTTTCTCACAAATATGTTCAAAATAGAAGGGCTCCTTCAGGAATTCATTCTACCAACCCTAAGAGAAATTTTAAGTAAGACTCAGAGGAAGCAGTACAGAAAGCACCCTACCTCAAGATCAAATCCATCTCCAGCAGCATGATGGCCCCAGTGAAAAACAAAGGGAAAATAATCCAGAACTCTTAACATAATTTCTTTTCTTGGTTTTCAACTGTTCCACTTTCACTTGTTACTTTATTCACTTTCCTAGTCACCTTTTAAACTCATAAAAACAGTGACTGCAAAGGCAAAGAAAAAGGTGTAGTGGAGTAAAGTAGCAGCATGAAACAAGCCAAGCCAAGAGTTTATTGTAGCAGGTGTTGATTCATGGCTGTTAACCACTGGGAGTAAAACATAGCCAAGAAGTATGCACTTAAAGATGACTAGGTGTGCCATTTTCCCATTGATTGGAGGAAAGGAAATCAATGGTGTGGCCTCTGCTCCACACCAATCACATTCCAGATATGGGAGGCACCAATTAAATGGATTCCTGTGCTGTTACAGCCCACCATGATCTGAGCAGTTTTGGTTCTGAGCAGAAGCAATGGGCTCATTTAATCTCAACCCAGACTGAAAATGGCAATCTGTAATTTAGAGCATTCAAATCAGGTGTCAAAGCACAGATGTTATCATGAGCTTAGGATATGCAATAAACTTAATCTGTGATAGTTCTGTGTAGCTCTCATCCTGAGGTCTGGACCCTGTTAGCAAGGGAAGCACTTAGGAACAAGGCCAGCCTTTGCATCCTGGGGAGGACAAAAAACTGGAAAAATGGAGAAGATGCTGTTATCCTGGTTTTTTTTCTGCTGACAGGAGGTTAGTGAGTTCAAAGGGAAATCTGTAGAGACAAAGGCAATTTCTATTGTTATAAGAAACTCCCACCTCCCTCAAGCTCCTCTGCTAATAGTTCATAACAAAAATGAAAGAGTGGTTCAGGCTCTTAAAGAGTTCTCAGTGTAGGCAAAACACCTTTGAAATCAAAACAAATACTCAAGGCAAGAAAGCACTATAAACAATACTTACATAGAGTGGCTTTAATAAGTCATCTATCAAAAAACTAGAAATACCCACCTCAAAAAGACCCCTCAGAGCAATCACTAAGCTCAGTGGCTGAGCTATTTACACTAAAGGCCATTCCTTATTCATGTCCTAGCAGTGAACAATAGCAATATTATGCTGAAAAGTTGAGTAAATCAATCCCACCTTTCACCAATACCTTAATGAACCTATGAATCCATGGGTGTGGATGGCATTATTCCACAAAGCATTGTGAAAACAGGCAACCTTGTTAGGCCCACAGTACATTATTGATAACCAAGTAGAGTCAGAGCATAAAGGAACATATTGCAGGTGAAGAAAAGATAAATATTCTGCAAACACATGTAGAGGAAAGAATATGCTTTTTGTGCTATTCATTCAGTTAAAGTATAACTGATTTCCACATTTATGCAACAGATTCCTAAGCATAGCCTTGACAAACATCTACCTTTTCTTCACTTTCCTGTCTTTTTCCGAAACAAATCTGACCACTGCTAGAATGAGGAATTCAAAATTAAACATAATGCTTGAAAATCCCATGTGTTTTGCAGCTATGCCTTGATTGTACTGGGAGCTCTAGCTTGAAGGCCAAGCGTGGTTGAGGTTATAAGGGGACACAGGCGGTGGAGAAGAGTGGTGATGAAGGCAGAGGATGAGTGTGAAGACCCTGCAGAGATGTCTTGTTAGTGCAAGAGCATCTCTCACTGGCCAAGATGAGGCAATCACCTAGAATAAAGTTGCCTCTCTTCTGGATGAAAAACTTAGTCCTCAAGCCACCAAAAACATCTTGAGACATAAAAAAAATGTGTTATAAAGGCATGGACAATGCCTGAGCAATTACAAACAATGAGGATTATCTGACTTATATTAATTCCTCACACACTGTATATGTTTGTGCCTGTATTATGAAACACATAAATAGCGTACTTCATACAGACAACACACCACAGACAGTGAATGAGCATACTCTTATTTCTATTTATGTTTAGTTACAGAATTTTTAAATAGGAATTCCAGTTATGGAATTTTTTTTGGATGTTACATTTTACTTAAATCTATTAATCATATGGATGAGGGTCTAGATTTTAGCAGTTGCCATGGGATGAACAATAAAGTGATAGCAGCTGTAACAGCAGTTCTTATGTTTTAATGCACCTATTCTGGAAATGAGCTGTACACACAACCCACACTGTCTATTTCTAGCCTAGAAGAGACTTTGAAGTAGGAAACATAGGTTTAAAGGGTCTTACCATCCATTCATGCAAGGCACCTTACAACCATATGGAAAAAACAAAGTTTGGCTAACAGCTGATAACCTCATTTAGTATTAGCTTTAACCTACAGTAAACCTTTCAATTGCAGTATCCTCCCTCTACCATTTATATCTACTGGACAGATGTGCTGAAAGTAAGCATTAAATAACTACATCTTACTCAAATGTCATACACCCCTTAAGTGCAAATTAATTAGGCCCTGTGTTTATTACAGTGCGGCTCTCTAGACCTCCTTGGGTTTAGGATCAGCTGGTGTTTCTTTATGAACCCTTTTATGAAAGTTTTCAGTGCCTTATAGCTCAGCTATTAAATTTTGCTCTAGGCTGAAGCTTCCTACAAAACGTTTAATTCTAGAAGCTTTTTTTTCAATATATTTTCAAAGAGATCTCTATGGTCATTTTTAAAACATAAAAAAGGTACCAAAAAAAAAAGTAGTTAATTGGTTTTAGGGCATCTTTAGGGCTCACCATAATTCAGAAATAACTTAAACCTGGTGATTTTTTCTGTTTGAAGCTTGTCTACTGTGTTTGTACTGGGACTTTTTATTGCATTTCTAATATGCATGTCTATAAATAAGAAGTCCTACACCATTTTATGGTTATTACAGTTTCTTTTTCACCCCCATGGACTGAAATCCTGCTTGTCTGACTCATGGAAAGTAATCCATACAAACATGATAAGCAGTACTAGGCCTCCATATTTAGCAATTAAATTCTAGAGAACTGCATCTTTGCCTCATTTAGTTATGTTCTTTACATTTCATATTAACATAGAATTTCAGTAGTGTTAAATGTTGCTTGTCACTTCTGGTTTTGTGCTGAAATAAATTCCTGCCCTGACCACTCTGACATCTTCAATTCCAGTTTTAGGAAGATATGGTTGATAGTAGTGCTGCCTAAACCTGATCCTGCTCAAACCTCCCTGTTTTCTGCATGTTTCTGTTCCTGGAGTCAGGGAAGACCACAATTTGAATGTTTAAAACCTCTCAAACCACCCCCTGACATGTGACTGGCACAAAAAACCAAGAGGAACAGATTGTCCTTGGGGCATCACAGGAAGGGGACCAGGACTGACATTTGATCTCTGCGTTCTACATGAGCCTACCCACTCAGAGGAGGAGCTTTTCCTTCCAAAGAGCTACGAATGAAACCACAACACATTTGCAAAAGCATCCATGTGAGTATCCACACTGAAGGACTTGAGAGCAAAAGGTGCCAGGAGCTACACTGGTACTGAGATTGCCATGGCAACCAGCACAAAGCCCTATTTCTGCTCTCCAGTGCCACCACAACCTGCAGGAGACACCTTGCTGAGGTCGGGTCCATGGCTAACAACCTTTGCCCAGCTGTGGTGGGGGACTGTCACGCTCACCTGCACTCACGGCCCATGGCTGGGTAGTGCTGCCATGATTACTGATGTAGAGTTAGCATCACTACATTTTTGCACAATAATGTGGACAACTCTTATCTGTGTGTTTATCCAGACTGAATTATAGAATGGTCTGGGTTGGAATGAACCTTAAAGATCATCTCTTTCCAATCCCCTCCCATCTGTTCAGGATATGCCTGGCAAAAATTATTTTCTAGCCTATTTCTTTTAACTATTTCACTCAGTCTTTTCATTCTCTTCTGTTCATTTTCTTCATGTTCTTCTGTTGCTCTTTGTTCTGTTTCTTCATATTATACTGAATATAAAACTACCTATTGTTGTTTTTAATAATCTCATATCTAATCTCTCTCACAGTTCCTTACTTCCTTAATGAGTTGTTTCCTCCTGTCTGGCCTATTAAAATTTCAAACTCTTTCATGCTTCGTGCCATAGATTGTCCTCACAGGGCTAAAAAAAAGAGTTTTCATGGTCAGAGATAATAATAATTTTAGTGTTCTCTTTCAAACGTTTTCAAATTTCCTTCTCCATGAAATCTGGAAAAACCTACCAGTTAGGCCCAGAATGTGCTGGGCTACCATCTACCAGTCAGACCTATAACTGTCCCTTGATTTCCCTGGAATATCCTCAGTTATTTCTGCAGCTATATGATGTCTCTTTTCTTGGGCTCAGATGCGTAATCAAATTGCCACAGCTTAATGAAGGCCATGTGTTGCCTGAGCCATAGTAGTAAATTGCATAGTTTTAAGTTACAGCACAGTGGTTAGAATGCACCAGCTTAAACCTCAGTGTAACGGGTAGAAGAACATAACTTTGCATCATGACAGCTGAGAGTATGTATGCACAGTCAGCATGGAAACATGTCAGAGAATTGCAACTTACAGTAATTTCATGATTATAAGCCGTGCCATTTTGACTAAAGTTTTGGTCTGAACCTGGAAGTGCGGCTTGTAATCCATAGTGGTCAATATATGAACAATGTTCAAAAGTTTTCCAACCCAGAAGTGTGAGCCTGTTGCAGCTCCGAGCCGAGCTGGAACCCGCCCGGCCCCGGCGGCAGGGTGGCACCGCCAATTCGAGTCTGTGATATTTCTTGGGGTTTTTTTTGGTGTTTTCAGTCTTGTGCGACTGCCCGCCTGCCCGCCCGCCTGTGCGGCTAAGCGCCTGGTCGTCCGTCTGCCCGTGCGCCTGCCCACGCGGATCCATTGGAAATGTTTGCAAAATGACCACACTATTTTTCGTGTCTTTTTCCGCTTGTAAATAAACTTGCAAAATACACTGCCGCAGCTATTGTCTGTATCTTTTTTGCTTGGAAATAATGTTTCTAAGGTCGGCACCTGCCAGTAAACCCCGCGATTCTGTTACTAATTGGCAACTTTGTGAAAGTTCTCTGCAAACAAAAGTGTGGCTTATAATCAGGTGTGGCTCATATATGGACGAAGACCTAAACGTTGTTGACACACGGACATGCGGCTTATAATCAGGTGCAGCTTGTAATCGTGAAATTACTGTAATTTTTCTTTGTCTGGAGCTTTCCATATGGAACTGTGGAGTAAAATCTGCGGAGGGTTTGTTACAACCATGAAGCATTTAAATGTCTTGTCTTGGATGGGCATTCTAGGATTTGCTATAAGAAATGGCACTACATAAAAACAATGTTGCTTTGTGAACAGTTAGGTGTGGTATTCTGAAATTGTCTCTGCAGTGTGCTTCTCAAGAGCTGATAACACATTATCACATTGTTTATGGATCAAATATTTGTCTCTCTATTCATTTTGCCCATGCATTGGACTTCCACAGTTACATCGTGCTTTCTCTGCTCTGCAGTTTTTTCCACTCTTTCTACTTCTTCTGTACCTAAATCACACCCCCAACATACTTCTTCCTCTTCTTCCACCACCCCTCCACCTTGTTTTTTCTTCTTGTTTTTAGCAGAAGCTCTGAGTACAAGAAACTGAAGAAGTATTTTTCACCCTCTAAAACTCTCAAGATTTGATACTGTCAAATGTGACAACGGTAACTCCTGGAATAAATAAAACTTTTAAAATAATTTTTATGTCAGAGTTCCTATTGTTTGGGACTTAGATGCAGTCTTAAAATCACAAAAGAATTTGTAGCCAAGATCATGCCAGTACATAAAAGTACATTCTTTCACTTGTGGTAATGAAGAGGATACAGGCAGAAGTTGAGGACATGTCTCAACAAGAGCTACTTAGCAATTTGAAAATATCAGAGGTTTTCTGAAATATAAGATAAGGTTTTTGAAAAGGAGATAATTGCTAGGCTTGCATTCTCCCTTCCACAAAGGCAACCTTCCAGCACTTCTACCTGGTGTATCATTCTCTTTTCTCTGCCTATTTGAGCCTCTAAACTGCCTGAAGAAAGAATCCTGTCTGCAGTGGTATAAACTACAGCTTTATACATTATCCATGTGGCCAGGGAGAGATGAGAAAGTTAATGATCAATTCCTTGATAAGCACAAGTAGATAG
This sequence comes from Catharus ustulatus, assembly GCF_009819885.2. Classification (NCBI taxonomy): domain Eukaryota; kingdom Metazoa; phylum Chordata; class Aves; order Passeriformes; family Turdidae; genus Catharus; species Catharus ustulatus. The sequence goes on along the minus strand of NC_046224.1, from coordinate 67,414,895 downwards.
GAACAGGCATATTGGTTTTTAAATAAAGAATTCCCTCCGTCAACAATACAGGCTTGTACAAACAGCTATTAAATACAATTCTCAGAATTGCTATGGTGTCTCTGGAATAAAGTCTAACTGAAAAGCGTTATTAAAACTTGCCTCCTAAACTGTTTAGCCAGAAAATGCAGCCAGAGGTTCTGAATGTGTAAAGGAAAGCATATGCACGTGTTCAATTTCAGATGCTTTCAGAGAAAAAATAATTAATCTCTCTGCATCTAGTGAAGGAAGCACATAACCCTGTGAAAAACTACACTATCAGGGGGAAAGAAGACAGAGAGAAAGAAAGAGAAGAGGAATCAGCCTGGCATGATTAAATGATTTGTTCATTAACAAGATCCATCATCAGACTTAAAGAAGGACCCCACTTCCACTGAGTGCCACTGAAGGAGTTTAACAGTTTCAAGCATGATTCTTAAGCACAGGAAGTGTGTGAAACTTATGTACCTGTCATTGTTTAATAGCTCTTTGCATAGATCCCATAGTTTAGGCTAAGAATCAAAGTCTATTGGTTTTGTTATTGAGGATATTTTTTCCAATATCACTGTCTAAAAAAAAATACCAAAGCAAGTATTACAAGAAGGCAAGTCAAATCATTTGCCTTCCTGCAAACAGATTAGCCCAACACTGATAATGCTGTCACTCTGGATTTCTATATTAAAAAGAAAAACAACCAACCTACCAAACAAACGAACAAACCAGAACCCAAATAAAACCAAAAGATCCCAAATCCTAAAATGCAGCCAGTTTGAAATCAGTTTTGTATGCATGTGCTTGGCTGTTTTCTAGATCATGATCATAACTGTTGCTACAAATGCAAATATTTAAATCTAGATCCTTCCAACTTTGTCACACTTTCCTTTGAGGAGGGAGAAAAGATAACTGGCTTTTTCACCAGTTGAGGAATTTTCTTACTTATTTTTTTCTTATTAATTTTTTTCTTACTTAATTTTCTTTCTTATTTTGCACTGCAGTTCACCCAGGTCTGTTTGTAGTATAAGAGACTAACCCTCTAATTATGTGTTTTATATTTTTCTAAGGTTCTCAGCCAATTTATTTCTTCAGAAAAGTGTATCTTTAAATAGTGAAAATCACTCCATAAATACTGAGTTGGAACAGTCAAGGTCTCATACCTTATCTGTGCTCTTACTGTGTACAAGGTCACATCATCAGCATGTAGATATACAGAATATTTCATGAACTATACAGCGTTGACAGGTCATTAATAAAAACTGCAAAAGTAAAAGCCCTCTAATTAGCTCTGAGGTAACTTTGCCTATAACATTTTCACCCCAGATTCAACACCATTAAACAAAATGTCTGGTGTTTGCTCTCTAATACAGCCAGAGAGCCATTCTACTGTAGTTAAACTCAGCCAAACTGAGGGGAACTTAGATAGCAATATATGTGATTTATTGGAACAAAAGGCCACAGTCAAATCAATATAGATAATTCCCACGTAAAAAATTATTATGTATGTCTGTAACAATATCAAGGTTACCTTGAAAAGAGCAATGTGGCAGGCCAAAAACATGACTAAAATAGGGTCAACACATTCTCTTTGAAAGGAACACTCATAAATTTTTCAGCAATTGTAAGAAAACAGAAAACACACATAGGTTATAATTAGGGCAGTAAAAATGGGTTACTAAATCATTATTTCAAATGGTCAATTATCTCAAGTTAGGAAGAAGATACTGTAATAAAGATCCAGCAACAGGTTTGCTTACAAAAAGCGTTTAAAGAAAGGGTAAGGTTTCCAATGGTTATCACACTGACTAGAAGGTGGGCTGAGAGCAAGGAGCGACTTCTTTTATGGACTCAGTTTCTCCACTGCATTACAGATGACTGACAGCACATTTTCACAAGCAATTTCTTAAGGTAAGATAAGGCTAAGTATCCAGGTGTTACCAGACAGAAGGCAAAATGTTTTTTTCAAAGGCATTTAAAAAAAAAAAAAAAAGCTTCTCATATGAAAGGTAGGAATGTAAGATTTCCTGGGCAAGTTAGAAATGAATGAAAAAAAATTCAGCTTATATTTTGGTGAGTGTATTACTTTTTTATATGCTATTTGTTAATATAGTGATTGGTCACCTCAAATGCATTTGTATTGCTTCAGCTTTCTGGATTACTTGAGAGAAAGAGATTAATGAGAATTTGAGATGACCAGACAAATTAATCCAAGTGTGAAGAGATTACTATACATAAACAAGAATTACATTCTATAACCTGAAAGTTCTTAGTATAAAAGTAGTACAAGGCCTTTTGTATCAGTATCTAAACTTGAATGACACGTTGAAAATTTCAAACAACTGGAATGTGTTTTAAAGTCAATTAATAACCTAATAACTACTTCATTCTGATATAATAGAGAAAATAATTTGTGTCAGTTTGCAACAACACTACATTTTGACACCTTTCCAACAGATAACCTGAGCTATGTGTGGTTTTGTGATTTTAAATCTCATAATTCTTCTAAATTGCAACATGAAATCCCAGGTCCATTGTTTTTACATCTGCCTCAGAGGGGCAAGTCACCAGTCTTTAAATGAGAATCCTTCTAAAATCACACCCCAACTGGTCCTTCTGCCAGCTCTCATAGTTAAGGTAGGTTATTTCCAGAGAGAGGTGGTCTGGAACATGGAGCAAACAAACAGGCAGAGCTGAAGGCATGGGAGCCTCAGGTCTCACCCAGACTCTCATAGTGATGCACATACACCATAAAGCAAGAAAGATGAACAGGAAAGGTAAATTTTATTCTATGTCAGTGACTTTTTGTGACAGTATGGCAAATCTGAAGAGTTTTTAAAAGGTCTCAAAGTCATTGCTTGGTCCTAGGCAAGGTACAGTGATAGAAGGTGTATTCCTGGGAATCATTCTGAAGTGGCCCAAAGAGAGTTCAGTGCAAGACATAATGTCTCTCCAGCCAACTGCCCTGTGATTCCTCACAACTCAGTCTTAAGAGTTTTCCTTACATGTTATTTAGATGAACTACAGATGAAGCTGGTGTGTTACCTTTTTTTTCTCAAGTGGTAATCTCCCCAGTGATACTGAAATAGAGCTATTATCACCACCAACATGGTTGTTAACATAGTTCCTAAGCAGAAGATTGCAGTAATATCCCAGAAGAACACTGGTCCTGAGCACTCAGGTTGTGTCTAGACATCAATAGAATTCCTTCCTACCATACCACAGACTTGGTGGCAGTATTTCTTGAACCTTTCCCAGTTTTTAAATGGTTAACAAAAATATAACCCATCTACATTAAATGCTGTCAGACTGACAACAACTGTATTTCATTCCTGCATGAATACTATCGGACCAAAAGAAAATAAAATCTGTATTTATTGCTAAATGTCTAGCCTAAGTAGGAAACATGGAATTAGGGTACTATAAGAGCAACTCATTAGGGTGTTTTCCAGATATGATGGAGGAGTTACCTTCCACTATGTCTGAATATGAGAGATACATAGAAAGAAACACAAATTATTACAACTTATCATAAGTTATATATTTGAAGAGGAAAATGCTAAAGCCGCAGGCATTTAAAGTCCAATAATGAAATTATTTCTGCATTATTTGTTAATCATATTGACAATTTCCTGTTTAATTTAATAAAGTCCTATGTTGATTGTCAGTGTTGTCTGTGGCAGAAAGAAATACCAACATAAAAGCAGAAAGTTAGTGGATAATTTCTACTTTAAATTGAAAGATATTATAATTTAATAGTTACTACCTGACATGCTGAAATTTTTGCTTACTAAAGGTGATTTAGGTAATGATTGATGTAGAGATAGTGTCACTACATTTTTGCACAATGATGCGGACAGCTCTCATTTGTGTGTTTATCCAGACTGAAACATAGAATGGTCTGTGTTGGAAGGAACCTTAAAGATCATCTCATTCCAATCCCCTGCTGTGGGTAGGGACAGCTTCCACTACACCAGGTTGCTCTGAGCCCCACCCAACCTGACCCTGAACACTTCCAGCAATGCGGTAGCCAAAAGTTCTTTGAGCAGCCTATTCCATTGTCTTACCACCCTCACAGGAAAGAATTTTTTCCTAGTATCTAATCCAAACCCATTCTCTGTCAGTTTGAAGCCATTCCCCCTTTTCCTGTCACTCCAGACTCTTGTAAATAGTCTCTCTCCATTGTTCTTGCAGGTTCGCTTCAGGTACTGGAATTGGGTGACCCCAAAGCTTCTCTTTTCCAAGCTGAACCATCCCAGTTCTCTCAGCCTGACTGAGGTCCATGCTTCCATGTCTCCATGATGGAGACCCTCCAGACACACCACAGGTGTATCTTTCTGCATAACAAACTTCAAGTACCATCCAACTAACACGATATGACCTAAACAGATGGTCAACCATGCTTTTTGTCTCCAGATCCTGTCAATCTGTATCAATTTCAACTGAGGGAGAAAGGCTGATAATTTTCAGCCTATCAATAAATTTCATTTTACTTCATGTTTTGCACACATGTTTAGATGGTGTTGGTTGCTTGATGAATATGCACATATATTTACTCCAAAGTTTGCAGCTTGATGTTCTTTGATAGGCACTTCCAGTATTTTCTATTCAAATTAGCATAACTCTTCTATAGAAGTAGACTAAATGTCAACTCAAAAGCTGGTTAAGAAGAATGTTAAAACAAGAATGTAAAATTGTAAGTTTTTAGTGAAGACCTAGAGACATTAGGACTCATAGCCTCTGCCAATGAACAGCTGTTGGTTTTTTTGTTCCTTCTGGAGTTACTGAGATCCAGGGATCTTCAATCTGACTATTTCACTTATGAGCAGAGATATACTTTCATGTTGTGTTTTCAGTTGCCCAAACTGGACATCTCACTGATTTCCAGGGCCCTAATTTCTGCTTCAATCACTAACAGAAGAATGATCTCTAGTATGGATAAAATTCTGAGCAAACATGGAAGACAAACACCACCTGAGGGTGATCTACTCAATCTCAGTGCATTGCCCTTGAGATCTCATCTACAGAGATGGATACAGGAAGTGGATTTGAGAGAATGTGAGGAAGAAAAATGTGTGTGGAGCAGATGCAGACATATTGTGACAATCAGATTTAGCCACAGGAGGCAGCCAACCAAATGGGACCAAGCTGGATGGAAAAGGACGTCAACCAGTTTCATCTCAGTGGGCATTTGTTCCTTTTATTTTGGTGCTGTTACAGCTGAAAGTAAAGTATTGAAATTATGGAACACAAAGAGTCAATTCTCTTTGTCTGGAGGATCTGAGCCCAAGTGAAGAAATGCAAAAATACAAAACTCTGCTGTAATGTGCAGAAGAAAACATGTTGCTCTCTTCACCTAAATCTAAGCCTTCAGAAAAATCTGATGATCTTATTTAGTTCATAGATTAAGATCTCAGCCAAAAAGTAATAAAATTACAATAAAGGTTATGTATCAATAAGGTATCAGTAGTGCACAGGGATTAGGTATTCTAGTCCTAATTAAATTTCAAATCTAATTATAATTTGAGGAGTCCTTTTAATTACATTGCAATATTTTGCTTTTGTAAGAAGAAAATTGCTATAGCATCTTTTATCTGTAATTTTCTTTTAATTAAAAAATGTAAATAAATCAAAACCAGCTACTTAAAATACTTACATCTTAAATTAAAAACAAACAAAAAAATGCAGGAATTTCACCCTCCAGGTCTTCTACTGAATCACACATATGGAGGGCAAGAGGGGGATGCCTAACAAAGTGGTGGATTTTACATTATCAGGCATTTCTTTCACATAACAGAAATGGTTGAATTACTTTGGCCAAAGGAGAAAAAAAAAGCTTCCTCAGAGCAAAGACATGAAAAATACAAAACCTTTTCTTCAAAAGGTGTTGGGACTGTAGGGCACCCTTTGAAAAGCTGCTGAAGGCTGCCCTACACAGCACTGCTCCAGCCAACCCCATCGGCCTCAAGTGTTCAACAGCACAGCAATTCCAGGTTACTCTGTTTATTAGCACTTACAAGCCTATTTCTGCTTATTTGTCTCCTCATATTCCTTTGAAGCACTTAAGACAGTTTATATCACCTGCCTGGGTGCTAACTTTGTGTGTTGGTTTCAGTAGTTCCTTTTCCCCCCTGGTATTAGACTTCTTGATGGGATGGCTTGAAAAGCAAAATGTTTCTTCTTGGCCTTCATTTCTCTCAGTAAAATATGCAAGTGTCTTACAATCTTTTAAGACAGTCTCAGTTTGCCTGAGTACCTCCTTCAGTCTGAGCTTGTCTTTGCTGCGTAGAAAACACAATAATTTTGTCAAGAGTAAGGAATGCCAGCAAAATTACCCAGGACCACTTCTGTGGCATAAATCTATCACTATTCCTATGATAAATACCTCTTTTACAATGTATTAAGACCTGTTTTACCTTTGCCACAAAATTCTTGTATAGGAGTAGTCATCCACAATTGCTTCCAGGTCACCCTGTATGATCATGCAGTATTGTGTTCTGAATGAAAAATGCTCCTGTTGTTTGGTTTTTTTCCCATCAACAAGTCATTGCTGCATTTTATATCAAAATTATTCAACTAATTCAACCCAACACTTGTAGTGGAACTTCATTACTTAACCTAATTACTCCTTTTCTAAGAAAAATTGCATTTTTTTAAAAGAAAGTTATTAATTTAGTCTGGCATAATCTTTTTTAAACTCATGTTATATTCTATTCCATTTTCTATTTATCCTTCATCTATACTGTATTCTACAAGCTTTTCTTTAAAGCCTGACTCACAACTGATGCTGGGCAATTAGGCTTACAAATGTCCAGATACTCTTTTTTCCTCTCTTAGTACATATGCATATTGTAAATATGTATGTAAATTGATATGTGAACACACTAGAGAATTATTAACTTTTTTACACAGCACTGTCCTGACTGGGCAGCTGTTTCTGCCACAACACATGAGAGATGAGATACAGTTTCTTCAGAGTAGTGGATTGAAAGTTATCTGCTACCTCAAGACTTGAACAGGTTAAGTGCTTTTAGCCTTGTGATAATTCTGTGTGGTTATCTTCACTTCCATTTCCATTCGTTTGTTCCCATTAGCTGAACCCACCTTTGCTTTCCTTGTTAAATATAATCTGGTTAATGGCAAAAGCTAAAATCTTTTTCTTTCTTTAGGGAGGATACTCTTACAGAGTAGAATAACTCTGTTTTTTCTTTAGTCTCCTCCTATTTATATGTTTGGGTAAAAAAATGCTTTACTACTGGTTTGAATGTTCTTTGCAAATCATACTATACCTTTACTACTGTCAATTCTGAGTTTATCAATACGGCTCCTGGCCTTTAAGACACAGTTTTCCTTGTTACTGTTGCTCACTCCACTCTTTCATTCTTTTTAGGGTTTTTTTCTTATTTCTGCTGTACATGTACTTCATGCATTAGTTTGTTCATTTGTTTGTTTGTTTAGAAAATGTTTCCCCTTTTGTTGAGATAAAAATTCTTTACAGATTTTGAAATGTGGATCAAATTCTAAATTTCTTCTGTGCTTAAATCCATAGTTTCTCAGCCCAACTCATTTTAAAAACCACATTTGTTAGATTTTGTTTTTTGAACTGAACCTTATCCAGTAATTTAATTTAAATTCTATCATATCATGGTCACATTTGAAAGGTTTATTTTCCCTTCAAGTCTCAATTAATACAGATTCTCAGGTGTTCAGTAAATTTCACTGAAAGAAACAATTTCTCCCATCTGATCTCTGCACTCCAGCAGATAACATGCTGCAGACTCCAGGGACATGCCAAACACCAGTAAGAAGCTGATTTAGCAGACAGTGATCATTGGGGTACTGCAGCATCCCAGGATTGGCTTTTCCCCTCAAATTCTTTATTAAAAGTTACAAGAGTGTAACTTTTATTGAATAACCACAGTGCTCCACTTAGATAAATGAAGGTATTATAAATACTGTTAGAGTTCATGCTAGCACATCACATGACTCTCGCCAGACAATTTCATTTTTAATCAATATCCCAACTTTTCTGTTAATAGTTCTGGGTTGTTGGCTTTTAACTTAAACTTTGTCACAAACATTTTCTAATTTTCAATTGCAACTTATGTGTCTAATGCAACATTATAATATCATTGTGTACCAACAGTCTATGTAGAATCTGAAGGTAATTTTAATAAAATCCTTAACTGGAACTATTTTTGAGGGCAGCTTTTGTAACATGAAAATTATGTTTTCACATCAGAGGAAAAAAACTGTCTATTGGCATTCATATGCAATATGTGCTTTGAAGACATTTCTGTAACGTTCATGAACCACCGGATCTCACAAGGACTAAAAACTCTACTTGCCTTGAATCAGCAATAAATTAACATTTTATATTTACAAAGTCATCCACAAGCAGTAAAATCTTTAGCAACTAAAACAGATGCGTAACAAAATTAAAAGATCCAAATAAGTAAAACATTTGACTTCTACATATTGGCAGCATCTGCCCTTGGAGGGAGAAAAGATTAGGTCAAGTTTGGGTTTTTTTGATCAGTTTCCTAAATTTTTCAAGAAGTCCAACTATCTGACTGCATCGTTCTCTCTTCTAGAAGCAGTTTGCTGATGGTGGTCAGAGCTGAATGGCAGCAGCACTAAGTTCTTCCTCGGCACAGAGCCATAGGAAAAAAATGACCTCCATTATTTTTGGCCTGGATACAATTGAAGCTGTTGCCACTGCTGTCAGACGTTCCCCCACACCCCAGCAAAGGTCACCAGCCACCAAGGAGCCGATGGACAGATGACAGCACCACAACCGCGGTCACATTGAGCCCAGCAAATCCCACTGTCACTGCTTCAATGGGAGCTTTATGGTCCGATTGATTCTGAGTGGGTTTCGCTTAAAATGTGCTCTGTTGGTGTAACATCCATTTTTAAAAATTCCGTCAAAAATTCCCTAAGGCTTCAGTAGAAGCAGGATTAGGCCAGAGCCAAATACATCTGAAAATTTGCCCTTTGAACATGCTAAGCAGGTCAGGGAGAGAAACAGTTTTACACCTGGTGTCACCATTTCTGTACCAGTTGGATAGCACGGTTTCTAAAGGTGCCATCTTTACAGAACTGACCTTGCTTTCATTTTTTTTTTCTTTTTTTTTTTCCCTCTAGTTTACTTTGATTTTGTTGTTTTTCATTTTTTTTAATGTGACTTTTTTTGTTCCAGAGAAACAGTCCAAAGCGCTCTTTTGCAACTTAGCTCTGGTCAGCATCTCTGGGTGCTCACAAAGTTCATGTTATGCTGCAATAACTCCCATCCCAATGCTGCCATCACAGCCCTCTCACTGAGGAGCTGAGGAGTTTCCTGCACTTATTGTACCCCCACCAGTCACTAATTTCCCTGCAGCAGCACAAGCCAGACTTTCTTACAGGCTGTTAATATTTTCCACTCCAGTATCCATTGCCAAATTCTCCCACAGCTTGCTATGAGTTTCCTGACAAGATAGGCTTGTAGCAGACATACAGGAGGTTCATAAAGGCAGCTGAGTCCAGGTTCCCACTGCTCAGAACCAAAGGAGGGCCTGGGTAGCAAGGTGGGACCTGGCCATGAGACCCCCTGGCCACAGCGAGTTTGCACCAACATGACCCCCATCAGAGGCACAATGCACAATGACATGACTCTTTCTGGGAAAAACAGACTCGGGTGTCACTGGAAGAGCCACAGCACAGCTCCAGGCGACCAGCAGTGACTAAGCCATGCCAGGCCCAGAGCAGTCCAGGGGACATGGTGACTCAGAGGCACACCTCTGGCTGCCCACTCTTCCCCCTCTTTCCCCAGTGCAGAGTCAACCACAAACAGCAACGCGCCCCCACATGTCCCTGAGGATACACGCTATCACGGGGTGTCTGTGCCCAGAAATCCTTTCCTGGATTCCTCTGCTCACATCTGGAGCTGCCGTGGGGCTCAGCAGTGGTGGAACGCAGGCCAGCCCAGGGCAGACAGCCAAAAGGAGAGCTCAGAGCTGCCCAAGCCAAGGGAGCCCTGTAGTTAAAAACTGATCTGGCAGAAGACAGGAGACAGCAGAAACTGTGTCTTTGTTGGCCAGGAGACAGAGAAAGGGACAAGCCATTGCTACTGCTTGAGAGAAAAATAGGCCTGATGCTACCAGCAGTTTGTGGGGGGCTAAGAACAATGCCCTGCCAGACCTGTGTGGCTGCCAATAAAGGGGACAGGCAATATGAGTCACTCCAGCCCACTCATTCTTACTGTAACACAGAGGAAAAATAATAAATAACACCAAAAGCTGGTTTCAGAAGGTGTGTTATTATTGTCCCAAAGAAGCTGGGCAAAGTGGTGATGTGCACAACAGCCAGTGAGAGATGCCTGGCACAGATGCGGGACCTGGGAGCGTTGGTGTGGAGCTGCCACCAGAGCCTGCTGCCTCTGCCATGGTCATGACAATGCCAAGTTCGGCTGGCTACCACAAGCCTCTGCGAGCCCTGAACCCCAGGGAATGAAGGCAGAGGCAGGCAGAAACATACCCAGGAATGGCACAAACTTTGCTGACAATGCTTTTGACGCTGCAAAACTTCAAGCCCTGGGACCTGGAGTTGGGTTTCTGAAAATACCAAAAGGCTTGCATGTTTAACCTACAAGTATTTTGAAAGGTATGCACAAAAAAAGACAAACTCACAAAAATCCCAAGGTAATCAATTCTGTAAACACTCATGACTTTTAAACTGGCCTTGAAATTTTTAGGTGGGTTACCTAGTGATACCACATACCAAAAACACCTCAGAAAAAGCTGCAGCACATACTACACTCATTCCTCTGCCAGTCAAAAATATGTTCATATTTAATAAAAGCAGTAAGGAAGAACTGCACATCCTGATGGAGGGAATAACTTTATAGCACTTCATGTTCATTTTGCTCAGACAATCCCATCTTCCTCACCTGCCCCAGGGGTGCTGGTGCACATACATACATTGCACCCCCGAAGCAGGGGAGCCTTACCTGTTCCCTTATGGATCCAAGTTGGGTCTGGGGTTCCATCAGGTCAGCATTTAGTGAGGAAAAATGAGCTCCTGGAACCATGGTACACTCTACCCCTATTATATAGAAGTAGCCCAAGAGCAAGGGTTTATTAGGTAACATGCACAGTTTTGTTGTGTATTTCCTAAAACCGTCATCCATTTCTTTCTGAATTCTGGATGCAACCTGATCATCACAGAGCCATGTCTCAGTGTGCCACGGCCTGTTTGGTTCAGTAGTTTCCACAACACTGTGTCAGTTTATCTTTGCTAGCTACATCACCCTTTACTTTTGTTCACAGCCTGTTTTCCCAGACAGCTCCTATTTTCCATGCAGCAGAAGCAGTTGCAGACTCTCAAACTTATTATGACTTTTCTCAGTACCATGGTGTTTGCTGCTGGTTTGGAAAGGCACAGCTTCTCCCCACTTTTTGATTTCCCTCCATTCTTCCATGTAAATTTGCCACAGTTTTACTTCCAGATCTCTTGCCAAACCACTTGTATCTATTTTTTTTTCTGAGCTGCTCTGCAAAGGTTCTGTGCAACTTTTTCCCCTTGTCCTCTACCAGCCAAAGATTATCCATATAAAGCAATTTAAAACACACCATTAAAAGGCTTCCTTGCCATAGTGTTCCCAGTTATTTTAGTTTTAGGCTTCTATCCTAGATTACTATAATATTTTTTAGCTTCATTTTTCCAAGAACAAGTCCAAATATATCTGATGTGACAGGCTGTGGTAGAACACTGCAAAAGTATCTTCACAAAGCTCAGGAGTGGCTGCATGATTTACAGCTTTTGTTCCCTGTTTAGTTCAATGTTTGGAAACACTGGGATCTAAGCATTTGATCCCAGTTGTTTTTGCTAATTTGATTCACAGCCATTTTTGGCAGAGAGTTTCTGTCTTCTCAGTGCAAAGGACTAGTCTAGTTGAAGTATTGACAGAGAGTGACACTTCCAGAAATCAGGTTACTAAGCACAGAGAAATACTTAAGGGGTAGAACATGGCAGCAATGTTTGAGTCTGGGCAATAAGTAATTTAAACTCCTAAACAAAGAACCTGTGTTAACATAAAGATGGACCAGTGGCTGGAGGTGATAAGATAGCAAGGTTAGCCAGGTTGTGTAACAGAAAGTTTTACAAGACCCTGAGCCAAACTGAGCACCAGAAGTGCTGTTGATCCACTGGAGTGGTGTGGTGTAATGATCAATAACGCTGCTCCTGTAAATGTTGCTGTCCAAAATTCTCTGCAGTGACTCAAGTGCTATTCTGAAATTTTGCACCATGACCCAAAGCTTTGTGGATGCTGAGTTTCTCAGATCCAGTTTAGACACTTAATAAATCCATTGAGTTAATTAAGGGAGTTAAATTGTCTCTGGCTGTTAATCAGAACAGGAAAAACAGTTGAGGGGATGGCAAAGGGAATGCATTGAGATTACACAGGGATTTTATTTTATTCTCTGAAATAAAGCTTTTTTTAATGAACAAAATGAGAGAGGTGGAGACACAATGTCATTTCATGAAGGGATTGAAAGTGAAGACAGAGCTCTGGGCAAGTGGCAACACCTTAATCTCTGAGCTATTAGAGTGCTGGTAAGTAGAGGAGAAGTATCTACGAAACCTATAATATATTTTAATACCATGTACCAAAACTGTTAAGCTGCTATTGAACAATTTCTAGCATAAAAAGGGCCTGGTATCAGGTCGTGGTCAAGGATTTTATTGGTCTGCAGAATCATTGAGGAATATATTTACAAGGTTGATTAATCCTTTAGACCCCAAGTGTGGACTCTATTCCTCTTGGCATATGTGGTTTGCATCTTTGAATAGGTAATATGACATATTTATGTATGAGATTATCAATTACTGTGTGATGAGTGATTAAATTTATATGTTCAAAACCTGATGAACTTTGACTGTTTTCCATTTAAAGAAATCCATGCTTATATGGAAAGTATAAATCATCAGCCCATTCTTAAAAGACACTGATTGCAGAATAATAATTTATAATAACAACATTATTATCAACTATTCTGCCTGTAAAAACAATTCCTGCATACACTAAAATATGAATGTGAAAGTGGTAAGATTATATGTTCTTTTGCTTCTGACTTGGAAAGGTTCTTGCATTGCCACTTCTGAAAGGGGTAAAAGCTTTTGTAGTGTAGGTACATCTAGCTACACTTCTGATAATGCAAACATCACACACTTTGACATTTCATTGCTGGATACACTAAATTCAACAGTGTGTTCGGTCACTGCCGGTAACTAATCTGGAATTGGAGCCAGACTGCAGAGGAAAAGAATCCAACAAAGAACTTTGGACCAGTTAAAAAAAATGCAACAGAATTCCAGATAATAAACAAATCTCTTGTTTTTGAGAGCAATAGGTAAAACAGGTGTGTGTATTAATAATTCACTAGGATGTTTTTGTTCTTGCTAGTAAGACAGCCTGAATGATTACAAACAAGCCCAGACAAAGCCTGTGGTCATTATTTAGTCCCTCTTCAAGTAAAGATTCCCTTGATCTGAAAGTGGGAAGTGCTGTGATGTTAATGGAAGGTATCTGACAGGAGAATATACCCCCTTGCCTTGTTATGATCACATTAGACACTGGTTTGGCAAATATGTTCTCAAAATTAAACAGCTAAGTTTCAGCAGAAAAAAAGTACAACCAAGAACCACGTCGACTTAAGAAATGAGCATGTTCACATAAAGTAAGGACTGACCTAAATCAGATCGTTATATTCTCAGAAGTTTGTAAAATAAAATATTTTAAAAATGGTTTTGTATGTCTCTGCACTTCAACACTCACTGGAGAGACTGCAGTTATGGGTTCTTTGGAAATGCAAATTAGACAAGAGCGCCTGATTTTGCCTGGCACAAGAAAGGGAAGCGCTAAAACATTTTGTGATGGGTCTGAGCCAGAAGTCTAGAAGACTAGATTTAAAGCTAGAGGTTTAGATTGATCTTTAAAAGAAAAGCAATTGCCACAGATTTTTTATTCCCACTGAATTCAGGACATACTGAAATGTCCTGAAAACTGATATTCTCTTGAGATTTTCTACCTCCCATTTTCCATCAAGTTTGTACAAAAGCACTACCTCATTTCAAGGCTAATTTTGAAAACTTGCATAAGAAATGTGAGACCAAACCACAAAGTTTGGATAGTGATCTGTGCTTTCTGCAAGTTTGGGGGGGAGTATTAGAATCACAACTGCACCATTTTTAATAATTCCCACTAGGACTGAACTGAAAAATAAAAGTAGGTTTGTCTCTAAACACTGGAACAAACTCTGATCCAAGTTATGTCCAGCAAAATAACAGGGGGGCGTTATTGACCTGTTTTTCTCTTCCTCTTGGGACTACTTAATAGATATATATCTCTTCCATCACTGAACATTTGCAAATTAATGTCCATCCATTTTGTAATACTTCTCTAGCATTGCCCTGTACTTTACGTCAGCACACATATTTCTATTCAAGAGATCGTTACTATTATTTTAAAACAGATGGTTTGAACATAATCCACATAAATAGTAGATTGGCAGTGCCAGTCATGATGGCATGTGTAGAAAAGAGCTGGCTGATACAACAATATTTAAAGATTAGCAGTCTGGGACACTAGAAATGACAGTGTCTCTTGCCACTGAACCTAATGCTTGTGCAGTGGCATTCAAAGAAAGGCACAGCAGTCATCGTGCCAAGATATCTGGTAAACTCACAGACTAAAAAAAAAGTTTGAGTTTTACTGTAGTTCTATACTGAAAACAGTGGGGAGTTCACAGAGCCCTTCATAGAAAGGAGGTTTGAATCTCACACTCCTTCCTGTCCTTGTGTTGGCATCAACAGATGGAGGGCTCACAAAAATCTGTGCCTTGGCCACTTCCATGAACATGCCAGGCATGGCTTTGACTTTATCTCTGGGACACTAGGAAAGGAAATTACCATTAATATAAAATATGTTACTGTATAAAATTACTGCATAATCAGTGTCCAGTAGAACCTGCAAAAACACCGTATATTTTAGAAGCACTCTCAGTGTTGTCTGCTCTGCATCTGACCCTGCTTCAGCTGTAGCTATCTCAAGCTCACAGGAGGAATGTGACATCACTCCAAGCCATCACTTGTGTCCAGGACACTTCATCAAAATATCTATTTAATAGCTCACATCTCTACTGCTTGGCCAACTTATTCCCTCTGCCTGGGATGCCACGCTGACTCATCTCCCACTACTAAGCTTGTGCATATTCATTAAATCACAGAATGGTTTGTGTTGGAAGGGACTTCAAATCCCTGCAACGGGCAGGAATACATTTCATTAGACCATGTTGTTCAGTGCCCCATCCAGCCTGGCCTTGAACCCTTCCAGGGATGAGGTATCCATGAGTTCCCTGGGAAACCTCTGACAGGACCTCATCACTGTCACAAGGAAGAATTTCTTCCCAATATTCAATCTAATCTCTCACCTTCATTTTAAAGCCACTCCCCTTTGTCTTGGGTCTCGCTTGCTTGCAGGCCTGTTAGGTCTTCTTGAGCAACCAAGGTTCGTATTTTTCCTAGCTACAAGCTCAGCTAAGGCCTGTCTGGATTTTTCATTAGGTTTTTGACTCACATGTCCTTATATTAGCTCCAAGGACAACCAAGACCTGTGTAACACCCCATAAACAGCAGGAAACAATAAAACTAGCAAGGCTGTCAGTGTGGTTTCCATTGTTGGTTGAAAGGAAGGGATAATGTGCTTGTTTGGACAACAGAGCTAATAAACGACACAGTTTTAATTTCAGCAGTTTGTTGAAGGACTAAAAGCTTCAAATGCACAACAAGCCTTTTGAGGTGTTACATGTGATGCACATTCACAAGTCATGAAGTCTGCCCACAACTCTTGTTCAACCACACGACACTTCAGTGGAACAGCCAGCCTCCTGTTCCAAGTACCACGGCTACCTTCCCCAGCCACACACTGATATGCCTTAAGGGGATTTATCCAGGATTTATCCAGGACCCAGGGGCAGGGGGGAGGGGAATTTAAAAAGATAAATTGGTTGAAAACTTCCCTTGCAGACTCCTAAGAACATTACAACATATGTGGAAAAGTAAAACAAATTCTTGTGCAAGCCATAACACACTAACAGAAAAACCACTTGAAACATCTTCAAACTATCAAAGCCAGAGATAATTTGATAGAACCTCACAAATCCCATAATCTACTGTAAGTAGTAGCTAAGACTTTGGCTTCACCCATGTGTCTGCAACTAGGGAAGAAGCAGGAGGACAATTTATCCAAGTTAGGGGTAATGAAGTGTTAACAAAAACCATATGAAGTTATTACCACAACCACAGGCTGCAGAATGTGAAGGAAGGAGGATCTCAGGAGACCTACCTATTTTCAATCATCTCCTGCTTCATAGTTCATCCAAAGGTGTTCACCAAAACAGGAGGCAAGCAACAGAAATTAAATGTTTCATTAGGCTTAACGAACAATGCTGATCATATAATCTCTAAAATGCAGTCATCTGACATTGAAATATACATAGTTTAACTCATTCTTCCCAACTTTATTAGGTACATATGTCTATAGCAGACACAAACGAACATTCTACAACTAGGCTCCAAGCCAAAAACTAATTTATTCTTTAATGTGGTAGTGATTACTTGGTGGTTCCTTGAGCAGAGATGACAGGTCTGAGCTAATGGAGTTGTACTGTAAGTTAATATAAATCATGACAGAGCAATTAATTACAGAAACCACTGTAAATCTCTTTGTTAGTTTTCCCCATCACCAGAAGGATTTAATAATGTTCATTTTGCTAAGTTCCAGTGACATTTACAAGTCTTAAAACAATTTTTAATCGAATCAATATCTCTGGCTGTGAAATTTAGTTGTGCTTTGCTAGCAAGTCCAGGAATGCATCGATACTAATGTTTCCTACCTTCTGTTCAAGTAAATTGTACTGAAGCCCCACACTTCCTCTGCATTTCTTTATATTGAGTAATTGGGATTATTTTCTTAATGAGCAACATAAGAAATAAGTGCATCCAAAGAAATTAGGAGTCAGTGAGACAGACAGATATACAAATATCAGTGCTCCTGATGCATCTCACAGTTCAAAAAATTTAAGAAAATTTCCCTTAATTAGCAGAAAACTCTCCAAACCAAAGAATGTGGTTTGTTGGGGAACCAGGGCACCCCAGCAGAGTAAACCCACATGGAAAGAACAGGATATAGGACACAGGACCTCTTTTAGTCCCTAAATCTAAAGTTACCTAAGTCTATTTCAGTGTCAGCTGAAGACATACCAAAATGTCCCCAAGGGCTGTGGGTGGTGATCTCACATACTGTTTTGCAAGAGAGAATCTCTCTTTCTGTAGTTCACATTTATAACTACAATTTAGGGATAATCATACTCCATTTGTCAGATCCACTTATATTCTAAATCCTTTGAGGCACATGATGTCTATATTTTTTTGTGACTATTATGTCTAACAAAAAAGGAGTTGTGAGGCCAATTGTGCTACAAGAAAATTAGCAGAACTGGCAATAACAATCCTGCATGATTATCTCTAGGAACTTTTTGCAGATAAGTTAATTTACAACACTGAATATTTACAAAACACTTTGGAGAGTGTTGTTACAAATATCAAGAACAATTAGGTTCAGTCTGTGTTTTCCTAGAATGGTTATAGTTTTGAAATGGACTTTGGTAAGAGCAGGAGTCAAATTATTTTATTTTAGTAGGGTTCTTTTCACTTATACGGGTTTTGGTTTTTTTAACATTGTTGCCATCAGACCCCCAAAATGCACCTGGTTACCAAATTTTTCAGCAAAGTACTTTAACAGAGATATTTAATTTTACTCTGCAAAAATCTACTCAAAGGACAGAAATTTTCCAGCTCTGGATTGTTATTTTGCTCTGTCCTTAACGGCAGCAACAACAAAATCTGGGGAGCTTTGACATTTCTCTTGCATTTAGATCAGTACCTTTTCAGCACAACAATGGCTCTCAGATCTCTGACATCCTCAAGGGATTGCACAGAGGTCATGGACTCTGAACACCAACACATCAGGAAAAAAAAAAAAAAAGAAAAGAAAAAAAAAAAGAAAAAAATAAAAGAAAAAAAAAAGTGAAACTTCAAAGTCACTGCTGGGTGCAAAGTTTCTTCTTTAGAAACCTTGTAGCAAGTTGTAGCTTATTTATTTCATTTCAAATACTTATTTAATTCGTTTGGTGGGTTTCAGCACTAATGTACTAATACAGTTCCTTGGTTTATGGCTGGTGTGCTATTCCCTATGGACAGGAATGAATTGCAATAGTTTTTTTAGTTTTCTTTTTTTCCTTCAAGTGTAAAAACAAGAAGATCTAAAGAAAGAATGGGAGAGAAAAAAAGAAAAATCTAGATTTTAAAAATGTAATTACTCCGGTGGAGGTTCAAAGGATGAGCTGATACAGAGTTCTTCATCTTCAGTTTCCATTTATGTTGGGTCTTCGTATAAACAGCACAGATTGGTTAACTAGAATTTTATTTCTTTTGTTCTTCCTCTGGACAATTGCTTTCCATTTTACCTCAGATGACACCAAATCATTGTGACAGAGGCCCCCAAGACCTTGCTGTGATTCTGTAATAACTTAAATTCCTCACTTTCCTGGAGTGCACTAAGACATTAGGCTTTTACATCTTGAACTGCTGCATTAAATTCAAATGGAAGATTTCTCTTCTAACTTAAGAACTACCTTATCCCTGTGAATAAACAGTGACAGCATATGGATCAAGAATGACCTCTGACACATCTGTCTTTTATGCACTGTAAAAATAGATTTCCTTTCATTCTCAAGCAACGAGGTCTTCCCTATGTAGAATTAAACACATCCAAAGCATAAGATGTATTCAAATGCAGTCCTGTGAGTAGAGGCATTTCATTCAATATGCAGCTATGCTGGAGGCTCAGACCAATCTGAGATTCAATTAGCATTATAATTCTAAAAATAATAATTCTCTAATGAGAATATTTGAGTATATGCGACTGTGCAGATGTGAAATTCACGCTAGGAAAAAAAACCCAAACAAGCACAACTGATTTTCTGTGGGGAGTTTAAAGGAAACCAAAAAAGTAAAAAAACAAAAAGCATAACAACATCAAAAGATCCATACCACCAAAATAAAAAGAAAATCCAAAGCTGACCTTTTTTAATTTTTCTTACTTGACTGTGTGCTTTCTGAAGTAAATACTAAAACACTGAAAGACATCCAAGCAGGAAATGTATTCCCTTTTGTAGAAGAACAGTATACATGGCATGAGCATGACTTTGCTATTATAGGTATGGAAAAATCATGTTCAACACGTTGTTGGCTAAACACAACCTAACTTCAGATAATTAAAATCCATGCAGCCATGCCCATTTTCATCATGAACAGTCCTTCTCCAAACCTGTACTAAAGCCAGGATGAATCCTGGGCTGCATCCAATAACAGTCCATCTCTCACAGTTTTGTAAAGGTGCTGGAATTTTTCTGCAGTGTAAGGAGCACCTATCGTGCAAGTCAACATTGCATTATTACAAAGGGGGAGTTATTAGAAGAATCAACATTTGTTTTTATGATTGTTGCTGCTGCTGTTATTTATCCTTCAGTAAGGAAAAATGCAGGAAACAAACCACACCTCTAACCTAAATACTAGAAACTATTAATATACCTTCTCTTTTTTTCTGAATGGAAAATGGACCAAGAAGCAAAACTTTTTGTGCCTTCTAAATGTAACCAGTAAATAAAAACAAGCTGAAATATCATGTCCTTCTAAACAGCTTCTTTTTCCCTTTAATGGGATACTGAGCCACTCCTCCCCCAATCACAATCACATTGTAAAAACCAATAAAACATCTACTACTAAATTGTTAGAATATGAACTAGGACTGATATTTTTCTTTCTCCATACTTTTATAGCACCTGGCCTTCAAAATATTGTGGAATAAAGTGTCAATCTATACTAGAAATAAATTATGCCACATTCTCTTGTCCAGCAGTGGCTTCACTTTTAATACAAAGTTTATATGTATTGGAGAAGAAGGATGATGGCTGAGCTAAAAGAAGGAACAGAGACAAAAGCATTCACAAACAGACTAGATATCAACCCAAATGAATCCAAACCTCATTTCTGAAGGATACCTCTGGCCATATCTGGAGTGAAAACAGCAGCCAACACAGTTTGTGACTGAAAGGAAAAGAACAACGCTGCTTGACTTCCTCCTTTTCTTAATTCTTGCATTGTATTTAGTGCTTCTTCAGGCAGACTGATAGCTAGCCTGGCAGCAATGTACTGGGAAGTATTTTAAAGTAATTGATCCTTGTTATAGGCTTCATTATTTGATACTTATTTGGTTTGTATAATTTCCAAAAAAAGCAGTCTCTCCACTGTATCTTCAGAAGCAGCACTTGGATTTAACTTCTGTATCAACAATTACCAGGAATCAAGTCTCAGCTCCTTCAAGGGAAGCTGAGAATTAGATTTATTAGCTTGATAACCTTTCCTAGATGATGCTTAGACACCATAGGGCTAGGGATATTAGGACTATTTAAATGCTTTTTTATTTTGGGCATCACAATCTGTCATTTACTAGGGATTTGTGCAGCAGATAGCACAGGGGGATGCCAGAGCACCTCAGAGCCTAGGCCCTAGATGAGAAAAGACCACCAGTATGTGTCTATCAGCAATCTCCTCTGAAAGAGGCAGCTCACCATGAAATCAGGAGGGATCAAAGCTGGGATGCAGCTCCAACTGGCCCCATTGCAAACAGCAGCACTTGGAACAGCTGCTCTCTAAGCAGAGGATGTTTGCATAGACACTGCTATAGGCTCACTGTGCAAGGCTGGACACGTGCACACCCTACTGAATGCACAGCCTGGCACTTTTCTGGCAGGGGGAAGGGTCTTTTCTCCATGCAATCAACCCAAAGAATACAGCCCAAGGATTTAAAGAAGCTTCCATTGAAGCACTCAGCAAAGAATAGGATTACAAATTACATTGACACGGACTTGATCAAAACCAAGTTGAGTAACGGGCAAGGCCCCCCCTTCATTTCAGAACTCTCTAGTTCTGTTTTTGAGGGTAGCACAGTGGATGATGGAGAACTGTCACAAAGACAATGAACACTCAAAGGAAGAGGGAACCAAAGTACAGTAATTTCACGAATACAAGTCGCACTGTTTTGACCAAAATTTTGCTCCCACACCGGAAATGCGGCTTATACTCAGGTGCGGCCAATATGTGAATAATTTTCTGACATTTTCAACCCCCGGAGTGCAAACCCAGTCAGTGCAAACTGCAAAGTCGAGTTCCTGCCAGTAAAACCCGGCATTTACGCAGTTGTTACAAATTGGTTACTCTGTTGCACAGCGGGTGGAGCTGCTCCGTGCAGGCAGCACAGGGGGTGGGAAAGGTGGGGCAGTTCCCTCCTGCTTGGCCCCGCGGCTCGGGGGGCTCCCGTCCCCGCGTGCCACCGCCGCAGGAGCAGGGTGGCTCCATCCCCGCCTCCCATCACCGCCGCAGGTGCAAGCGGGCTCTGTGCCCCGCCTGCCATCACGGGGCAGCACCGGGCCGGGGTGACCGAGCCCAGTGGTGGCGGCGGCCGGCCTCGAGCGGACGCGCCGAGTGGCAACGCCAAGCTGGGCCACCCAGCCCTGTCGGCAGCCCCACACCTGCACGGGCGAGCCAAGCCAGTAAACCCCGCCCTGCCACGATTCTATTACTATTTGGCAACTTTGTTGCATGTGGGTCCTCACTGCGAACACAGAGCGGCTTATACTCAGGTGCGGCTTATTTATGGACAAAGAACAAAATGTTTGCCAACACCCGGCGATGCGGCTTATACTCAGTGCGGCTTGTATTCGTGAAATTACTGTATTTTGTGTGGCCACCTCTTCTTGTCTGTGATTCTTTCTTAGCATTGCAAATAGCCATCTCTAACTGACAGTACTTTAACACCTGACAGACAAGTAGATAAGTTTTCCTCCAAATAATAATATTGCACACCTGAATAAGTTGCTTGTAATGAGGTTTACATTTTAACCTTACAACATACTTTTTAATTCAAATGGTGGTGACCATTCGAGGGAGCAAAAGAAGTCACATATCCTAGAATACTCTTTGATTAGAAATGGTTGTTAAATTTGAAGATCAGAGTGATTTCTTCTGCTCCTTGCTCATTTTTATGTATTCTTGCTTTACAGGAAGCTCATTAATAGATCAGTTTGCCCAGTTTGTCATCTGTTTCATTATGCAAAATACATTGGTTTCATTTACCTTTGCTGTGAAAAAAGTAGTTATCTTCAGCTAGATAAAATGATTTCTTTGGTTTTCTTTTCAACTCCTGAACAGCTCAAAAATCCCTAAAATCTCAACTGGTGGTAAAATAGAAGGGAACCCTGATGCGTGCCAATTGCAATGTAATAATCTTTATGTTCCCATTTAAATGGGAAGTGCAATAGCTTAAAGAGCTGACCACCTGGCAAACCTCACGTTGACCTGAGAGGAAAATAAAATAGTTTAAAAGCTCTCTGAACATTATCAAAAGATCTATTTGACAGAAAAATTAAAGAAGGAATTCCTAAAATGAAGCTTTAGTTCCCAACTCTGCTTTTACAGTATCTATGAGAATTAAGTGCAAGAAGGTTTTTGGTTACTTGTCTTATTTCTTGACCCTTTAAGAAAAGTTATAGTGTCCTCTTCACTAAATAGATCAGAAACTCTGAGGCCTATGGATCTGTTTCAATATTGTTCAGAAATGAAAAAGATCACATCTGTCCAGCCTCAAATAAACATATCAGGACCCTACAGACATAGACAGTATGTTGTAAATAGTGTTGTTTCTTGGAGATGCACTGTAGACTCAAAAAGATGCATGAAAAAATACATATTTTTAAACTATGACAAAATCATAGAATCATAGAATGGTCTGGGTTGAAAGGGTCCTTAAAGACCTTCTTATTCCACCCTCCTGCCATGGGCAGGGACACCTTCCACTATCCCAGGTTGCTCAGAGCCCCATCCAGCCTGGCCTTGGACACTTCCAGGGATGAGGTAGCCACAGCTTCTCTGGGCACCCTGTGCAATGGCCTCACCTACCCTCACAGAAAAGAATTTCTTGCTATATTCATCCCTTAACTCATCATAATTTAAGTTCAACAAAACATTTAACCATCAATTTTGTGCAAGCGTCTTTCTCCCTATGACTTCATAGCAGCTGGAAGGGACCACCAGTATGATGAAGTTCAGTCTTTAATCCAGTCAGGCGTTTAAAAGTTCTGTGGTTTAAAGTCTTAGTCATGTTAATAAGTGTGTATGAAATAAACTCTCATGGGAATAGCTCCATAAATTCAGTAATAATTTCTTGCCTGCTTGCAAGACCAAGAAGGAAGACAGTACCTAAAGACAGGAGAAGACTGAAGTGGGGAAGGACAGAAAGAAGTCAGTATATTTACACGTTCACTTGATTTCAGTTGATTCATCTGTAAGATAAGAGGGCTTTGCTACAATCAGGGAAAGGATTTGTTGTCATATGAACCCCTATTACTACAAATTTATTCATTTCTGAGTGGTGGAAATGGCGACACAGAAGAATCTCTGCTGGCGGTTGCATGCCATAGCACTTCCAGGGAAATTCGCTTACACCTGATGTAAGGAAACTATTAAAGTGTATTGCTGGAAAAGAGAAATATGTAGAATGAGAAAATGTTAAACTGAACTGTACTCTTAACACTAATCCATTAGATTTCTTTTGTTTTACTCTTGTTTAACCCTCAGACCTGAAAAATCTGTTTCATACAATATGATTTAAAAACACTAAAAACATCTTCAGCATTGCAGGATGCTTAAGCTCCACCATAGATCTGCACCATCCAGGCACACCACAGCAAGCTTTCAGTGAACTTTCTCAGACAGCAAAGAGATCAAAGCTCTGCCCAGAAGAATATGCCCCATTCCTGTCCATCATACTAATCATTAATATCTACCAGCAGTGTTCATTCTCCTGGTACCTCTGGAATCGTTTATTTCAGCACCACTTTAACTGTCTCAACATTTGGCCACAAAATGTGCTCCAGAACTACATAGAAGTGCAACCTATATGTGAGTTTTTGCATTAACATACTGGGAATGCTGGGAATTTACTTCTTTTCACACAGTCACAATACTGGTGCAGTTCCTAGGTAGATGGAAAGAAGGCAAACAAATAATTGTCTTGTTTTTGTTTCTCCCTTTTACCCACAGAAAAGTTTCAAAAGGAAATTTTTTCTAATATCATCCTCTTCTTTTTGGACTGAAGTTCTAGGCTGAAACTCATGATTGTCACTGGAGCTGGCAAGATAAAAGAGGTATGTGCTAAAGAAACCAGAGAGAAAACTCCATTTGATTCCATATGAGAATATCCATTGTTTTTCTGAGGCTTGTATAATCTATGAAATTAGTGCAAAATTCATGTTACTATTAAACAGCCAAGCGGTTTTGCAACAAAGTCAAAAATTTCAAGATGCAATCTCTTTACATTTTAATGGAGAGAAGATAATATAATGACTTCTGGAACTTCACAGTAACTTGTTGAGTAAACTTTAAATATAACTTGCAAGTATAAAAATATCCTTGACTAAAAAGCTTCAGGTGATGAACTATGACATCCTTATATAAATTGTTACAGTAGTTGACCTTCTGCAGTGCAAATCTCATAAATATTTGGTTTGAATTTTCTAACTACTGTATCTTGCAGTGCCATTTGTTCAGTTACTTAATGTTATTAGATTGATACCTGTCTTCTAATATTCTTTTCTTTATGCAGATGCTCAGGGCCAACAATCTCCCTTAGCCTTGTCTTAAATAACCAGATAATTTGTGCTTCTGAAGTTTCTAAGAAACATCCTTTCCAGACCACTTTTTAATTTTTTTTTCCCCAATTTTATTCTTCCACTTCACACAGTTTTCTTAAAATAATCTCACTAATTTTGTGTACAATGGCCATTTCAGATTATTATTAATACAGAAAAGTTTGGGCATATAGAGCCAAAGATAATTTTGGGTTTTTTATTCAAGTTTCACATAAACCAGTTTTTATTTATTCTAAAGAATTCTTATTGTTGTTGTGTGCTGAATAGAAGACCTTGAAACTGTAAATATGATTTAAACATACATTTGTTTTGGACAAAAGAACATGCATTTAACAGTATGAAAATGCATGTTTGTTTAAACATGCTCATTATGTCAAGTTATCCAGTTCTCATTGTAAGACGTGGTCTGCTTCCCTGACAGGTTTTCACTTCATGAAGTCAGACAGGACTTGTTTTGTGTTTTCCAGGCAAAAGTTACCAACTAACCAAATCCAACATTGTATATCCCTTCTCTGGCTGGTAATGCCCATTTTTATTTCCTTTTGAGACGATTTTATAAGATCCTAATTAATTTAATATAGATTAAATTTATTTAAATTAATATGACATTTTAGAGTTGTGCTCCATTTTGTTCTGCAGGACTATGTCAAATATTTATAAGAAGTTTTGAATCAAGACAACGATATTGTTTTAATACACAACAAAATTAAGAGATCAGGTATGCTCAAGAAAGCCATTTTTTAACATACAACCATTCTGACAGGCAGCAATAAGGCACCCATCATTGCACCCTTTATTTGGCAATGTCCACTTCAGGTTTTCCATATTTTTTTCCAGGATCTCTATATTAACTAAGCTACTTAGCCTATTTCAATTTATTTAATTTCTTTTTAAATTATTCTAACCACATTGCCTTTTTTCCAGTACTCTGGCATTTTACCCATCTTTAAAGATTAATTCAGTGTCCACAGTTTCACTTCAAGACATTCCTTGGCCAACTCTTTTAATAATTGGCTTTAACTATTGCAATTTAATCTCCTAAATATTAGCTAAAGGTATTTCAGTATCATGCTAAAATATAATGCCGCTTCTTTCCAATTATAAAATATCAATTTATTATATCTTGATGTACATTACTAGAAAATTTTGTCACCTTTATCCAACACTGAGATATCCACAGAGATCTGATTTGATCTTCATGGGCTTTACAAATTCTTTCCTGATTTTTGCATCCTCTTGGGTGCAGAGGGGTCTTTATTGATGCATTTAGGTTTTTTCTGTCAGTTTATTTTCCTTCCTAGATGTTGGTTTGTGTTCCCTATGATGGGCTTCTAGTTTTTTCATTTGCTACATACTTTTCTTATAGGGTTTTTATTTATTTTCATAAAGCAGTTGTAATTTCCTTCTCCTATTTTAGTTGGATTTTTTTAGCCATAGAAACCTTTCTTGATTGCAGAGCTGGGTTTGGGGTTTGGTTTTTTGTTTTGGTTTTTTTTGGTTTTTGGGGGTAGTTTTGCACCTAATAAAGCATTCCGAAACAATTCCTAATTATCATGCATATTCTTGTGTTCAAATTTTTCTCCTACTCGATATTGCCCCACTTGTTTTCCCTTCTGGGAAACTGAGCCTTTAGAACAGTTTATATATAAGAATATAATGCTGTATTGCACACAACAAATAAAATTTAATCATGATTGCCTGCATCTAGACTATCATCAGTTGAGTGATCAATTAATCTTTATCTGTCAGAATTAGGAATGTCCCAGCTTTGCTGCAGTTTTTTTAACTAACCTTTTGGAAGCAGCAGCAAACCAGGACAGAAGCTCTTTACAGGATAGAGAGGTGTTTTGAAAGTTGCCTCAAACATTTATTTCCCTTCATCATATGGTCTGTAACATAGTTCCTTTTTTCTGCATCATCAGCAAGACCCTCATTGTCTTGTTCAATTTCTTGTGTCCAATAATGATAAGAATCATAAATAGGATAATATTATAATACCTAAACTGAAACTGC
The DNA here is from genome assembly GCF_009819885.2 of Catharus ustulatus. Classification (NCBI taxonomy): domain Eukaryota; kingdom Metazoa; phylum Chordata; class Aves; order Passeriformes; family Turdidae; genus Catharus; species Catharus ustulatus. The sequence continues at coordinate 67,388,001 of NC_046224.1, read as the reverse complement.
AATCAGGACATGAGCTAAATTTTCTGGGGACAGACACTAGAAGAGAGATCCAATCCAGTCACTCTCTATAAAGGGTTCTGTATTCCAGTGTTGGGAAAGATGAATCAGGAGAACTTTATAAATATGATTGCCTGGCAAAAGATTTTGAGAATATGGAAACTATGAGCGAGATTGAAATGAAAGCCATCTTTGAGATACCAAACCTTAGTTACTAAATAACTAGAAAACAATAAAATGGCTGGCTGAAAGTAATCCTCTCTTGACTGAACAATTCCCTCTGCTGGCAGACAGTCCAAAGGTCAGAGCAGACCCTGCTAGCTTGGCAGAAGGGGTCCAAAGAGCAGTTTTTGGGGTTTAAAGTGTAACACACTATGGTAATGTAATGATTCTTATAGGCTGTATGTAACTGCTATAGGATTTGTATCTTGTATAAGATTGGTTAGTGGAAATTAGAATATTCAACACAGAGGAAGATTTATTGTATTGTAATGGGAACCTTGCTCTCTGTACTTTTAGCTCTCTTAGAACTCTTAGCTTTTCCTCTTAGCTCTCTCTCTTTTACCACCCTCTCCCACCACTTTCTCTTACCCTGCACTCTCTTACTGTCCTGCTCCAAGCTGCGGGTAGCAACTCCGAGCAGGGTCTTTTCCCCTACACCCTTTTGTAATAAACCATAAGTTTCAAGACCTGGTTTTAGAGATCTTTCATTTATTTTGCCTGCACTATGGAAAGTTTTCTTGCTGTCATGAAACACAAACTATCTGAAAACTGAATATTTTTTGACCCGTGTCTGCTCCCCAAGAGTTCCCCATCCATTAGAAAGGCAGCTTTCTGCATTGCAAGACTGCAACTCTGTGGTTAATACTTCAATGGAATCAAGTCAAGGCAGAGTACAAAACTCCCATTTGGTGCAGAAAAATCTAAATATGTAGGAATCTGCACTTTTCAGTTTTTTTGGTTTTTTTCAGAGAGACTTTAAAAGTGCATTACAAATAGAATTTTCTGTAGCAAAATCTATTTTGAAAATTACTTTTTTTTTCCCATGCAAAATCAAAGATAAACAGATGAAGAAATTTGCCTCTTCGTATAGTTGTAATTCTTGGTATTTTCTTAAGATTGTGTTGCCAGGGTGTTACTAATCCAGCCAAGAGATTGCATAAAAATGGAACTCCCAACACATGAAAAATACTGAAAAACCAAAAGCTTATTTTTTAAATTTTTTTTTCATTTTATTTTCCCCCCCAAAGATAACTCTAATTTGAAAATTCCAGAATATTCCCATGGCGAACAACCTGAATATCAACATGCTACCCAGATTTTTTGGCTCCTGCTGGCCCAGCTGGCAGGTTGCTCAACTCTCTACCTCTGGGGCAATGTAGAACCTAGGGAGCAGTGTTCCTTGGAAAACCCAGAGTAGTTCAGAGGAAGGATAACAGGCACTGCCTCACCTGGAAGTCAGGCACCAGCTGATAGCAGACTAAGGGGTGCTGCAAGCAAAGCAGCTGGCAGAGACTAGGGAAGGTCATCTGTTTTGAGATATCTTGGGAGCTAAAAATGTGTAGTAGGGGATGGGTCAGGCCCTGGTGAGGAGGTACCCTGCCCCCATACAGCCCAGCTCCATAGTGTCCGTCAGCCGTGGCTCACTGCAGGCAGCCCCCAGTGTCACCTAACTCACCCCTGCATGGCCCAGGGACCACAGGTCCCACCTGGGCCTTTAAGAAGACTCATCAGGAGGCAAGCACCCTTTAACCCTGCCTTTATCTTGCAGCCTTACATCCTTTGAATCCAGGACATCTAGCTTTTTATGATTTTCCTATCTTTTAGGTTTTCTCCCTCTCTTCTTCTAATCTTCTTCTCTTAGAACCTAGCATTGAATGGGTTTCTATGCTCAATGGGCAAAATCTTTGCTGTGGTAAGTGATATTACGTTGTATTCATTCCTTTGCCAATGTTACTTAATTTTCTATAGCTTGCCAGTAAACTTCTGCGTATTTTTACCTCTTGAGAATATTTGGCTGAAATTTTCTCCTTTACATCTACCCAAGCAAAAGAACTTGGGTTTAGTCTGAGGTTTAAGTGACTGGGGTGTAACAACAGCCCACCTGGTAATCTGTAGGATTCATCAACAAATTTTACTGCCTGAAAATCTGGAGATAAACAATTGAATGGGATGCAGGGCTGGTGGAAAACTTGCTATCAAAAATTTTGGTATAGAGAATCGAATAATAAATGCAAAAATTGCTCTGGCTTTAAAGTACCGGAATGTTGAGAAGCTCCTCTAACAATGACTTCAGAAAAAGCTGCAACATATTACATTTGCCTGAGGGGTATTTATTATTTATACTTAGGTACGCACAGATCTTGAGCATGCTATGATCTGTCTTACATCTGCCACCCTCTCAAATTAATTTTTATTGTAGAAATCATTCAGAGTTCATCGCTGGTGGGGATCCTGTTCATTGAAACTCATTATTGTTCTAATGAATTACATGCAAGAGCTGTAAGTGATTACATTATAATAGTCAGAGTCAGCCATTCAATAAAAATTTAATTACAGAGTACAGGGACATGACAAAAAAAAAATCCATGCCTGTGTTCTGGAATGCAGCCTCCCGAGCCAAAGCTGGCTATTGAAAGTCTACTTGAAATTATGCTTTCTCTTAATCACACCCATGTTTTAAAATATGGAAGAGGAACTGGAGTACACAGCAGTTGTAGCAACTCCCTTGCCAACCACTCCAGTGGCAGCTCTGGAGGTCTTTTGTTCAGTTTTTGGGTGATCCACATACAATCTTTACCAACAATGTTGAAAATAACCCTCACGTTGTAGAGAGTCATAGAATGGTTCAGGTTTGAAGGGAAATTAAACATCAAGTTCCAACCCCCTGCTGTGGGAGGAACAACTACCAGAGACAACTTCTACTAGACCAGTTTGCTCAGAGCCTCATCCAAACTGGCCTTGAGCTCTTCCAGGGATGGGGTAGCCACAGCTTCTCTTGGAAACATCTTCCTAGTGGCTCACCAACCTCACAGCAAAGGTCGTTTTTGTAATATCTAATGTAAATCTACTCTCTTTCAGATTAAAGCAAGAAAAATACTCTACTCTTTCTTTCCCTGAATCATCTACAAGCCAGAATTTCTTCACTTCCCTTAAAAAAAAACTCCACGTCAATTAAAATTATTGCTTAAGTTATATTTCAGTCCAGTGAGGTAATATAATCCTTAACAGATACCTCCAAATGATTAAAGCTGTGTAGTGTATATAGTGTATGTCTGATACTAGCAGGTCAGCGTTGCTGAAATAAAGGGGTTATAACTTGCCACACTGGCATCCTTGTGTTGTTTCCAGCGTACTCTCTTTTGTACACACAGAAAAATGCCCTCTCACACTGAGAGTTCATATTGGCTTTGTCTGTGGGCATTTTAACAGACTATTTGACATTATCTATTCACGTTAGGAACGTCTCCCAGTGGCATATCAAAGACACTCAAACTTAAATCCCATCTGCTTGACATTATACTTGCCATAATCTGCAAAATGGAAAGACAAATTTACTAAATTCAAGTCACTTTGGGCTTCCCTAAAGAAATGAGCCCAACAGAAAACCACTGTACCCATGAGTGCCAATACCGAAATTCTGGAAACTGGGTGGGTGTTGCTGTTGCACCACATCATTAGATCCCCTTGGAAAGGGCTTCTGTTTTTTGGATTAAACATTTTGACAGCCTGTGCCTGATTCTTGCTCCCACCTGACGTGCAATTATAAATAGTACATTACTTTAAATAACTTTAAATTACTTTTTATAAGGACCAAATTTTGCAAGTGAGTTTCCAGTACTTGCTGGACGTCAGCAATAAATTGCAAAAGCCAGGACCAGCCTCACCAAAGTCAGTTGAGAACTGCTTTAAAACGGGTTGAAGGTTTTTAAGGTGACTGGGCTTCAGCTGCAACTCTGCTGCAATCGCTTACAAACTGTTTGAGTAAGAGAATCATGAAAAGAAGTGTTCATGGAAAAAAACTGTAAAATCCGACATAACATTTTTGCCTTCAGAAGAAGTTGTGCAGGTCTGCAATATTCCTAAATAAAGGGCTAGGGCTTAGTGATAGCTGATCCCATATGAATCTTTCACAGAGCTGCTACTTCATTCTGTGACTGCTGTCCACACCAGCTGTCAAATTGGTTATATTTTGGAAATCAGTCAGCCATATTAGGTATATGGTAGGCAGCTGTTATAAAAGACATTTAAATAAGGAGCAAATTTATGGAGTACGAACAAAGAGACACCAAGGAAGTTGAACTTACAAACCTATAGTCTACAAGCGGTACACAAGAAAAAGTACATGTAAACAATTTCTACCAAGTGATACCACAGTATAAAATGTTTAGAAAAAAATCTTATGAACTACAGAAGAAACGTTTTGTGTCAGTAAAATCTAGAAAATACTACAACCCTGCAAACACTTGGTCAGTGTTTATCCAACTTGAGAGAAAGCAAAGGTTTGTGGACTGGTACAAGAATATTTTCCACTATCATAAGGGAATCTTAAGTTTGGACAATTTTCATATAAATAGGATTTTATAAGTTGGTTGTGATCCAAAACAGAATAAGTGAACCACTTTACTTTGCGTACAAGCAATTAATTACCCTTCTAACAAAATTGTTTGTACCAAGAGCACATTTTTTCCCCCAAGGAAAAAAAACTTACCAAATTTTAATCTATTAAAACCAAGGAACTAAAAAAACCATCAACAATTAACATGTAAAATGTTTTGCTCTTTTAATATGTTTTTCTCTGATTCTATTTGAAAAAGCAATACAGAGGAAGTAAGCACTTTACTATATCTGGTGGGGAAGGAGCTAGAAATAAAAGAAGGGATGAATTAAAAGGGAGAGGGGTTAATGTAGATTTAATACTGTAGTGATAATTTGGCTTGGTTCTAAGTACACCGAGCAATAAACAGCCTCATAAATGAGCTGGGTAAACTCTGAGGATACAGCAAGGAGCCATTTACTGCCTTGTAACCTCAATGGCAAACTAAAATTATCTCCTGAGTAACAGGTTTTCTAGTTGCACTGAATCACTGTGAAACAGAGGGACATTAACTTGCCTGTATCTCTCCCCTGGTTACCAGTAAAATGAACAGCATGAATTCATTCCAGGTAATATAAGTTAGCAAATTCAACCTTGAAAACTTTTTCAAATCAATGGAAGTGGAAACCAGGCTGGGTTTGGGGTTCATTCATCTCTTAAAACATAAAAGAATTGCTACCTTCTGTTGACGCTCCATTTGAAAATTCACCCATAACAAAGCTGGCACTTAAACTGTGGGGCACCCTGATGCCTCAGGGGAACAAGTGCTGCTGGCTGGGGACATCCAAACTACAGCAGCTTGGTGGGAGATCCTTACTGGTGCAATTAATGCTCACACAAACAAAAACCTATCTGAAGACGTCATAAGATTTCTACCAATTTTTCCTTTCACTTTTGTTTGTGTCTCATCTGCAGGAAACGCTTGAGAGCTGTGCACAAATTGGCGTTATAACCAGGAGTTAACTGGTCTTGCAAAATTCTATAAATGGCAAATACCAACCAACAGTGTAAAAGGGTAGAACAAAATGTTCTTTGTCTAATGCAAGTTCAAGTTTGCACTCAGAAATATACAAATATCTGTAACAATAATATTTATGTGTCACTTATGTATTATCAGCCATTTTACAATGAAGTGGAAAATAATTCCTAAGTTACAAGAGTAAAACTTAGTATAAAAATAAAAGTTAGTATAAAAACATAAATAAAATCAAGATACAATGCCAAGAGCTTTCTGGAATGGAGTTGTTTTTATTTCAGAACAGTGTTGGTTCATTGGTCAAAAAGTCACACGGGCAAAAATACTGGCAATATGTCAATTGCTCTTGAATATGCCAACTGTCCCCTTTCTTTCTCAAGGGGCTGAACATTATTATTAAACAATTTTTGCACTTTGAGGCTGCCTTGGCAACAGAGAGAACTATAGGCCTCTCTGCATAGGAAAGTAAATCAATGAGCAGGTAAGTTCCTGATACTGGGAATGAGCAAATGGTTTGGAGGGATTGCTAATCTAACTGGGTTTCCCAAACTGCAAATGCTGTTATGTGAACAATCACCAAGTACACAGCCTTTTTTCACATAGCCTGCATGGATTCTGGAGAGCAAGTAAAGCAAGATAGGCAGTATAGGTCTGGTAGGATAAGGGAGAGATGCCTAGCCTGAGGCATTGGCAAAAGTAAAACCATCTGTGAGTTGAATGTGCTGCTTTTGTTCAGAGGATCTGACTCTTCCCTACATTTGAAATACATGGCAATTATGCTAAGAAAATATACTGACTCCGTGTCACTTGTTGGTAACTTTTTGCCAAACAGAAACCAACTTCCAAAGCTCTAAATTATCTTTACTAATTAGTCTAGGAAGCAAGAGTATAATGTAGTCGGAAATTACCAAAAATGTCTAGAAAAAAGTTCTTTAGAAGACTGGAAGTAAAAAATTACTGTTTTTAAAACTGATCTCCAGCTTTGCAGGAGTGTCACATCACTCTACTGGCATATACTGAACTTCAGCAAAGCCCTTCAGATATGTTCTGAAAAACTAAGTGGTCTGGGGGGTCTTTTGGGTAAGAAATGACATAGCCATCTTCTTGGCAGTAACATTTGCCAAGTAAAGCCACTGGATAAACATAGCACCCTCTAAATATAAAACACCTAATCAAAGTAAAATTTAGGCATGACATAAGAAATACCGATAATTATATTGGACATACTCTGCCAAAAACTGGGGGGAAAGGGAGAATGTGAAATAGACTGAAGGAATATCTTCCTGTGGATGCCCCACCAGCGCCTGCCAGAATTACTGAGCAGTAGCCAGTTTGTCCAGTTTGTCCAGTACCATTTGCGCGATATCTTGCGCTGTATGAAAACCAGAGCCAAGCCAAGGTGTTTCACTTTGGTAACTACATGGAGCTCATCACTCTGCCTCTGATTCTGTACAACGCCTACCTTCCAAGCTTCCTCCAAAATTCCCAGCACAACACAAAAATCCACCAAGCGATGGAAAGTTTTCTTTCCAGTAAGAGAACTTTTAAATCAACTAACTGCAATTTGATGGTACATGTCAAATTTTGAAGTCACAGAGATAAAAATAGTCTGAAATGCAGTTTAAATCTGCCTGTTATAAAGGCTGTAAAATTACGGATATCCCCTTACTTAACAAGTACATCCATAAATGGGTCCTATCAATATTTTTAAATAAGGTAACAGAGAAAACTAAGAACGTATTTGGGGAAAGTACATCTTTTCCATAATTCTGCCAACCTCACTGCTTGTTTTGACTCCCCAAATTAAATGTACAGTAATTTCACGAATACAAGCCGCACCAATTTGACTAAGATTTTGCTCCTAAACCGGAAATGCGGCTAATAATCAGGAGCGGCTAATACAACCTCAGAAGTGCCTGCCAGAGTGCTGAGCCGAGCAGCTGCAAAGTCGGCATTTTGCGATTGTTACAAATCGCTACTCTGTTGCACCGCGGGTGGAGCCTGGCTCCCTGTAGGCAGCACGGGGGGCGGGGAGAGAGGCGGGAGAGCTCTCTTTCCTCCTCTGCCACAGCCCAGGGGAGAGACAGGGGGGGCCCGGCGCCGCCATTGCCGCAGCCCGGGGAGGAGAGGGGGGACCCGGGCCGCCCCTACCGCGGCCCGGGGAGGGGGGGGGAAGCACGCGCCGCCATTGCTGCGGCCCGGGGAGGGGGGGGGGAAGCCGGCGCCGCCATTGCTGCGGCCCAGGGAGGGGGGGGGAAGCCGGCGCCGCCATTGCTGCGGCCCGGGGAGGGGGGGGGGGAAGCGCCCGCCGCCATTGCTGCGGCTCGGGGAGCCGACAGGAGCCCCGCGCAAGCCATTGCTGTGGCCCAGGGAGCCGACGGGAGCCCCGCGCAGCCATTGCCGTGGCTCAGGGAGCCGACGGGGTGCTTTGTCCCCGCCCGCCGCCGCCCCGGCAGGAGCGGGGAAACTCCGTCCCTGCCTGCCGCCGGCGCCACGGGGGCAGGAAAGCTCCCTCCCCGCCCGCCGCCGCTGCCGTAGGAGCAGGGGAAGCTCCGTCCCTGCCTGCCACCGCGGGGCAGCGCCGACCCGGGGTGACCGAGCCCAGTGGCAGCGGCGGCCGGCCCCGAGTTGCAGCACCGGGTTGGGCCACCTGGCCCCGTCAGCGGCCCCTAGCGGGCCGAGCCTGCACAGCCTTAGCTCAGCCAGTAAACCCCGCCCTCCCGCGGTTCTGTTACTCGCTGCGAACGACAGAGCGGCTTATATTCGTGTGCGGCTTATCTATGGACAAAAACCAAAATATTTGCCAACACCCAGAGATGCGGCTTATAGTCAGTGCGGCTTGTATTCGTGAATTTACTGTATTAAGTTATTTCTCTTCTAGTCAATGAAAAATGTGAAATGACCAAAAATGTTGTAAAAGACAGAAAAATCTTTTGGAAGGAGGATTAATAAATATGAAAAAATAACTGTTTTGCTTTTTGCTAGCAGAAGAACGAAAAAATGGATGGAACTGAGTCCAGTGTGTATCAGCAGTGCATTTCTTCCTGAAATACTTGATGAATCATCTAGATTGCCTAATCATAGCTATTAAATTTAATCTGGCATTCAGCATACCTCTTCAATTCGAGAGTTTGACATCCACATCAACTTTCTGGAGATGTAGTGAAGATTTTGGGAATGTGCCAAAAGACTCAAGACTGACCTCATACTTTCATCTATTAAAATAATAATACGTGCTCAGGCAGTTGTTGCTGGAAAGTGTAGAAATTTGTATGCTACATTCAGAAGTTCTTGTGTAGCTTAATCTAGCAAGGCAATCGGAAAACAATACAATAGAGGGAAAAACAATGTAAGGGCTCATCAAGTCATTGCCTCACTTCATGAAAGCACCTTTGAAAGTTTATTGTGCCACAATGTATGGACCTAACAGAGCAACTTTGTCAGAAAATGTAGGTTTTGAAGGTCTGTGACGAGCCTATATTTTTTCCCCTTTTTTCCAGTTCTCTATTTCTTCAGTATCCATCTAAGCCTAATAGGACATTGCTCCTTTCTAAGAGATTTTTAATTCTTCCCTTTTTCCATTTCAGCTCCTTCTGACTTGCCTGGTTCTTTTCTACACCAGAGGTTTGTCCCTGCAGCAAACGGGGCACCTTTAAAGTGCTTTGTGCTATTCATGTCGTAGAATGACAGGATGGGTTGGAAGGGACCTTAAAGATCACCTCACTCCAATCCCTGGCATGAGCAGGGACACTTTCCACTAGACCATGTTGCTCCGAGCCCTGTCTGGCTGATGCCATTTTGATTTTTGCTTTTTTTTCCCCCTTATATATTCTCTGTATTCTTTACACATATATTTGTAACCTATTGTATTAGTGGCTAATTTTCCCAGCAATTTTCCATGCAGAAAGAGAAAACAAACTCCTATCTTGGTTCTCCCTGGCTACCATGGTTAAGAACAACTTTCAAGATACATTTTCATAAACAAAGTACAGCTAGTACCAAGGACGAGCTCTGGAGAGGAGGCTTGACCCTGGGGGGGGAATTGCATCACCACTTGCCCTCGTATTTGGTGCTTTTTTGTCAGCTATGCTAACAACTGCTAGGCTAATTTGCCAAATTTACAAAACTGTATTCACACCCATGGGAGTGGGCTTTTGTGGACATTCTTCTATAACTACCCCTGGAGCGTCAACAAAAATCCACTTTTTTATTATCTCCTATACTAAATTATCTCAAAAGTATGTGTTATTTCATTTCTTGGTTGAAAAATGCATCACAGCCTGGTCTTGAATGATTCCAGGGATATCCACAACTTCTCAGGGCAACCTGTGCCAGTGTCTCACCACCCTTATAAGGAAGAATTTCTTCCTAATATCCAATCTAAACCTATGCTCTGTTAGTTTGAAGCCAATTCTCCCTTGTCCTGTCACTCCAGGTCCTTGTAAATAGTTTCTCTCCATCTCTTGATGACTCCCTTCAGGTACTGGAAGGGACAATTAGGTTACCCTGAAGCCTTCTCTTTTCCAGGCTGAGCAATCCTAATTCTCTCAGCCTTTCCTCACAGGAGATGTACTCCATCTCATATTTCTTCACTGGTATTTAGAATATGATATTGGCACAGCAGAATGTGAAATTTGAGTAGTTCATATTAGTAATCGCTAGTCAAATCTGTTGTGAAGTAATTTCCCTTGAAAACAGAGACAATTGAATGAATTTTGGCTTGAACAGCAAGGTGCCATCAACACCTTCAATGCCCATTTTGAAATTTTCGTCTAGCGAATTTTAATTAACATTTCCTGAATACAAATTTGTATCCTAGCTAGAACCTTTGACTTCCTCTAAAAAAATAATTTTAAAGTGCATTTCTTCCACACTGTCTGGAAGAGAGTATAGATCTTTGACCTCAGAGGTTGCCAATTTTTTCAATTTATATTGAGCAATTCTTCATCCTCAATTCAGTAAGTGACTTGGATGATCCTACTTATGAAAAACTGCTTGCCTGGGGGAGTCAAATAAGAGAATCTGTACAACATCTTCAGGTAGAAAATCAGTGTTGTATATATAAGTCTTATATAAAAGTACATGTGTACATTTTTGTGTTTATCTATTTTTATATATATCCATGGTTCTCATGAGCATTTTTTCCAAAAATTATGGAAAGCCCACTGAAGTCTATGGAATAATTCCTTGGAGTGCCAAATGCAGACTTCAGATAAGCAGTATAATAGGGAATTGTTCCATACTCTTGAAATGCATCCACTTGCAAACAAAATGTGGAAATCTGAATGAGAGTGTCATACAAATTGTAATTCCACAGACTGGCCAAAGTCCAGGCATTGAGAATATTATCACAGAGCACCTAGTAAGACCTGGATAATCTTACAGAATAAGAATACATGGTAAGAAGTTTGCATGTAGGTAGCTTTAGCTTTTTACCATAATGCAGTTCAGCATATATAGAGGGAAAAAACTGTACTTATAAAGAAAAACAATGTGGCCATTGCCTGTTTCTTGTTATTAGTTGAAATGAAAAATGAACACATTAATACATTAATTTCTCCTGCTAACTAATATAAAGTTGCTTATAGTATGCCAAATCCAAAATGTGGATTAGACACTCTTAATGCTACTCCTTGCCTGTGACAATTTATCCATTTTTTTACTCTCCTCTTACAACTTTATCTCAAGATTCACATCTTGTGCCGTTTCCTGTCCTTACATTCTTTTTCCTGAGAACAAGGTTTTTAAAGCCTTCTTTCATTCTGAGAAAAACAGTACTTTACCTGACTCATTCTGACCTTTCAGTTGGAGTCAGTTGCTAATTTACTTGTAGAAAATTTCCTTCCCTGCTCCTCTATCTTTTTAGCAGACTACAAGAAAGCACTGGAAACCCTTAAGGGTTGCAAGCACTTAAAAAGTTAATATGTGGTTTTCTTGCTAGGGGCTCGCTAGGACAGGTGGGGTCTCTGTCATCACCACAACACCAAAACTCTACAGTCCTGATACTAGTCCTCTGCCAGGACTGCAAAAAAAATTTTAAAGTCCACAAAATGTTGGATTTGAAAATCCCCAGTAAAAAAGATACTCCAGTAAGTGCATTGATTTAAAAAGAGAGGAAAACTCAGTATGAATCAAAAGGCATCCAACTATTGTGGCAGTTCTGTGATATCATAAAAGGCACAAAACTGTAGACTGCCTGAAAACCAAAGCAGATTGAAGATTTGGAATATTTCAACCTGTAATAAGTACATTATTAAGCACTTTTAATGGACTTTTGGAAATAATCTAATAAAACCATAATGTTTTTCTTTTTCTACATTGAAAAATTATGTCCCCCAACATGATTTTGAACATGAGGAGTTAAACACACAGAAGTGGTGCAGTTCTGGTTGCTGGTCTATTATGGCAGGTAAATGGTGCAGTAATTAAGAGCCAAACTTCATTTCTAGAAAATGAAATGCAACTTCCCAGGTGAGGCCCAGGAGAAGGTTTGTGAGTGTGAGGTGGTTATAACTGAGTAAAGTAAAATATGTGTTGAAGGAAGGTAGATTTTTCTAAGGAGTTTACTGTGGGTCAGCAAAGCCCTGTTGGTTTCAGGGAGCATTAGATCCCTAAATCTGAGAAATATATATTCAGTCAAGAACCTACAGAGACCACTAAGAGGTTTTATAAACTGTGAACTTGTGTTAATTATATATATATATAAATATATATATATATATGCTGATAAGTAAAGACCTTTATCTGCCTTAATAAGGCTCCAAATTTTTACATGTTGAAACTACAGCATGACTGTTTTCACCAATATAAATTTTAAAAGGCAATATAATTCCAACAAAACATGTTGAAAGTTGAACCACTATAAGTGCTTTTCTTAAGGCATTAATAAATACATATAAGAATTAAATATTCATCATTAAATTGTACCTTTTAGAAACTCCTTTTATTTCTCTTAAACACACAGTTTCTTGTTCCCTGTTGAATAGATCAATAATATCATTCAAGATATTTTTAAACGTGAATATCTTTGCTGTATGTGAATGCTGAAACTAAAGCAAATAAAAACTCCCTGAACTTGAGTTTTCCTAGTTGCTAATATCTTAACAATATTTTTTAGCCTCCATCAGGCCCAAGTTAAGACTTCTGAAAGACAACAAACTTCCACAAAATGAATGTTTTAAGGGTTTCAGAACAGGAAATAAATTTGGGAGTATTGAATCTGTAGTCATTTAAGCCCTTGGCAAATGGGGGTTGGTGGAGTGGCCACTGCCCTGTTCTACAGCCTTCTGTGAACTCGAGATCCTACACCATAGTGTAAACAGTGTGCTTAATCCTTGTTGCCATCACATTTTGCTGATCGTAGCCCAGAAAGGATCCCTTTAGATTAATATCCCTTCTTTCAGACATCCTCATTTACCTTTGGAAAGAAAATAAGAGTTCATCTGGGATCATTCATTTTCTGTCCTGTTCTACTGAAAATAAATGTGGCTTAGCATAGGCTCACCCTTTGAGTGTGCTGGAAGTCTTGCTAAGAGAAGGATAGTGTGGAGGAGATGGATACCCTAGTGGGGCCCCCCTGGAATTCTCTCCCTTAAGATAAGAAAAATACAGTAATTTCACGATTATAAGACACGCCATTTTGACAAAAATTTTGGTCCGAACCCAGAAGTGTGGCTTATAATCAGGTGCAGCTTATATATGGACAAAGAACGGAAATTTGCCGACACCCGGAAGTGCGGCTTATAATTATGAAATTACTGTAACTTACTTTGACTAATGCTAGAAAAATGTTAGAACTTTGCTTATCTTTCTAGAAGATAATTGGTTAGAATTGAATTCTCTTAGTAATTGGTTATCTCACACCTAAAACTTCTATGTAGTTGGACACTTCTCAATCCTGTACCCTCCACCTTAACCCTATAAAAATCCCTGTAGTATCCCATGCATTTGGACCCCCTTCACAGAACAAATAAAGCCCTGTGGAATCGTCTGTGCTGCTTTCCCGATCTCTGGCTGTTGGCTGAGGAGGCACTGCAAGCAAAGATGATCTCACAAAAGAGCTGACTGCCTAGACTCAGGCATTGCTTGCAGACCTTGTGGCTGAAGTCTGCCTGAAACAGCCAGGTAGTGTATAGAACTTTATCCTAATTCATCTTACCTGTGGAATTAAAGACAGTTGGCAGTGTGAACACCTGACAGATAACATCCCTTAACTCTGCTGTTGGACCTCAGGTGAAGACTTTTAAATAACAAGTCTCTCCCTCTCATGAGCTTCATTATCAATGGATCCGGGATGCAGGAGGAACGTAACAAAATGAATGCCGGCACTACAGTGGCAGTGAATGGACTTCACAAGACTCTAGTCCGAGCTAAAAATTTCCCAAGAACTTGCCTGTTTAGCTCTAAAGCCAACTCGCCAAAAGCTGTGCCTGGACAACAGAGGGGAAAAAAAATCCTGACAGACTCCAACCCCTGGGACCTGCAGCAGAAGCACTTGGGTCCATGATGATTTCATCCGCACTCCCTCGCTGGGTATCACTGTCCCTGCTTTCCTACCCTCATCCTGCTGCTGTGGGAAGTGGGAGAGCCATGGCTGAGGAGTTCGGGTAACCTGCAGTGAGTCCCACACTCAGGATAGTCCCTGTGTCTGCTGAGGCTGTATTATCTAATGCCCCACACTCACCAGGAATTGTCCAACCACATAAATTCTGATAGAAGCAGAAAGAGAACAGAGAGATGCTTGAGCACAGATCCTTTTCAATGTAACCCAACAGGCTCACCTATAATAAAGGAAATAAAAACAAAAGAAGAGAAGGGCAGGCACATTGATGGCAATAGAAACTATATAGCGGTAGTATAAGGAAGCAATTAAAATTCTTCAGAATACAAGTTGTTCTGTATGGGTGGTAATTAGAGTTCTGATTCTGGGATGATGACAGAGATCTGAAAACATGCATGGGATGGACTCCCAAGACTCAAACACTCATCCTAATTAAAATCTATTATGAAAATCAGTATTGCTTTTTTCCTTTCTTCAAAGTTAAATTAATTTGATAAAAGAAGCATCAGAATTTTGAATGTTAATCAAAGAAGTAACAGTTTCACAGGATAGATCTTTAAAATTCTTCCTCTTTTACTTTCATCAAGAAGAAAGACTGGAGCTGAAAGAAACCCTGAAGAAATGTTTTCCTATTATTGCTTAACAAGAAATAGGCAGCTAATCAAAAGAAGATGCAGTAAAAACAAAAATACACAACTGCTATCTCAATAAGGTATCAGAAAAATCCTCTCTATTTCTGTGTAATGAGACAGCATATTTTATAATACAACAGGGTAAATTTTCAAAGCAGCAAACCATATGATATAATCATATAGACCCTATTGATTCTACACTGGCCACACAGCTAAATTCCAAGCGAATCTTTGAGAACATATCCCCAAAGAAGATCAAAGGTGCCAGCTGATTCTGGTGTTAAGATGCAGACTGCCTTGTGGAAAACCACAGAACAATCAAATACATTTTCATAAAATCAGAAAAAGTTAAAGCAACTTCCAGTTTCCTTTCACAGAGGATCATTCCTTTCTGCACACCAGGAGAGGCTTCCTCTGGGAAGAAGAGGAAATAGTATTTTTAATTCCAGGCCACAGACCAGAAACTGAGTTTGTCACTGACCATGTGAGTTTTGAAACTAGGTTTGTACCCAATAATGCTGTAGCTGTGATTAAATCCTGGACGCAAGAAAGACTATTAATGTGCACTTATCTAAGCCTACAGTGAAGCACCATGATCCTGCCAGACCATGCTACAGTTTTCTTACTCATTTGTTGCTATATAAAAGATGTAGGTTGTAATAATTCTTGACCATTATGGAGATTTGCTCTTTGAGGGAAGGCAGAGATGGTCCATAGGTGAGCTGCTGCAAAGCAGGGCAGTAACATAGCAGTGATTTCCACAGGAAAAAAAAAATGTCAAGAGAGAAGAAAAAAAAAATAATGGAAGAGTTGATCTTCTGGGTTTTTGACCACCTGTAGGAGAATATGTCTGGTAGCCTCTTAAGATCCTGTGTGATTTTGTTTTCACAAAAGCAGTTCTGCATAATTCTGCCTTCAGACCATTCCAGGTAACTGTGTAAATATTTTCTTCAGTGTGTTTTTGAAAGTGAATTTCATACTTTGGAATTTTACTTTGATTTTTTTTTTAATTGTTGCAATTTTAATTCATGAAAACTCATTTTCTACTTCTGAAGGTTACCTGGTCTCACTTGGAATTGTATAGCCAAAAGCATACCAAGCACTTTTAACCATTTGTGTTGAGATTCATGACTGCATTGATACATGGTTTCATGTTTTGTTGTGAAAATCTTCCATCATATAGATAAGGCATCAGAGTCGAGACAAGGTAGATGAGTTCTCAAATTGTCTCAAGGCAGTTATTTTAGAACAAAACTGTTCTCTATATATCGACTGTTCTATATACATCGACTTCTGTACATTTTTTGAAAACCTTTAATTACTACTTCTTAACAATAATTTTTGCTTTCCTTTCTCTTTTAGACCAGAGAAACTTAAAGTGGTAGAGGAAAAGTTCTTGATATATATTTTAGCTAGAAGTCAGAAAACACTGGTTGATCACCTCTCTAGAAGGTACACTCCCCAGTTATCTCCAGCTTAGTTTTTTCACCTGAGTTCGAGCTACACCCAGGCTCACTCTCAATGAAAAGCCAGCTCTAATCCCCAGAATCTAAATAGCAAGCGCCAAGTTTTATGTTTTCACAGATTAAAAATACGTAAATAAAGGGAAGGTGTCAAAATAACAGCAAACAGAACATTTAAATGTCGGTGTGCTACAAAATTGAAGTGGTAAACAAATATTAAAAGTGGTGCAGAAGCTGCAGCCTTCTTTCCTTCACATAAGGGCTGCTAAATTACTACACTGCCCAGTCTCGAAAACTGTTAAATAGAGCTTCAAACTAAAAATAAGTGCTGCCAGAAATACTGAATTTTGGAAACAAAAATGAGTCCAACATGTAAAGACATTTTCCAGTCCTCCCACAGCTCCAATCCACTCTGCAGGTAGAGTCTTCAGCTCCTCTCCCTGACTCCCTTCTCCTGCTCTCCAGGAGAACGTGCCCTGACCTTCCTGGACACTGCCCTCCTCTTGCCCCTTTCCAAACCTAGACGAGGAGAGAAGGAGGTGGAAATCAAATTCCATAGTCAACTGAGGGGCAGAAAGTAGAGGGCAACCTCGGATGTGCAGTTGGGGTGCAGGGAGTACCCACAACGGAAGGAGCTGCCCCAAACACACCCCAAGTGAAACAGTCATTCCCACAGTTCTGTGACTTCTAGGGGAAGAAAGGGTAAGAGATTTCTTCCCACATAATTTATTTGTTTCTAATCACAGACATCCTAGTTTCCTCCTCTTCCATGGTTGTTACCCTTCTGGGTGCAGGTGGAAACCTGGTGTTAAATGATTTTTGCTGTGCTACACGCCAAGCTGTGATGCTTTTCAAACTCGAATGGTGTAATTTCTCAGATATTACATGGTTTTGAAGCTCTTCTAAGTCTAAAATTGTGATACCAACAAAAGGTGTTAACAACACAACCAAAACCCTTGCCATATAAGCCCACCACAACAGTAGATGTTGCCTGATTTTTGAAAGAGAAAAGTCTTCTTGGAGGTCTTTTCCCTCCAAGGGGAGCCCTGTACTGCACACAGCCTTGGCTGGCTGTACCCCACAGACCACATGTTGCCAGCATCTCTATGATGGAAATGAAGATTCCACATGGAATTAGGAATAGTTACCATGGTGGGTATCAGCTCTTAAGGAGGCATTTTTATGGACAAGAACAGACAGCTGTTTGGGTCATTTCTGTTAGTAAATCCTTGCCCCTCTGAGTGCCTTGTCTTGTTAATCAAGTACCAGTAAGAGAAACCAGCCAGCACATTTGCTGCTGGTGTGTGTTTCTTCAAAGTCCCTGGGATTGTAGTAGGTACAGCCCAGCAGTGACTCCATGCTGCTCCTAGGCTCTTCCTAGAGAGATTTCTCCACCTCCCTGTAGCTGCTGGGCCTTTGGCAGACCTGCATGGGAATCAGTACCTTAAAGTCCTTTTCAGAATTTTGGATTTCCTCAATTTGCCTTAACTATGAGTGCCAACAGCTCCCTTTAACATACCCACAGGCACAACACTTCCTTTCCCTTGGAAGCACCTTTGCCAGGGTCATCTTATCTACCCACAAGTCAAACCATACTGTTTCCATCTTTAAACACCCAAAAGAAAAAAAGTCACTTACACATATAATTTACCTAAAATGTAACAAGCCTAGGACTTTTGAAATTCTTTTCCACTGAAGTCCAGTGAAGTTCAGCTTGTTCTGGGTGGCTTTGCAGAGACAAAATCTATTACTTTCCACAGACTTCTAATATACACAGCATAGAGTCCAAGTACCATTTGCGTACCATCTGATAGAGTGAAATCCTCACCATATTAAATACATGTTTTGAATTGCTAATGACTTCAACAGAACAAATATTTGGTGTTTTAAGTTGGATGTTTCAGAGAAATTTTTTTCTTCCCCCTTCCCTAACCAAAGGTTAGGAAGCAAACTAAAGCTTCTGAAAAGAGAAGTAAAAATTTCATCACTTGTAGTTTACAGTGACTATGTCAGAACATGACAGGAGTAAGCTGTGATATACATGTTAAAAATAAGGTCAACAGAAAAAGTAAGCCTTTCCTAATAGTAAGGTGGTAGAGTTTGTTTGTCACTACCATTTTTTTGAGTGATAGGAATAGTATTGATCTGTATATGCTGTACTGGGTCAGTAACTTTGTAGCATTGGGGTGCAAAGTTCATTTACTTGTTCACAAACAAAACCCCATTCCAGGACTCAGCTCATAAAAGGAGTAGATTCTCCATGAGAACTCCTCTTCTTAAAATGTTTCCATCTGTGCCTGGAGAATGCCAGTTACTAATACTGCACTGGCAACTCTGTCTGTAATTTCTACAATTCCAGCTTTTCAATGTTTTAAAGCTTAAAGTATTAACAAGAAGAATTTACAATTAAAAAGTGGCAGAGAAAAGGGGAAGAAAAAAAAAAAGCAAAGCACATCTCTAAAAAGAAAATATTTATAAAATAGTGTATACACCATCACTTGGGCATGCTGAGTCCCAAAAGCAGCACAAAGAGACACCATTTTTTTTCCTTTTTCTTCTGCAAAACTACAATGAAGTGATAATGACAATAATGACCTCAGGAGTGTTGTGTGTTTATTCCATCTTTGGCCCATTTGATGTGGTTTTGGCCTATGGAAAAGTTAAAAGCAAAATGTATTTTAAGTGGTCTAAACCCAAGATAAACACATGTCCCTGAGGTCATTATTTCCATTCTATGACAGCTTGCATAAAACACCAAAAGCATTGTAAAAACAGTGTAAACTTTCAAAACATATTCTTTCGTAGGCTAGCACATCCTTTAGAAAGTGTGTACTAAGCAATTGTTTCTTCTATTGTCAAAGTTTCTTCTTCAGGAACAGAGAAACCGAAGTTTATTTGGATTTTGGCTATACATGAGATAGTCTGGGCTTTGTAAATCCTACACATGGCACTGGAAAATGCAAACAGTGTATCCAAGCATTAATCATGCTCATAACAACTGTGTACATGGAAATATCTATCAGTTGCCCTACAGCTTGGAAGATTTGATCTACATGAAGAAGATTGTCAGTGGTTTAAAAGCACACTAAGACTTGATTATGAATACACCAGCAATTTAATGGACAAAAATCCATTCTGGTAAATTACATTTGAACAGTTTTGCCATGCTTTTTTGATGCAAATTTGGAGGCGGGTGATGACAAGTAATATCTGGTTTGGAAAATACCCTTCTTCCTTCACAGGTAAGCCAGAGGAACGGGGAGCTCTTTTCTAGTGTTCATGCTCCAGCTTTTGCCTGCAGATTTGGATTGTGCTGGCAAAATTTGTCAATAGAGGGTTTATTGACTGCCACTCCCCTTTTTCTTCTCAACTTCCCCAGGTACAAAACTGGTATGGTCTCTACTACTTGCTCTTAAGCAGCTATGTCCTGCTGCTACCCCTAGTGTGTCATAGTTGATCAGAGTTTGAAATCTATTCTCCACATAGAAAGTTAGGGATGCAAAGATTCATTTTTGAAGAAAAATTACACAAACCCCCTATAATAATTATTTTTCTCACTTTCTGTTTGAACACCTAATTCTGCATACCCTGAAGTTACCCAGACCATCTTTGTTTCTGCATTCTGAAAATCAGAAAGCAACCTAAAATTTTATGTTTGTTTTCTCAAAATGGTTCTGCAGAATCCAGGGCTGAATTCAAAGCTGCAGGTATTCCACAGCTGCCAGCAACCAAACCAATCTGGGAGGCATTGTGCCTTCAAGATATCAATTGTGCCTTTGGGATGTCCATTGTGTTGCAGTTCATCTACAATGTCTCTTTCCCAGCCATCCAGAATAGAAAAAAGTGAAAAGTGGAGGTTTTTATCAATGAGCATGTTACAAGACAAAACTGTGGCTGAGCCTAAATCCACGCCTGTATTTCATCTATTTTCAGTCTGTGTTCTTTTCCTTAGCCCTGTTGGACTTTGATGTTGTCCACAATGTTTATTTTTTATATTATCACCTTACTGTTGGTTTAGGGAAAAGGCAGTAATTTTTTTAACCTTTTCTGAGTGATTTATAGAAGATCTTTCCCCGCTGGGAGCAAGAACACAAGGAGAACAGACATGTTCTAATCATACCATCACTTTGTTCTAGAATATAATTTTCCTAGATTTACCTTTTGATACATTTTTGTTTGCAAAAGTTGAAATGGTCTACTGCCCTCCAGACAAAGACTATTCTTTTTCATTGGAGCATTTATCCTTTCAAAGATGATCAAATACTACTGCACCATATTCTTAATAATTTACCTCATACCAGTTAAAAATATGCATTAAGTATGTGGATTGATTCATGCAATACCTGAAATAGATTTATGCAATTAGAAAATATATAAGCATTGTTACAGATGAAATAGGGGTTGTATTCTTGAAGGAATTTAAGGATTGAAAAATTGAAAGATTATGTGAGAAGTTTAGCAGTATGAAAAAGACTGCTTACATGACTTTAAAAGACTTAGAGCTGATTTCAATTTTGTCATTCCAGTGAAAATTTCTTCCATTACTCTTTGTTACAATCTGCTGAACTAACCTCCATGTTATTAGTTATTATCCTCCATGAATCAACATCCACACTGAACTAGAATAATTTGCATGTAAATCTGCTACCATTGCTTCATTTATGTGAGTGCAGTTGGAGCCCTGTTCAAAGAAAGCAACAATTACATTGTCTGTTTCCGCTGTCAGCTTCTCCTGGACAGTTATAGACAGCAATATGTTACTGCTCCATTCCTAAAATACTGACCCTGGTACAGAAATTGTAGGGACCAAAAGCATCAAGTAACAATGAAGTGGTGAGTTCAACCTGCGCCTTCCAAGTGTAGGACTTGAGATAACTGGCACCTTCACTGTCACTGGTACTTGTGATGATGATGATTTCCCTTGTGAGCTTGTTGTTTGGCCAGTTTTGGATTCTGCCATAAAATATTGCTCTTGTCAGTGAATGGAAGGAGTCAACACCTGCCTGCCAGTTGTGCTGGTCGTGAAGAACAGAGATATTTACTGGAAAGTGCTGGGCAGAAAATAAAAAATTAAAAAGAATGAAGCAGAAAAAAAAAATTAAAAGAATGAAGCAGAAAAAAAAGACGAGGAAGAATTGTTTAACAGGGAGAGACAGCAAAAAATGGGGAAAACTGAGCAAAGACAATAAAAGGAAAAGGATGCTTCATCTCTTACACCAGAGAAAGTCCACTGAGTTCAGCGGAGCTACTGTGACTTTTGCCCAGATTTCTGTTTTGAAAGAAAACAATAAGGAGAGATTCGTGGAGGGGAGTAAGAGGAAGAAAATATACAGATTTTAGGAAAGAAAGGGAAATCCTGATAGAGTATTAAAAAATAAACCCTAAAGACTTGTACAAAAAACTGCTTCCCTTTCTCCTGCATTTCTCCAACTGCTTCTTCAAACTACATCCAAGCAATTGTTTGGTTTTTTTTTTTCAGTTCCCCAACATTCTATAGGCATATTTGTATATCAAAATATTGCAGACATAAAAACAATAACTTTCCACCTTAGGAAGTGAAGAAAACAAAGCCATAGTGCTGTTGTGAGCACATCCTGCTCTGCCCAGAAGGAGAAGAAGAAGCAGAAAGAGTGAGCTGACCCTCTGAGAACTTTTGCTGGCCGTTGTACATTTTAAAGGTGTTTGCATCCATAGTATTTTGGTTGCTAGGATTCCTGGCCCCCTTCCCTCACCTCCCCCTCTCCCCTTACTCCTTATGAAATGACTGAAAAGAAGGGAGGAGAAATGGCTTTACAGCTTTCTTGTTTTCCATTCCCTTCTTTCCATGTCTAGATCTCCTAGAATGGAAACAGCCAGGCATACTTTTTTGCTTCCTGAAAGGTGCCTTTTCAGTGATATCCATATTTTTCCTTTTATTAGTGTTTCTCTAATTTCTCAATTTCTTTTTACAGTCTGATCTTTACATAGTCTTCCTCTGACTTTTTTCTTTTTGACAATGTATACAGTTGTGTTTCTCCTTTTTTTTTCCAAGAACTAATATTTAAGAACAAATAAAAACATGTTTGAGTAAAATTGTAATTACACTTCTATAATGTTGCATTTCCTGCATTAAACTTGCATACTATATCAATAGTTTTCAGAATACTTCCAGGAAATAACAAAGAAAATAACAGGAACAGTCTATGCCAAGAACATCCCCAAAGAAAAAAAAGCAGTCATTCTTTTTGAATACTAAGAAAACAATGTTTTACTGTTGAGAGCTCAAGATATCCTCCCTCATTAGAGAAATATCTGCATGCTGTAAACTATCTACCCTGGCAGAGGATTCACAAATCACAACAGTTACCTGCTTCTTTTGGATATTGAATCAGCTAATTGCACACCAGAGTTTGGGTTGGACATCTGCTACCTGACTTATTTTAGTATCCACCACAGACAGCTTCTTGGCAAAGGTTTTCATCTCCCCTCACCCACCTCTCAGCTGGAAAATGGGAAATTATTTGAGTACTAAGTCTTAAGTAAAAATAAGATACTCTGGCCTAGAGTCCTTGGTCCCTGGGTGATTGATGGGATTTCTCCATGCTTCAAGCCAAAATTAATATTAAAGTAGATAGAGGAAAAGTAAATGAGAGGAAGAAAGAGAAGAGGGTAAAAGGAAAATAGGTGGAGAAATAGTCAGTTAAACTTCTACTGCGCTGAAAACTAAATAACCAGTAGCCCCTAATGGAATATGAATTGCAGTTTGGCAAGCACCAGAGATGAATCACAACATCTGGCATCCTAGGTGTTACTGTTTATCTAAACTACCAATAACATCTGTGCGAGCAAGTTCTGCCAGTACCACTGCCTGGTATTATCTTTTATGTTAGAGAGTGAGTGTAAAAATGTTATACAAGTCTCTATTAAACACCCACTTTTAAAACTCTGGGCCAGAACTCCCTTCCCATTGAGTAAATGCATCCACATGTAGGCAAAGGGCAGGCACACTGAAATCATAGGAATTTCCACCCACAAAGGATGGATTTGTCCCAATAATAAAGATTTCTGCTGTTTAAATTACAGTAATTTCACGAATACAAGCCGCACTGAGTATAAGCCGCATCTCTGGGTGTTGGCAAACATTTTGTTCTTTGTCCATAAATAAGCCGCACTCAATTATAAGCCGCTCTGTCATTCGCAGCGAGGACCCGCATGCAACAAAGTTGCCAAGTAGTAACAGAATTCCGGGATCGCGGGTTTAGCGGCTCGGCTCAGGCTGTGCGGGCTTGGCCCACTCAGGGCTGTCAATGGAGCCAGGTGGCCCAGCTCAGCGGGGCCGCTTGAGGCCGGCTGCTGCTGCCGTCGGGCTCGCTCACCCTGGCCCGGTGCTGCCCCGCGGGGGCAGACGGGGGCGGGAGCCCCCCACCTCCCCCCCGAGCTGTGGGGATGGTAGCACAGAGCCCCCCGCCTCTCCCCTGGGCTGCATTGCCTGAAGGAGGGAGCTCCTCTGCCTCCCTCCCCCACCCGCTGTGCTGCCTGCAGGGAGCCAGGCTCCACCCGACACACAACAGAGTAACCAATTCATAACAATCACGCAATCCCAGGTTTTACTGGCAGGTGCTCGGCTCGGCACCTCAGCTGCACTTCCAGGGTTGGAAATTTCAGAAAATTATTCACATATTAGCCGCTCCTGAGTGTAAGCCGCATTTCCGATGTGGGAGCAAAATTTTAGTCAAAATGGTGCGGCTTATAATAGTGAAATTACTGTAATTATATGTACAGAGCCAGCAACTTGTTGTAAACAGGGTAGGAGCCCAGGCTACTTGACGATTATACATGGACTCTAATATAAATCTCAAATGATATTCCCTTCCTAGTTTCTTTATGAATGCACCAAGCTTAACTCTCTGTCCGTATGCATTGCCTAAATTTAAATCTAATTATAAAGGACACATTTTAAATGGTGCTATAGAAAAAGAGGTTAATTCCTTTATATGAGGACCACAGGTATTTATGTCCAGCATAAATAGTATTCTTTACATTAAGAAGGACCAACAAGGGGATCTGACCTGACCAAATCTCTACCTTTCTATGATACTGGAAAACATAGAACAATGAAAACTAAATGGATAATTTGCCCTAGCATAAGAATTAGAAGCAGGATAACATTGGTTATAAAAGAACAAGGTGACGCACCGTATTGCTGAACTGACATATTCTGCTTTTGTGATTAATTGAAACCCGTTCACATTAGAGGGGGGACTTAAAACTGTGCTTTTAGCTCCAGAGTTGAAAAATTCCAGCTGAATTTTTCTGTAAGCCCAGTCATTTTCTTATTAACCAGAAAGAAAATTACAGAGCCCATGACGAAGCCCTGGAAAGATTTCATTAATTATGTGGCCACCCACAAGGTTCCGTAGAAATTAAGTATCTGTACCACTAGGAAATAGACAGGGATACTTTGATAACTTTTAAGCCCATTCCTATATATTTTGCAATTTACACTGCAAAACATCATCTAGAACTATCCCTAAGGAAGTCATTGTGAAATACAACACCTATTCTTAAAAACTAAGGAGTGAACAACCATTCAACAGAATTTGTGTCACTCTGCTGCACACTGGAAGTGTCTGAAACCACCAGCTCTGCACAGCCAGCTCTGCTGCTGCAGTTGTGTTTCCCACTGCTTCGCTTTTCCACAGAACCTTTCTCTTGGAAATGAGTTTATGCATGGGTCACTTCTGGGACCAAAGTCTACCCTGACTTGGGGTCTGTGTGGCATCACCTATTCTAGAGTGTTATACAGCATCAACAGTCTCAGAAACAATTGCAACACGCAGGGAAAGTTCAGTCTAAAAGTGAAATATTGCTCTTCAAATGTCAGCAGTTAGAGAGAATTGGGATTGTTCAACCAAGAGAAGACAAGGCTTCAGGGCAACCTAATTGGAGCCTTCCAGTACCTGAAAGGAACCTACAAGAAAGATGGAGAGAGACTATTTATGAGGGCCTGGAGTGACAGGACAAGGGGAAATGGTTTCACACTGACAGAGGGTTTGGATTGAATATTGGGAAGAAATTCTTCCTCGTGAGAATGTGAGCTCTAGCAGAGGTTGCCCAGTGAAGCTGTGGCTGCCTCATCCCTGGAAGAGTTCAAGGCCAGGTTGGACAGGGCTCTGAGCACACTCGTCTAGTGGAAAGTGTCCCTGTTCATGAAAAGGTGTTAGAAAAAGATGATCTTGGAGGTTCCTACCAACCCAAGCCATACTGATTGATTTTATAACATGTGCCAGGTGTCCAGAAGCCAAATTATCTCACATACTGTGTATAATGAAACTCAAACCCATCCCCTTAGTTTTTTTTCTGTTGAAAGCATTTACAGTGCAGACATAAATTATTGAAACAAAGTTTTTTGGCATGCTGAAAATGTAGGGAAGACATTTTAAGAATTTTATTTGGTAATGTAAACCAGAAGGTTTACTGTACCAATTGTATTATTCAAGTACATATTTAATTCAGTACAAAGGAACTGAACCTGAA
Source organism: Catharus ustulatus (assembly GCF_009819885.2). Lineage (NCBI taxonomy): Eukaryota > Metazoa > Chordata > Aves > Passeriformes > Turdidae > Catharus > Catharus ustulatus. The sequence goes on along the minus strand of NC_046224.1, from coordinate 67,362,260 downwards.
CTTATGTGTAGCTGCCACAGAATTCCCATTTTATCACAGGATTCCCCAGGGTGCTGCAAGAACAAGAGGGTCTTGATGCAGAATTTAGATCCAGCCTCCACACAGCACATGGAGTACGTGAAGAGCAAACCAAGAGCAGGCAGTGAAGTAGATTCTTTCTCCATTTACACTACATTATTGAAGGTAACAGTTCTGCACACAGTCACACATGCCTAGTTCTAAAACCAGAACAATGAACATAATCTAAGACCCTTTAATTTTGAAACACAGCAACTAAAACCAAGTAAATCTAGAAGGACCAGAGATGGCTTTCAGCTTAGGACACAGACTAGAATTGAAGCTATTTGTCCAAAACTCACTCATTTTATTTGAGTTTCCTCCAGTTCTTGATGGATTTTGCATTTCCCTAAAGTCACTATTGTTGAGAGTCGTGAAACATACTTCCTAAATTAATCATAACCATTAGCAAAGCCCTGTATTTGTTGTAAGAGTTTCTCAAATCTATGAAAAGGTACTTGTATTTAAATAGAGATTTAAATTAATGAACACTCATTTGCTCTCCTTTCACAGTCAGAGTGCATTTGCAGTCTCCCATATGCACATTTTTGCCTTTTTGTTCTCTAACTAAACCTTGGAAATGGTCTGGAAAAGTGCATTTATAGCAAGAGATGACAACTCTGTTTGAATGCTTGAAGTTTACTTTATGAAAGGAGAGCAAATTTGTTTGTTCCATGACTTGCAACAATAGCAACTTCGGCTAAATGCAAAGAAAGAAAATACAACAAAACAGCACTCCTCCTTACAAGGAAAAAAGCTGGAAAAGACAATTTCCCTTTTTACCTTGGAAATTTTAATGTTTGTTTGTTAGTTTGTTTGTTTGCTTGTTAAGTTGGGTAAGTACTAGTCTTCCCGGGTATCTGAAGAATTAAGAAATAAGTCTCACAAACATTCATCCTTCATTAACAAAACCATAAAAGGGAAGATTCCTAAGAATTAGTCCTAACCTGGTGTTCAGCTTTAGCTGTCACCTCAGGAGCCGAACACAGTCCCTTTCAATTACAGAGATGGTGGGTTCAGGATTCCAGTCCTGAATCTGGAGGTTGGTTGCATTTTAGACAATTCAGAGTAAAGAATTCAAGGTGTGAACTAGCAGCTAGAGATGAGAGGGGCCAGGAGATATCAGTAAAGCCTTGGGCAATGAAAGGGCTGGTTCCTGTCCAACACAGTGCTCTGAAGAAAGCAATAGCCTCTTTGCAAACACTGGCAGAGGTTTCTCCACAATTATTTTTTGAACTACAAATGACTATCAAACACTTCAGCCTTTCAGAAGATCATTTGAAATCTTCCACAATGGAGGCTTTAAAATGGCTTGAGGATTTTTCAGTGGAAGGAGGTGTGGAGGTGCCTATTCTGTTTCTCACCTAGCTGAACATTTTGAGTCACCCATCCCTCATTCCTGCAACTCTAAAATGCCTGTTCTTCCTCACATATTTCTGACTATGATGCACCAAGGTCCTCAAGCATTTTACCACCAGTAGGTAGGACAGAGCAGCAATAAGTGAAGAAGAAATGCCAGAATCAATCAAAATGATATCTCACCACAAACCATGAGAGTTTGTATCTATGAAGAACACTCTTCTTGCAGTAACTATTTGGGGAGCCTGGCATCAGAAAGACATCCTGGAAGAGGAGAGCCTGGATTATGAGACGATACAAGAGGAAAGAATTTAAGTGGGGAAATGGGCATATAATAAACAAGGATGGGAATATTGATTCATGGATTGAAGTCTGAAAAGAGTAAACATGTGAGAGGAATGGCAATAATTTAGCAAGCATAAGTAGTGAAATACAGTAATTTCATGAATATAAGCTGCACCCTTTTGACTAAAATTTTGGTCTGAACCCGGAAGTGCAGCTTATACTCCAGAGCGGCCAATATATGGACAAAGTTCGGAAATTTGCCAACCTGGAAGTGCGAGCCTGCAGCAGCCCCGAGCTGAGCCGGAGCCTGCCCAGCCCTGAGTTGAGCCAGTAAACCCCGTGATTGCGCGATTGTTACTAATTCGTTACTTTGTTGTGCTCGGATGTTCGCTGCAAAAAAAGTGCAGCTTATACGCCGGTGCAGCTTATATATGGACAAAGAACGAAAAGTTGCCGACACCCAGAAGTGCGGCTTATAATCCGGTGAGCCTTATACTTGTGAAATTACTGTAATTTGATAAGAATAAGCAACAGAAAAATTTAGTCTGAGTAGGAGTAAATATTTCCTAATGGCAAGGTACATTAGGCTGTGGAATAGCATCCCCAGAGACACCTCAACTGCAAGTAATTTAAAACTAGGTGAGACAAAGTACTTGAGAATTCACTGGGGGAACAGTTGTGGCCTACCATTATCTAATAGGTGTTTTCCATTTCTAACTTGTTTGATTCAACTGGCATTAATTGGCATTAGGGTGTATATCAAACTAAAATGCAAGCCCTAGATGTTACCAGACATCGTAGTGGTCAGTTTTCCTTGTACAGCTTTTCAGCAAAATGGAAAAAACTAATTGTAACTTTAGAGACCCGAGTATCACAATCTGTTGCAGAAAATTTATGTCATGCTAAGAAATATTTTCAGAGTAATGCCATTCTGATATGTTATGCTGACACATAAAATTTGTAGCACCTCTAAAAGTGCCTCTCAGTTGAGATGTGTACTCCTCAATGAGTAAATGAATAAAACTGAAAATCTGAGGTAGGAGTGAAAAACTATTTTCCTGAGAGAACTACATCTTGAAGACAGGGAAGAAAGATTAAGGTTTTCAAGTGAAACAAGAAAAAAAAATCAGCTCCGGAAAGGGACAGTTACATTAGGATTATTTCTTCTATATTCTCACTACTGGTATTTAAATCTCCCTCGCTCCAGCAGACATTTAAAGTCTCATGCTACACTGAGTTCCTATCATGGTTTTAGTCATTTTGCTTACATTTTTTGCTCCATCTTCTACTATAATCCACGGACTCTTTTTCCTAAGTATAATCAGTTCTTTATGTTAGTTTATCTCTGCTCTCTCAAAAGTCAGAAAAATAATACATTAAACCAACACTAAATACATTCAAAATCCTTATCCTCCACATGAGATTGTTAATGGATGTTTTGAAATATTTAATAGTTAATCGTTCAAAAGCAGTATCAATTCAGGTTAGTTGGTAAAGTTTGTTGAAATAGTGAAGGTAGTAATAGTTCTACAATTTCTAGAATTGAGGATATCAAAACATCTTGAAAATTCTAGTAAAGTGCTTGACATCCTGTTCAGAAAAAACATTTCCCCGTTTTAGAGTTGCAGAAACAGAAGAGGATACAAGTAACATGCCAAGGATCACTCTACAAAGAAAAGGAACAAAACAAGTCATCCATTCAAATTCTCATCCTAGCAAATTTTGTGTCCATGTCTCTAGAATCCAGCCCTAAAGCTATTACTGCAAGCAGGAAGGAGAAGTAGCCAAGCCACAGTGCAGCCACAAAGCTCAGGAAGGAACTCCAGAACAAAGGTTCCCAAAACCAGAAGAGCCCTGTGCTGCCAGTTCATGCAGTGATGGAGGAATAGTGGAGTGGAACAGAGAAACATTTCTGCTAACAGGTGGGTTGGTTTAGCATAACCTGATTTTTTGGTGAGTGTAGGGAAGCCACAGAGGTGGCTTCTGTGAAAAGCTGCCAGAAACTTCCACTGTGTCCAACAGAGCCCATCTCCACTGGCTCTGAAGATGGACATGCTGTTGGCTCAATTAGGGAAGGTGGTAACACCCCTGTGATAGCACATTTAGAAGGAAATCAAAACCCCATGTAGTCCTTCCCACCGACTTCTCCTTCTGGGCAGCCCACATGAAGAGAAGTGTTGAATGGCAGTGGCCACTGACTGCCTGCACAGCACTGGCTGGGACCCCATGGATGGCAAAAGAAACATAGTGAGCAATTCCCCAGAGCAGAACCTGGACAGAACCAGCCTTTCAACTCTGTGAAATCTTGCAGAAATCTTGCAGAAATCAGGTGGGATTTTTTTGGTAATGGTACTTACAAGCAGCAGGTTTTCTCCCTCTTAGTCAGAGGAAGAGGGTTAAGTGAGTACATGTGGAAAAAGACAGCATGGTAACACCACAGTGAAAGGAAGGTGGGGGAAGGAGGTGCTCCAAACATCAGAGCTGAGATTTTTCTGCAAGGTGTGGTGAGGACTATAGTAATGTAATTCATGATGTCCATGGGGGAATGCAAAGATCCACTCGCAGCCCGTGAGAAAAGGTGCTCACACTGGAGCAGGAGAATGATTGAAAAAAATCTGTAATCCAGTGGGAGACCCAGACAGAGAGAGAGCGCCCTTGTTTCCAGAGATAGAGGGCCCTTGCTTTCAAACAAGAGCAGCTTATCCTTAGAAGACTACACCCCATGAGCAAATGACCCATCACACGCAGTTCTGGGAAGACTGTTTTGCCCATGGGAGGGACTCACATTACAGCAGGTCGGGTGGGACTGCTACTCATGAAATTAGAACCATGCTGGAGAAGTTCACAGGGAACTGCGTTCCATCAGAAGGACCCAATGGCATAGCAGAAAAAAGAGACTCCCCCCACCCCAAGTGAACTGAAGAAAGATTTATCAAGGGAAGAACTTACAAAAACTGCCACTCCCTGTGCTGTTGGTGGGAAGGAGGGAGGGACCAGGCAGGGGAAAAGTGTTTTAAAGGCTTATTTTATTCCTCATTATCCTCCTCTGATTCTCTTAATAATAAATTTACTTTATATCTTTAAGTTTAAGCCTGTTTTGCCCTTAGAGTGTTTTCTCCTAATCCTTATCTCAACACATGAGCCCTTCATTTTTGGGTTTTTTCCGCCTCCTCTGCTAAGCTATAGCAGAAAAAAAGAGTGAATAGTTTTTCGTAGATGCCTGGCATTTGGCTAGTGTCAAACCACAACAAAAGGGGACTTTACCATGAGCTGAAGGACACATGTTAACTCTAAAAGTCCAAAGAGCTTTAGGTCAAGTAATTTTGTGTGAATGTGCCTGGGGAGTGGTCACCTAAATGGATGGCAATAGCTTCCAGCACTTGGCTACAAAGGTTTTAGAGAGTTCTCTTTTTCTCCCTTCCAAATAATGCCATTTCTTAAGCAATGATTTCTGTTTGTGATTTGGGAAGATTAACAATTTGAGCACTAGAAGTTTGATTTTTGTTGGTTTCAGGGTAGGGTGTGAGGTAACATATAAGTAGAAATTTCCTGAAATTCAACCTTGAATTTTGCTGGTGTCAGTCCATTCCTGTCAAAAGGTTTATATATAAATCTCAGAACATGCCTATTTGTGCTCTTAGTCTTAGTTTTGCAGGAGATGCTTCATCATATAGGGATTAAGGAAGTTGCTCCAAATTGAGTGGAATCTTCTGTAGAACACAGAACTAAAGCTTAGTTTTCCACAGCCCACCACATACACCAATCCTTGGATCGCCATTTGTTTTCCTCAAGCAGTGCAAAGGAGGCATTTATCTAGGGGCTATCTGAAATTTCATAGAATTTGATAAGCCCTATATCTCAGGCCCAGGAACTAATCAAGAGTTTGTACAGGAATTGACCTGTGTTGGAAGATGGAAGGATGTAAATGAAAGAAAAGTTCCAGAAGTTACACCTCAGTTTTACTTTTCTTCAGTCATGTTTGTATTAAATTACCTATTTTTCTCTTTTCAGTGGGACAAATATACCAAAATATTGCAAAAAAAGTTACAAATCCTTTATGAACACCGATTTTAACAATTATCTTTTCTCTTTTACTTAAAGTCGTGGTGGTTAGACTTAGCCCATGCTTGGTTTGGACACCTACAGGCAAAATACTACCCATGCTTTGCAGTCAAATTATGCCAACATCTCCTCCCAGTGCTCAGAACCCTAGTGAAAATGATTACCTGAGGGAACTTAAACTGCTCCTTCACTTAGAATCAGATTTAGCCCAATTTTTGGAAAGATTTCCTTGCAGATTATTGGGTATCTGTTCTTTCAGACCTTTTGTGTCAGCCAGAAGTTAAATGATGTAAGCCCAGTGCCATTTCTGGGAGTGGTGGGCAACATCCACCTGAAAAAAAAAGATAACTAGCATAAAGAGAAATATTCTGAGCCACCACCTCCAAGTCCAAGATTACAGGAGGATGGACAGGAGGACAAACATGGATTTATATCATTAAAGAACACTTTGGATTCAAATAAAAAGCAGTGTGAATTCCTCTGTACTGTAACCCAGACCACTCATCTCAAATGGCCCATCTTCTCCAGGAGAATGGAGTGGTACACTTTCAAGGGCCACTTTGCTCAAGATTTTAAAATTTTCATTGGCCAATTTTTAAGTTTTCATTTTCTATCTATCTCCAATGAAAGTGTGGTCAAGAGTCTTCTATCAAAAAATGCACTCTCATTTAGCCAACTGAATTAATTTCATGCCTGCCACTGAACCCTACTCAGAGACTTTTAATGTTCTATGTCTCTTCTGACTTGGAGCAGGTCTGAACAAACAAAAGAAAAAGACTCATACCATTAATAATGAACCACCTGAGCTGCTAAGTTCCCCATCTTTTTGCAAATTTACCGTTTTTGGAGACATTGGAGTTATTTAAATAACCTTTATTGTACGAAAGGCTCTCTCTCTGAGCCATCCCTGCCATACAAGGCACCCCACACTGAAAGTCAAGTTCTTGACCTTTTATTCTCAAGCTGGGGAATGAGACATGCCATGCACTCATACAATCTGCCCCTGGGCACCATTCTGGGTAAGTTACTTAGACAGCACCTCTTGCCAGCTGATTCACAAAGTGGAATCTGCATAAACTCTTGAAAAGAAATGCTCATTAATATTCCTAGCCAGAGGCAAGTGTGTTACAGCTCAGTAAGAGAAAGGGTCAGGGGGAAAAAAAAAAAAAAAAAAAAAAAAGTAAAAAGAAGGGAAAATATTCGAAGGCCTCATAGAACAAGTCAATACCCCAAGACAAATGGTGCCTTTGTTGGCAGAAGAAGAACAGACCATTCTGCTCTAGGAAGAGCTGTGCAAATAGACTGGAAACAAGGAGGTATTCTCTATTCTATTTTTATCGATAACTCAAGAGTATCAGAGAGACTGAGATAACCCCTTCCCCAAGGATACTTGGGCAATTTAATGTAACCAAACAAAAGCACTGGGGACTTCCACAGAGCATGCTCACTTAGGCAACAAAGCAATTGCAAAAACTCTACATTCCACTCAAAACATTCTAGGGGTACGTTCCTTTTCCCCAGTGTGCTCTCTCCCCTCAGTTTGCTGTCTGCTTCCCCTTGCCATGCTCCATCCCTGGAATTATGCTTCTCCTCAGCTACAGAAATTTCCATCTCACCACAGTAAAATGCAGGGATTTTGCTAGTACAGGGAATCAATAAGAAGGTTGTGAAGAACATATGTTTTTATCTGAAAACAGGAGTCACCTGCCATTCTCCTCCCCCACTTCAAGGAAAAGAAATAAAATAGAAGAGGTGGTTATGTTATAGTTACTCATTTTCTTTTGATCTAAGTGATATATCGCTTTTCCTATTAGGATTTCATTTGCTTTAACATGAAGAGATCAGCGAGTAAGTTCTGTTTTAATTAGACAGGTACTAAAGAGCTTGATACTAATTTGAATACTGACAAGCTGGAGTGCTCACTGGTCCATGAACAGAAAAGACACTATAGTGTTCAATCTGCTTGAAAAAAAAAATTCCCTTAAATATTTTACAGGTAAAAGAAAAACAGAAGAGAAAGTTATGCCAAATGGAGACTTGAAATATGGGCAATAGGATGCCAAGGCTGACCTGCGAGCTACCTGCAAAACCTGATATCTCCCTGTCTGTAGTTTATGCTCCTTAGCAGGATAAATGGTTTAGCCACATTTACTGCAGGTTGGGTATAAATTTGGGACACAGAGTCTGTAGATGCCACTACCCATGAAGTGTGAGTCATAAATGTGCCGTAAAAACCTACACGCACAGAAAATGAGAAGCACGCAAATGTGGAACTTGTGCAGGTAGGCTTGCTGCTTCTTCCCACAGTGCAGCCTTTGTGTGCTTCTTTTGGACTGTCCATAGTTATTGCTTCCTCCTGTTCCACACAATTTTCCCAATGGAGCTTTCTTCCAGGAACACATTTATGACAGCAGGTTACCTCACCAACTCTTTTGCCTCACCCAGCATGTGTGCCAGCTTACCAATGATTAATTCCTTAAAGGCTACCTAGGAGCCTTTTCTGGATTGCAGGAAATTCATCCCTTCACTCGTGTCTCTTCTATTCCTGCTGCAGGAGCAACTTTTCTCCTCTGCCTTTCTTCAGGCAAATCATCCATCCAGGAGCAGTGCTGCTAGTCCAGCAAACAAAGACTCTGTTTGATTTGAGATTTCTTTATTACTACTCTTCAAAAACTAAACTTAAAAGGAGCAGTCTGATATCCTTACTGAGCCAAACATAAATGTATGTATAAATACATATACTGACCTGAGCTTCATCTACAAGGCAGCTGGTATCTCCAGCTTCTGAACACATGGACATGAGCCACTGTATATAGTATGAACTCAGCTGTGCCACTAAAACCTCACCTGGAAGAGACTCTGAATCATTGTATATCCCTGAATATCATATATCCCTTGCAGTACAAACTGTTATCTTTCCTGTCATTATTTGCAACAGCAGAGATATTTCCATGAGACTCAAGCAATGAGATGGGTAATACTAAAGATGTAATACCATTAAAAAAGGAAAACAAAGCTGCAATGAAAGTATATATAAAACATACCGGGTTAATGAAAGGTTTCCTCAAAAAATGCCTAATAGCCTGATCCTCCTTTAGTGGGCAGAAATGGAGACATGATTCTAAAAGCCTGGTGTGATGCCCAGATTCACAAACTCCCCTTTAGCATTCTAAAAGAATGACACAACTGCTATTTTTAGGAGACAGAGCTGAAATTTCAAAGTTTCCAGAGTCTTTTAATTTCTCTGGGTTATGAATGTTTAACTCGTGCAAATTTCTTGGAAAGTTCCGTTAAAACATTCAAAACTGGGACTTGTTTGAAGATACTACATAGAATTTGTGAGAGGCAGAGTTGCCTAGTGACTGGAAGAGGATTGCAGAGCAATCACCATTATTCATTTCAGTTCAGGACTCTTGTCCAAATTGCTGTGCAACCCTAGGCAATACACCATTTCCTCAACTCATACATATGTAGAGTAAATAACATTATTTCCTACTCCCCAAGAATTACTTTGTAAAGCTTATTTAGTTACAATAGGTATGGCTGTGTCTTTTCCATACAATCACCTGGAGTTAAGACAATCAATCAGATGGAGACCTGCATCACGTAATGCTGCTCTAAACTGCACAGCCAGTGTAATAATGATTTGTGAATAATTAAGGGCATAGTTTACAAAACTTTAATTTTCCTACACTTTGGGTTTTGGTAGAAACTAAAAATAAATTATTGTTGACACTCTCTCTCCTAGTTCATGATCTTAGTAAAGTTTTCGTGCCCCTTTCTTCATTTTTCTTATTGAAATGCACTTAGTTTTCCTTTGATATCTTGAACTGATGGCCAGCCAACTAAATCTCCTCTAGCAAATCCCAGTTTTTTGTCCAAAGCACAAATAGGTTGTATTCAATAAAATCAGGAAAAATAAATAAAGCCATGAAGAAAAGCAAATGTTCAGCTCAGACTCCAAACACAAGTTACAGAAGGACATGCTGTTGGTTCTGCTGTCATGTCCAGTGTTGCTGCAGATCCATACTGCAAACTCATCTCCTGAAATGCAGCAGGATTTCATGCTGGTTGCTGTAATAAGTCTGACAAACTGTCATGTCTGCAAAATGAGACAGACATTTATCTTCTGGCTTCAGTAATTTGGTGTTGGTCAAATTTTAGAAAACTCACAGTGGTTCAGTTCATCAAATGAAGGGACAACAGTGGTAGCATGCAGGAAGAGCATTTACAAACACATGAATAGACATATTTAAATCCTAGTGAAGGTAGATAAGAATCAACCATTTCGCTGAATTATGTGTCAATCATTTTGACTTACATGTTTCTAATACCAATTTTTCAGTCTCCAGTTCCTCCCCTCCTGACTTCCCCAAGAACACTCCTTTTTCCAAGTTCCCTCCTCCTGCTTTTTAATTTGTTGGAATTTTTGTTCCATCTCAATGCAATCTACTCTAGGTAAAATCTCATCTTCCCACTTTCTTCCTGTCTGCCACTGTACTTCTGATGTTGCCATCTATGTTGATTCTCACTTAGAACTACTTCCTCTTCTTCTACCCTTTTCAGTGTGGAGAACATATTGTGATGGAGATTCACAGTTTAAAGTCATGATCCTTTTTTTTCATGTCCTGCCTACCTCACTTCTTTTTGGGAGTTTACCACTTCTGTTACTTTTTCCTTAGCTTCCTCTCCAGCCTCATCTGCCCTGTGAAACACCCTTGAGGAGCTGAAAGTCCCTGCCTGTCTCTCCCATTGGGTTTCTCTGCTAGGATCACTTGTCTCACAATGACTGGAGTGAAACTGCCAAATACCAAAAGACAGATAGACAGTATTGATTACTCATACTTTTTGTTTCACATCACTGATTTTGGTGATTTAGAGCCCTCAGTTAGGTTCTTCATCTGCTGTCTAACACTGTCTCTGGCTTTATTCTCCTGCAAATGTGAGTTTGGAATTGGATGGCAAATACAAACATTCAGAAAACACTTGCAATGAAAATGACTGCAGGAGCTATTCCATTCAAAGAGGATAACCCATCTCCATCAGGCTTTCAAAAGTGACTTGAAATTCAGTGGAGTGTAGATTCTTAAGTGCCTGGATCACTTTTGAAAGCAGAATTTAGAAGGAATTTTTTAATATTATCCTTTTTAGATTTGGGATCCTCATTTCTCTGTCTTTGCTCATAGTCAAAGCTTAAGGCAGACCTGATATCAATATTGCAGAGCAAATAATAACAGCACTCCTCAACATTATTTTTCACTCTACAATATTTAGATAAATTAATAAAATATTACTGTTAGCCTCTGCACATATGTATCTGAAATCAATGTTCCCTTGATTCATCAATGTTACACAATGATGACTGTTGCTTTACCTGTGTAAACTAGGGCATCCAGTCTCAAATGAGTTAATCCAAATATTTTCTAAAAAATAACATTCAAAAAAATTAGGCATGACTGAGGTCCTATCTCTGTGAAGCTTCCACCTAATGTGGTGGTCCCCAGCCTTTGCCAGGGAACATGCTGCTTTCTCATACTCTTCCTGTATCATTCCTGATATTTTTTTTTTTTTTTGTGAGAGACCCAATGATGGAGTTCCCATAACTTCTCCTGAATTGTCCCTACATATCATTGTCACATACCCTCCAGTCCTTGCTTTTATATTTTAGAAGGAAATTAGTTCACTTTCCCTTCGTAGGTCACATTTCCTGGACCTCTGATCACTATCACTGTTCTCCTCTGTATTTTCACCAGCCAGTCCACATACTTCTTGAACTGAACTACACAAAACAGATACAGCCTTAAAGCTGAGGTCTTAGAGATGCTAAAAAAAGAAGAAAAATTTCATGGGTCGTACAGGCTGTACTGCTGTTGATCCTTTGCAAAATTATATTTGCATTTTTCACAAGAGCATGACATTCTTGACTTACATTTGGTTTATGCTCTACTGTGTCTCTCAGGTCCTGCTCCACAGAGCTTCTATCAAAGGCTTTTCCCCCCTAACTTGAACTTCTGGTCATATGAGCTTGAGTGTGACACTTGTCCTATTAAATTGCATTTAATTTCTTCTAAACTCTGAATCTGTTTTAATAAGGGGTACTTTGACTCTAATCTAGGTCTTCTATGTGTTCTCAGCCTCCCCTAGCACCACGTCACATCAGAATTCAATACGTGTGCTCTCTGTTGTCACCCAAACTGCAACTCTGGAGTAGCAGAAGCAGCTCTGAACCCAGGACTGACTTCTGCAGAACGCCTTAAATCCACACTTTTATTTTGACAGCAAACCCCTGATAATTCTCTACATTCAATTTCCTAACTGATTTTAGGCCCTATCTACAGTAATTTCACCAATATTAGGTTACTTATCAAAATGTCACAAGACATTGTCAAAAGCCTAAAGAAAGTAAAAATATGTCATCTGCTGCTTTTTCTTTATCCACAGGACATGATAGCTTCTCACAAAAGGAAGTTAGATTGGTTTGACATGATTTTTCTCTTGAAAAATCTATTTGGTGGCTATTCATCTTGTTAACTTCTTCGTGCTTACAAAGAATTTTATTGGTTACTTCTCCCAGAATTTTTCCAGGACTTAAAGGAAAGACAACAGTGCCAAAATACCGCAGTTCCTTTTCCTGATACTTTTGTGTCTCAAAAACAAGCCGGTGACAACTCTGAGAGTACTTCATCCATCCAAACAGCAGTTCATCAAGACCGCTGACTTTAAAACATTTAGGTATTTTCAGTCATGTTTTAGAAATGAGAGAGACAGTAGGAGTGTTCTTCACTTTGAATTATTGATCATCCCATTGCAGTTTTGCCATAGAAGTATTTCTAAGTATTTCTAAGCACTTCTGACCCCATGTGTGATCCTGGATCAGGTTGAAAGCCTTAACCCAAAGAGTGGCAAGTACTCACAAGATCCATCATAATTAGGCCTGTTCAATTGACCCTGTTACAGCTCACTTTCTCAGCTCTCTTGTGACTGGAGAGATGATATTTTCCTATTTAATGTCTCTGAAAAACATGTGAGTGATATTTGTGGTGGTAGGTCATCTCTCTCTTGACTGTGTGAAGACAACAGCCTAGTGTACTTGCGCTGAGTTAATATTTTACTGCTTCCAAAGGAAAAAATTAGAAACAAATAAACAAACAACAACTCCTTTTGTTTGCTGTCCTTCTTTTCAAGAATCAGCTGAATCACAAGATGCATGAAGTTAATAATAACGCGGACAATAAATACAGACTAATGCCAGCAATCCAGTCATATGCCTCTTGCTTTTGCATGGCCTGATCATGTGTTGCCTCCTGCAGCTAAAGAGGATGCAGTTTAATAGGTGCTTCAGATCTTGCTTTGACTGGTTATCAAAGCTTTTTTGCCTAAGATTTGTGACCATTACCAGAACGTATAGGCTGGCAGCAGTTACCAACTCTGCTCACATGGGAAAAGCCCAGAGGCATTTTTCTACAGCTGTTTTCTTTTCCTGCTCTGCTTTAATTTGGAAGATGGTCAATTAATGGATTAATTTTTGTTCTCTTAAATTCACTGACTTCAGCCAAGCAATAAAAAAGGTTAATCTCTCCCTGGAGTTGTCTCTTCACTGACTACCATTAAGCAAATTTTTGAAAACTTTCTTCAAAACTTGCCTCACTAAAACACAAAGCCATTGTACTGTGATGTACCTGGTCTGCCACCTGCAAGTGAGACGGGCACTCTCGCTGAGAGAGTTCTCTTATTCCCAGAGACAAGTACAATAATTTCACGATTATAAGATGCACCTGATTATAAGCCGCACGTTACAATACAGAGTGTGATAAAAGGTATCTGTTCTATCACCATCTGTTGAGGGTGGGGGCAGTGATCCTTATCTCTGTGGGAGATATTCTGCTAATGGCCCATCCATTGAAACCAGGCAGGGCATTGTTCTTTATCTTTTCACAACCCATCCTTCCTCCAGCCAGTCATTTTCTGCTCATGGCCATTGAGTCCCACTGTGGGACTGATAAAATTACTGCATCCCATTGGAAGTTGCTCCAGCCAGGGGGAAGAGCCCAACATTTCTTACCAAGATAAAAACAGAGGTTTTGGGACACTAAGGGAGCCCCTTTCTCCACTGGACTCCAGAGGAAAACCGGATTTCTCCACATCACCACTGGACCTCCGGAGGGAAACTGCACCTTGTACAGGAGCACTGCTCCAACTGAGCCACATCTGTCACTGCAGGAGGATGCAGCCACCATTTAATGGGACTGCTACCAACACCCTGCCTGACGGGGTGTCAGACTGTACTCTGACTTTGTCAGGGTTTGGAGTTTGTTTCTTTGTAGTACTGTATTTCTATTTTAATTTCCCTAGAAAAGAACTGTTATTCCTAATTCCCATATCTTTGCCTGAAAGCCCCTTGATTTCAAAATTCTAATAATTTGGAGGGAGGAGGTTTACATTCTCCATTTCAAAGAGAAGCTCCTGCCTTTCTCAGCAGACCCCTGTCCTCCAAACTAAAACAACAACTTTTTGTTCTTTGTCCATGTATAAGCCACACTTGGGGTTCAGACCAAAATTTTAGTCAAAAGGGTGTGGTTTATAATCGTGAAATTACTGCACATAATCCTGCATGGGGTGGTCACTGCCCCCCTGCCCCTTCAATCTAATTAATAAGATTATTTAGGGTCCTAATAAACCACCAAACAGAAAGTAACTGCTAACTTTGATAAATCTCAAAAGAAGAAATGCCTACAGACAGCAAATGAGATCTTACACTATTGAGTTGTCCGGGCTGTTTTTCTCACCATACGAAATATTATTAAGACCAGCTGTACCCTGGTTGTGCTTTGAATTAACATAGTCTCCCTATCAGATTCCTAATGACATCTTGCTGTATCTTCCCAGTTGAGGATACCGCCAATAAATATGTCTGCTTTTCTATCTCAGACAGACATAGGACAAAATTGAAAGTGGTTGCTGCTTGGTAAAATATGCTCAGATGTTGAGAAGAGCAAGTCATTCTGGAATACCAGCACCAGGGAAGCTGGAAGTCAAACTCTTCATTACTCTAATCCCCAAAGCTTTCTTGGAAATATGATTCTCAGTTTTCCATCTTCCCCTGGTTTCAATTCTTTCAAATACTTGGACGAACCACTTATTTTACAGTCAGAAATGAGACCCCATTTGCTTTCTGCCTTCCTCTGGATCAGCATAATTTTCATTTTACTTTAAAAAAGCCAAACATTCTCAAGTTGCAGCTCTTGACAGGCAGCAGTGGTGCATCTCACTATCCCTGCATGTGCACACAGCAAGAGCAGCAGCAGCTGCCACTGGTGCCCAGACCTCCTCCCCTCAGACTGACAACCTGTCTTAATGTTGAAAAACAGTTAGAGGTAGCACTTGAGACCAAACATGCAATTTTTCTTGTCAAAATGAAAGCTGTAAATTTTAAGCCTAATGCTTAATGTATCCAGATATTGAACATAGGTACTTTTATCCTCTGCTTAATGGTCTGTCTAAAATCATCAAAAAAGATTACTTAAAAATTCAAGGTACTCAGAGGTCCCATAAAAATTGTGTGAAACAATTTTTCAGAGATTTCGGGGAGGCCAAGGGATCCTTTCATATTTTTTTCTTTCCCTTTTCTTTTTTTTCCAAACGCAAGGGGAAAACACGTACAGAAAGATTTCTATCTCTTTTTTTTCTGAGCTTGAAAGACTTACAGACAATTCTGACTACATTCAGGGGGAACCAGAGCTTTGGCTGGAGTAAATTATCCCAGCTCCACAAGTTTGCAAGAAACAAGAGTAATTTACACCAGTAGCCGATTATGCCCTGGCTGTTTCTTTCAAAAGCTGCACACTGAAATGAAATCTAATACTTCAAAGGACTCCTCAGAGACACGGATTCTAGAAATCATGTCTCACTAAACCTGTCTGCTTTGTCGAGTTTGTTTGTTTTGCTAATGTAGGTGAGATGTGTAAGGATTTGAAGGTTCTGTTTGTTTAGTTTTCAGATGTTAAATGGGGAGAATCGGCTGCATTTTCTTACAGGATTTTAGAGAGGGTTTGCACAATCCTACCCTCAGTTGCAAACCCGACTGGAGAGGAATTACTGGCAAAACACTCAGGGTTAGTGTACACTTCCCCCCTTTTCCCAAAACAGCAAATATCTCCTCTTCCCTGGCATTGCAGCACCTTCCAGTGCCCAGAGGTATCTGCCGAGGGTTAGGAGCAGGACTCACAAAGGAAAAGGCAAACAGCATTTCAACTGAACACTCCTCAACTTTCACTTTTAATATACACTTACCAAAACCTCCTATACCCTAAACATCGGCATAAATGTATACTGACAAATCTTTTCCACTCACTGCTGTAGCTTTGCAGAACTAAAATCTAAATATACTTTGAATCCATACAACTAAAAGCTTTTTAAGTGTCGACATCTGTCCATACCTACAAGTCACACTGTATTTAAACATTTGTGTTTGTCTGTAACTTGCAATAAAAAGCATTAATAAAATAACAACTGTACACAGATTATAGGCTGCATTTTGAAATGTTAGTAAACACAGTGTTTATTTGTCAGACCATAATGTTTTCAGAGAAGCTGTCAGTAGGAGCCAGATTTACAAAAACTTTATCATTGTTTCATTATTTCTGTTCCCAACTTCTCATTATCTTCTTTAAAAATAAGAGTACACATTACTCACATTGTGGTAGAGTCCCTGAAAAAATACATTCAAATTTAAAGCTGATGTACCATATCTGGAAATGACAGTTCCACGAAGAAGTAGAACCCAGAAAATTCCTTGATCATTTATGCTTTCGCAAAAAACAAAAATATCAGGCAAGAACTTTGCTTCTTCTGATTTTATGCATATGAATTGAAATCTTGCTAAGACTTTAGAAAATAGGGATATGTAAATACCAAATTTAAAGGTATAATTTCTTTAATGAAGCACAGCAGTTGTGCATACATGCAGCTTCACTGAACTGACAAAACATAATTAGCTCCCTGTGTTCAGCTACTGCAAAACCACTTTTTCCCCAAAACTTTGAGATAAATCAATTTACATAATCTACAGATCTGTCCCTGCCTCTACAAAATAGTGCTGCAAACTTTACTAAGTTTACTTGTAAAATTTCTAGCACCTCCACTTTCTATTTTTGGTTAATAGTATCATATAAGCGACCTGATTTTTGTTTTTAAACCAGTCTTTCAGTCCTTCAATGTCCAAACTCCTTCAACACTTTTCTACCTGTTTAAATTGCTAAAGGGATTTGATCTCACTTCAGATCTAGAAAAAGAGCAAACGTTTGGAAATGTGCTTGTTTCCAATTAGTTGGTTTTGGTTATTTTCCCTCTCACAGGTAATTATGTGTGGTTGTCAGGTTTAATAAAGGACATTACATGAGAAAAAGTGAATTTTCCACAGCTTTGCTCTAGAAATAATGCTACCAAAAATATATAAATTTGAGTTTTAAATTAATTGCAACTATTATAACCATTTTATAAGTATTTTTTAAAAAACAAGAGTTAATAGTTAATTTTTAGATAGGAAGATTAGCTTGTCTTTACAATAACTATTTCCAGAGGGTGTGAAATATATTTTCATAGTGCCAGATATCCTGTGCTGGAAAATCATATAATTTCAGGGGGAGGCAAAATGTGCTGCTCAGAAAACCTGTGGCAACCCCAGCGATGTGTTATTCAAGAGGAAGCATCAGGCAAAAAACAGTGTCAAATTGCTCCTGTATTACTTGTGCCCGTTCCTCCCTGTTCAGTGGAGTATTTTAAAAAAACAGTTCTAATAAATGCATTCAATAATTGTTTGAATTGCTGCTGTGCGTTCTGTCATAAATGGTTTATGAACAACCATCAATTCATTCTGCTCATCACTCTAACAAGTTCAATGTACTATTCAGAGCAAAGGATCACTATTTATTTAACAGCTTTTGGCAGGAAAATTTGTTGTGTGCCACAACTTTACAAAGAACATTAAAATCAATGACAATTTATAAACCAAAGACTTGGAATTGTGCTTTGGATTCCCATAACTCATCAGAATAAAGCTGTCATATACCTTTTATTATAAATTAATAGCATGCTGTCTAGCAGCTTGGCAGCAGCAGCCGTTTTGCCAGGTTAGCAGTGACATCTTGTGGAGTTTTTACCTATTGCTACTGGTTTCAACTTTCCCGTAAATGTTATCTCCTCATAGCACAGAAAGTGTGTATAGGAAAGAAATGTATCATACCGTGCAGACATCAACATCAATAAGGTTTTCTAATAACAAAAAAAACATCTTGGCAAGTATGCTATTACTAATGTAATTTTGAAATTTAGAATAGATGTAAACATTTTTATATACTCCTTTTGCCAGTCATGTTAGATATTTATTGGTCTGATGTTACAGTTACTAACAAATCTACTAATTTTCTAATGCATGCTTTCAGTGTCTTTATAATCAACATTTTAGTGTGAAGATGGGGTTTTGTGTTAAATTTTTTGGAGAAATTCCTGTTTTAAAGTTCTGAGATCTAACCTTCCTAAACTCTTCCATTTTAAAGTATTCTTTTACCTATTTCAGATGCCTTCACAAAAACCACACCTCTTAAATTTCTCCTTTCAGGATTCACTAAAATTATGTACAGAGGAGTAAAAAAGCATTATTGAATACTGCAGGATGGAAGGTCTCTGTTTTTTCCATATTCTGCAAGGCAGTTACTCTTGCTCTCATCTTAATAAAAATGAAGGAGCAGTCTTTTATAAAATCCTGTTTTTCAATTATTTTTCTCTCTATTTCCTGTGACTACAAAAGGATATATGGAAGTTTTAAAGAAACTACCTGCTTCCAGGAGCTTTGTTGGCTTACAGAGGTCCTGATGATAAAAAGAATGCATGTAAAGATAATGTGCACAAGTGTTCTTTCTGCTGTATAATGTCATAGGATACGGAGATGATAATTTGCCAGCCATTAGAGTGAATGGCAAGGGATGCATACAGAGGAGTAGTCTTTACATACCCGTACACTTATTTTCCTATGTATTCTCATCTTACTATATTCTTAAGAAAAGTCTGTGTGTGTTACTTCAATGAGAAAAAGAATGGTTTGTGCAGCAATTCTTAGACTAACAGGCTCATTCATGGCACGCACAGCATAGCTGAGCACTGGATCAGGGAGGCAGAGAGGACGTGCCCAGGTGCCCAAGGAGATGATGCAAAGTGTCACTTGCAATCTATTGTCAACAGCAGCTGCCTCCCATCAAAAGTATTTTATAAGACATCTTTCCTTCTTTCCCCTGGAAGCAACTTCTAGCTGCCAGAGGGGTTTGCTACAAATGGGTTTGGGAGGTTCTCATTCTTATAAGGATGTGATCTCTGCAATTAAAAAGCATCAGTAAGTCTGGGTTAGCGAGAGGCAGCCCCTGCCCACTCAGTACTCCTGCTTTCTGCCTCTCCAGTTACTTGTGCTGTTTCCAGTTTTGTGGGTATTTAACAACTCAGTCTTAACTCCTCAAGAATTCCTTCCTGAGAGGCAAAATTTTGATTGTCAGGCAATGATGTGGGCGATCAGGAGATGAGCCCCTGGAATTGTATGGTGGAACAGAACAGTCATTTCCATAAACCTGTGCCACAGTCAGGGAACATCTTCCCACTCCTCTTGTGAGCTGTTGTTCTTAGCCTCCCAGCCCACTTTCAGAAATACCTGAAGCTTCACTGGCATCACGTTAGAGGAACTGCTTCCCTTGATATCAGTCCATAGCTAGAAAGTCTGATTCAAAACCACCTAGGATAAAGAGTAAATATCCTACCTAACTAAACAGCTGCCTAAAGATAGGCATCTAGTCTGAACTACCTCTCCAGGATTCCTCTGTTGTAAATAGGAATGGATAAACATCTCCAAAAGCAGATTTATCTCACCTGAGATAAGACACTGTCTGGAGGTGCTTATCTCTTTCCATTAACTACAGAGAGAATCCAGATGACTTCTTCAACTGGATGCTAGAAAGCTGAAATTAAGTAATAAAAGCTAAAAAGAGTGGGTTTCCAAGAGGCCAGAAATCAGGCAGCTGCCTGACAGTCACTTGACTACCAGTCACCAAATTTACATTTAAATTCCAGCACAACATTTTTACAGAAGATTTAACACTGACCTCTAAAAATATCAGCCTTTTAATAATAAAAAATACACCATCAAAGGTAAAAACATAATACATATTCCAGTATAGAGGCATATCCCAGTAATCTTAGCAGGAATCTACACAAGATAAGAGCTTTTAATATTTAAATCTCAGAAGACTTTGAAATATTGCCTGTTCCTGCAGTTTTATAGCAAATCTTACACCAATTCAAGTGTTCACAGGTTCATTGTAAACCCCAGGTCATTCAACAATTCAAAGTTTTTCCAGAGAAAATAAGGGGGGGTTACTGGGAGAATAAAAAAAACAATCTCCCCTCCCACTCCACTATGAGATTTTTGTAGTGGGAAGACACTAAATCCACTATGAATGCCAATGTCTCAGGTTCAAAGGGCAAGAAAGGAAAACTCCATGCTCTGGATCTCATCGCTTGCAATGCAGTGTTTCTACACCAACACGACTGATTTATGATTTTTTTTCATACAGCTTTCAAAAATTAGTCATAGAGGTCCCAGAGATTCCTTACCTGGCAAATGTATGGATTATAATTTCTGACATGGATTAAGATTTCTGGCACATCACTCATGGTTGTATTGCTCTCACAGAGCACCTATCTGCCCTGACTTCCAAGATTTGTTTACAGCTGCTCACACAGTGCTGGAGGTTACGCCCAAGAATGACAACCCCTCTTTGCCACATTTTTCTGAATTATATTTGCAATTGGTTCAAAACTTTAGCCCAGACATAAGGACTTTTGTTCTCTCTGCTCACTTCATTGATTTTTCATAACTCATCATGTTTGTCACTTAAGCACCAGCATCTAAAAGCTGTATTTAGCCTGCTGCCCAATGCACCAGATCACTCTCTGGATGTTCAGGACAACCTCTGCCACCAGTCTGGCAGGGTTGAGGGGGGATCATTTGTGTTCAGAAAGCCTGTGGCAGTTACCTGCGTTTACTGGGCTCTCCGAGTGAAAGTACAGACTGATACAGGTGCTTGCAGTTTTGTCAGAGTCCCAGCCCTAATAATACACAACTAAAATCACAAACAAATATAATATCGATTAAAATGGGATTGAATGGCAACAACACTGTGTCCCCAGTGTGCACATAAGTCTGAGAAGGGCTGTCACAGTTTATTTTAGCAATTTATTTAGCAGATTTTCCCTACATGTCCCTGTTTTAGCCACCACTACGCACAGAGCACAGAGCAGGGGACCATCGCTGCTGGAGGAGAGGGTCTCTGCAGCTGTCATCCCTACAGATCAGAGCTCTTCAACAGGATTCAAGGGGCCAAATTCAGCAGCAAGGGGTAAAGTGGAATATGCCAGGGCCCTTTTGAGATGTTTATAACCTCTGACTGATATGTACTTTGAGACCAGGCCTCTGCAGTGGCAGGATTGATGACACAGGAAGGGGCTAGAAGAGACTACACTGCATCAGCTCCTTCACTGTCAGTCTTCTCCTATTCACCTATACACTCATCTCTTCTGGTCCACCACAATACTGCAGAGGTTTCTCTTTTTTAAACCACTTTCAGGATCCATGCATCAGTTTTAACTGGTCACTTGGGCTTCGTAAGTCAGCTGTATTATAAATTTAGCAAAAGGCACAAAGGAATAACCTGTGATCAGCTGGAGCACAGCTGCAGAACCTGTTCTATATTCATTGCTGTAGTTCATGCTACCTTGTCTTCATTTTCAGCCTAGAATGATCTGGCTGTTTCTAAATCCTAATTTCAACCTGGGAGTCATATTTATCCTAGAAGCCTTTTAATAATTTATTTTCTCTGGCCTTGTGTGTAGCCTCACAACTCGTCTCTGGTTCACTACAACTGGAGGCAGCTCAGTGAGTCACATCAGTAAGTCTTACATGGAGAGGACAACATACTTGGGTTGGTGTGGCAGAGTACCCAGACAGCAGAGCAAGAAGAGGAAAACACCCTATTATTTTGCAGAGTGCATTGCCATGAGTGTCACAGACACACAGATGTTAAAACCAGAATAAGCAAGCAAAGTCTTGTGGTTTCTGCATCCATTACTCACAAGCAAGCAAGAAGAAATGTAGTTTGTAATGGGCAGGACTGTCCAACAATTGTCTCTTTGGGAGTTTCTGAAAATTCCACTGAAATTCCTAAATTCCTAACCTGACACAGTACAATCCAGCGATGAATGGACTGCTGCATAGGACCAAGTGTGAAGGTTTTTTCATTCCTAAATGTTCATCTGAAAGCTTAACAAAGCATGTTCCAAAATCTACTCTCTTCCAATAATCAACACAGAAATACTGCAAATCTTGGTTCCTTATGAGACTGAGATTTTCTGTACTTCTTGTTCAAGCAGGACTGGAATTACTCTATCACAAAAATAGCTTTATTGTAATAGAGAACAAACTAAAGAGCTTCTGAGGTATCACATACATAGACATTGCAGAGCTTCAATTCCCTCAGTGTCTTGTTTTTGAAAAGTCTTGGAAGTAGATGTCTCTAATTTTCTGAAGGCAGACTTAATATAACTGAAACGAACTGCTTGAAATCAAATGGAGAGTTTGCTTCCACCAACAGTAGTTAATGCAAGACTTAGGGAGTGACAAACTCTGGAAAGCAAATCAATTGTTGAAATACAGACAAAAAAGCAGAAAAAAATATGTAAAGCCTGTTCCCTAAAAGCTGGTTTACATCCACTTTTGCTTCCAAGTCCCTGTGTATTAAGCAGGTCATAAAAGCATGCTGGGAAGCTGTTTGAATCCCTCTGATGAGGAGTGCCAAAAGCTTTCTCCAAGCTCAGAGCTAGAGCTAGTTAGAAAACAGGAAATGTTTTGCATAACATTTTTGCAAGCCAGGGAACTGAACATTATCCATTATTAAGACAAACATGAAACATGGGGGTTTTACCTATAAGACAAGCAAATGTTTTGTACAGGGCTCTACCTTTAGAGTCAGGCCAAGGAAAAAAAGCTCACTATTCACTACACCTACTTTCAGCTAAAATAATTTTTTTAATCTACTCTAGTCCTATCCCTTGATAACGGATTTTTTTCCCAAGGTCTCCAAATACTCAGAATGCACAAGATTTGTTCTCTATTGTCACCTAGAGAAAGCTGAAAGGGCAAAAAGCCAGGTCTCGCAAACCTCCCCCATGGGGCTTTTTTTGCTGATTGCTTTTGAGCAGCAGCTCTGCCATCTTTGGACTCTCCAATTTTCCAGATTTCCCAATATAATTTTACATTACAAATATGTTACAGAAGGAATAATAATATAGATAACACACAGAAAACTTTATTAAACTAAGTGCAGCATATGGTGCTCATTTTCTGGCAACCAGTCACACTAAGGATAGGGAGAAATTCTAGCCCCAAAACTGTCTTGTCAGCAAGCTCAATGACAAGGGAATATTGCAAATGCCTTGCTGGAAACAACAGCCTCACTTAGTTTCTTTCCTACAGCCTTATAACTGTTTCAGGGCTGCCCTGCCAAACATATGGAAGAAAAGCAGTGCTTGATGTGAAAGCAGAAATGGACCAACTTCAGCAAATAAAGCTAGAAAGTGCCAATGAGATGCATCCAGTCAGATTTTTAGCCTTGTAATTTAGAGTCCTCTTTGCACAACTGACACAGAAGTGTTCTGAGATGCATCCCGAGTTATTTGAAAATGTAGAAAAACAGGTCCAAAATTCCTGCTCCCAAGACTCTCTGTGCAGAGAATTATCAATCCAATCTTAAAAATTACTTTTGCTTTGTATTGGAATCATTTCACTGAAGTCTGAAGGTACAACATGCAAAACAAAAAGTGAGCAGGAAAAAAAAAGTTAACAGCTAAAATTAACCAGCCAATAGGCTGGGCTTAACTGTACAAAGGTCTGAATACTGATTATGTAAATAAGTGCTGAGTAAATTAAAAATACAGTTCTCCAATTCAAATAATCTAGGTTTAAAATTATTTAAAAGAGTATAGAAAAAAAATGCTTTCATCCTCTGACAATGAAGTTCAGTAACAATAGTCATTGGTTTTAAATTTAAGGAAAGGACATAAGGTAAAACTTTGAGTGGTGCATGCTCTGAAATGTTTGTATAAATAAATACATGAATCTGTACTTGTAGGACCCTGAGCAGTTCATAAGTCTGAAGCCTTTCTACCAAATGTGAAATCATGATAAAAACCCTAAAACAGTCTAAGATACAATAGTCCATCAGCACAGAAATAAGGAAAAAGACACCAAATCACATGTTCAGAACCTTTGTTTGTTCTCTATACATAGTGTTGTTTCTTATAAGTGAAATTTTTTTTTAAATAATCACACTTGAGCATAGAGTGGGCTTTAAGCATAGTTTGCAAAAAGATGACAGGGATGACCTTGTCTTGTAAAGTAAAATAGGGAAAAAAGGAAGAGCTAGCACATATTTATTACCATATGGGCTTGAGAGATATTAGTTACAAGACAAGAATTCAACCCTGTAAACAGAGAAAAATAACTGTGACAAAAGGAGCTGAACTGCTTCAGTCAGGAACAAAAGAGAAATATTGATGGTGCAAATTAGAATCATAAATCCACTGTGAGATTTTATGGAAAGGTAAAATCTTGTATTTAGATAAAGAATGCGTATACTAAAATCCAAAGTGATGGAACAGTTTCAGTTATAAAAACACGTCTTTTTTCATTGCCCCGGATGCCTAAGCTGTGTTGCCTCTCACTGGGACAAGTTCACAGGGTAGGTAGGAGATGCCTTAGCTGGTAAATGGCTTTGGTGTTTTTTCCTCTGTTATGTGCAAATGTCCACTATGCTGTCCTTGGTAACAACAGTAAAACAGAGAAAAATAAAATGCAAGGCATCCAAGGTATAATAAATGAGGAAGAATACCTTCAGCAAAGAAGTTCAAATATCTAATAGACTTTAATGACTACAAACCAAGAAAACAAAATATTTAGCATTGTATGAGCTATATATTCAGACTTGGAACTGTGGATATATTTGTCTCAAAGAAAATATTGTCTGACAAGCACACAGAAAGGAAAAAACAACAAGTCCTTTAAAAAAAAGGCAAAATTCCTTTTGACTTCACCAGTCAAGATTAGGATTCCAGTACATTTGGCATCTCTATTTTAAGATTTTTAAAAAAGATTTGTTCAACCCTACTGTTCTGCCCTGGCCAGAGTCACTCAACCACTCTCTTCCTCCTCCAATCACCCTTTTCCTGAGCCAGAGCTTGCCCAGTCCTTCCCAAGCTGCTGCAGATGACATACAGGAAACCAGGACACATGTGATAATCATGGAATGTGTTTGTGGGTTCTTCTTTGCAGTGGAACTGCAACAGTGAAAAGGTCAGACTAAGAGAGAGAACCCATTAAAAATACTCCTGCATATAGTCAGGAAAAAAAACACTTTATTATAACTGAAGAACACAACAGCTCACACAAAACACGTATACACTAATTATTGTTAACTCTCCTAAGCTTTCCTGAGATGTATCTAAAAACACAACTATAGCTTTTCAAGTTATAAAGTGTTTAGATGTAACAGAAAGAGGCAAATCACATTCTACACTCTTAAAGTGTGCAGAAAATGCTTGATTATCTGCATAACTCTGGCATACTTTTCTTGATCTATGAAAGGATAAAACTTTCCCTCTTCCTTTGAAGTCTTTTTTAAATAGCATCTTGAAGATTTTGCATGTCCCTTCCTCCCCCTGCTTTGTAAAAGAACATAAGTATCTTAGAATTGCTGAGTTTAGAACACGTGAATTATAGAGATCTTTAATCTTCATAGTAGCTGTTTTTCAAGCACTGTTCTTAAATCATAAATGATAGAATAAAATTAAAACTAAAAAAAAGAAACTGAGCTCTGGGAATAAACTGTATTTGATCCTGCAAGACATTTCAGGAAAGTACTTAAGAATCACTCTTAATTAATAGGGATTATTCATTTCTGCAAAAGGAATGCCTAAACACTTAGCTGGACTAGGTTGGAATCTGGAATTCTATAATCATGACATCTTCCATTCCTGAATGTCCACATCTTGGAGGAAATGTTGTTGCCACACTGTATCAGAACACAGCATGCACAGATCTGTTTTTATTAGAAAAACTGAAATAAAAAGGTTTTCAATTTCTCACACACAGAAACACCAGTGTGGGAAGTGCCAAGAAATCCATCCAGCCACTGGGCCAAGCAATGCTTGTATCTAGCTATTAAGTCCATTGCACTGTGATTCCAGGAGGACAAGGGACACTAAGACCTCCTCATGCCTCCAGATTTCTTCTTTGGTGGGCAACAAATGGTTATCAGGGTTTGTGCCTTTTTGTAGCAGATCATTGGGATTTGTTCCCAGCACATCACCTGTGCAGTTGAGTATCCTGTGAGACTGCAAAGAGATGTGGTGGGGCCTTAACAGGCTGCTGCTCTGCAAGTCACCAGCACATGGGCTTGTGGAGCCTTTCCTGGTGCGGCTCCCTTCTGGAAACACTGCCATCTAAACCTGAGCCTTTCCATTTCTCTGCACTACCTTAGATTTGGGTTTCTGATCCCATGAAGAACAAATGCCATCCTCACAACTATTAGGTTTTTTTACCCAGTTGATTGCACAGCACTGCAAAGAAGGGGAAGGGTGAAGGACAGAGAGGAAAGGAAGGGAGTGAGGGAGAATATCCAGACTAACCTCAATACCCAGCTGCAAAGCTGACACAGACCTGAATGGCAATACCTGCAGCATGAAGGGTGGAAGATGCTGCAGCTGGCAGTAAATAGCTGCTACATTGCCAGTAGGGTGCTGGAGATATTTGCCACCCTACCACAGCTACAGCAAGAGGGAGCCCACTCTAACCTACATAAACCTCATTTACCTCAATCATATTCATCTGACAGTTCTGTCTTAAGAATAAGACTCTTTTTCTTATGAATGAGCTTATTTCCATAAAAACACACTAATAAGCTTGAATGCCCCAAATTTGCACAAGAGAAAAATATTCAAAGCATACAAACATGACCAAAATCAATAGCAAGGGTAGTCTTGTAGCATCAAAGATTTATATCTCCACTGTGTTGGAACTCAGTCTCTCTCCTTCCTGTTTTCCTAAGTGACAGGATTTTAGCTTTTGCACTTCATTTCTTGCTTGTGAGGGAGGATATGTGGAATGCACTTCTCTCCCCACACAACAAATATAGAAGTAAAGAAGGGGTTTATACTGCTTACTTCTCCTTTGTCCCATAAATGCAGCATGACATTTGTTGGCCTGTTATCATCAACAGCCCAAATTCCAGGAATCTTGGGAGTAACTTGAGGAACATTAGCACTGAGAACGGGTCAGAGGGGCTTCCTGGGGCACAGGCTTGTCGAGAGCCGGATGTTCAGTGTGAATCTACATTTAGCCTTTTTGCTCGACTTGTGATCTCAAATTCTGGGAGCCAATACATAATAAACCAAAGCAGCTGGAGAAAGCTCTTCTTGGATTATGCCCAAGTGGAGCAGTTGCATGAAGGATTTCAGCAGCTTCCAAGGAAGAAATTCAAAGATATCAAGGCATGTGACAACTCTGGCAAACTGCTACAGTCTACTTGATGGAAAATTACGTTGGATATGAACTGTTGGAAAAAGTGTCTCTTTCTCTTACCTACAGAAGACAATACAATTTATACCAGTGAGTTTAATCACACAATTCCCTCAAAGAAGCTCCCACCTAATTTATCTTAATTTGTCAAATTTCTAGTTAAAAAAAAAAAAAACCTAGTAATTTATGCTTATAAAACAATGTCAAGAATCTTTGCACAAATTTAGTGCAAGTGAGTGTAAACAGGCATAGCTCCAATGTAGTCAAGGTTACTAAACTGATGTGGAAATGCCCACTGGCTAGAAAGCAAAAATATTTTCAGGAAACTCTACAGACAAAAAGGATCAAATTCTTTTCAGCTACACAGCTGGACAACAGATAAAATTCACTGACAACAATGCAAGGACAGTGATTTGCAGTGAGGTGACAAAGAATTTGGCTTGTGTATTTTTGTGGATATCATTAAGAAATCAAATTCTTTGGCTAGGCTATAAAAACAAGAGAATCTTTAAGCAGGTGTCATGAAAAGGAAGTTTGTAACATCATTGAAGCAAGGAAGCCAGATCTTCTGGCAGATACAAACTAAAAGTAGCTTCACTGGAAAGCATGTAGTTGTGCTAATTTCTAGCAGTTGAAGATCTGAATAGCCATCTCAGCAACGTTCTTGGGGAGGAAACAGAGATAAGATTTATAAAGGAGTTTCCATCTTCATGGTGTTTTAATAACTAATTTCTTCTGTTGCCATTTCCAGCCCAGAAATGAAACTCAAGATAATTTTAGTATGGGTGGTATATAAAAGTGGATCTTTATTAAAGGCTTTCTGGGGCAGTTATGGAAAGATGTCCAGAAAAGCTCACCCACAGGGGGTGGATATAGATTTTATGCATTTAGAAAATTAGTATAATTTACAAAAAAAATCACCAATTAGGAGGACAAGTAGTGATGCAAATACCCCCAAGGCCAAGTCCCTTCTCTGGAGACCCCTCCTTGGCATTGGTTGTACTTTGTCCATGAGAATCTATCTTGCACAGTGGTTCTCAACCTTGGTAGCCAGGAAGAACCAAGATAGGATAGGGGCCGTGTACCTACCAGGGCTTGGAGCACTGGAATTTGTCTTTCTGCTTAGGGAAAGGGCATGGAAAAGTATTGGGAAAATTAACCACTGATTCAGAGGCTACAGAGCTACAAATACATGTGTGAAGAATACAGAGAACGTATTAAAGAAAAAAAGGCAAAAAACACACAACATCACTTCTCCCAATATCCCTAAGGCAACCAAACCCCTGGTTGCATTTCCAGTGGTATCTCAGCTTCAAATAAGACAAGAAGTTGATACCAGCCCCCCCAAAAAATTAAAATATATAAATGTGGGTATGAATGCACATGAATTCATTGGGAACAGTATTTCCTGGAATACACATCCATCACCTGCTCTCCTTTCCTACAGTTCCATCTTTTCTGGCAAAAATCATAGAATCGCAGAGTGGCTTGGGTTGAAGGGACCTTAAAGATCATCCTGTTCCAAACCCCTGCCATGGGCAGGGCCATCCTCCACCAGATGAGGTTGCTCAGAGCCCCATCCAGCCTGGCCTTGGACACTGCCAGGGGTGTGGCAGCCACAGCTGCTCTGGGCAACCTGTGCCAGGGTCTCAGCACTCCTACAGTGAAGGATTGCTTCTGTATATCTGACCTAAATTTTTCCTCTTTCAGTTTGAAGCTATTACTCCTTGTTCTCTCCCTCTGGCTTCCTTGTTGGCCCCCTTCAAATACTGGTAGGGAGGAGTGGCTTTTGTTAGGAGAGCACCCTTGACTCCCTCAGTACAAATATTTTATCTGTTCTGACAGTAACAAGAACTAATCTCTTAACGAAGATTTTATTTCTAGGATATGGATTCAAAAATTGCAGGGAGAGGAAAACAAAGTCAGGATTATTTTCCTCTACCTGTACTTCAATGACTGCTAATTGTCCATATTTTCATTACTTCACAGAGGAGGCTCCTCCCCAGAGCCAGCTCTGCTATGACCCTGTTTTCCTCTCACTCTCTCCCCACCAGAGATTCTAGCACATGCAAAGGCACAATGTACTCGTTCTCCTGGGAGAGACTCCACCCTCTACAAGTCACTCCCTCTGTTAGGGTCCAATGTCAAAAGTATTTTTGTTTTTTCAGTTTGGTGGGTTTTTCTCTTTGCACCTATTTCTAAGCTAAGCCACAACCAATGGAACTGAAATCAATTTTGTTCAAACCAAATGCCATGTACCAAGATGCAATATTGTTACAGAAAACTGTGTGCATAACAGGAACACCACTAGACACAGAAATTATGGGCAGACTCTTAAAATGCAAATTCAAAAGCCTCTTTTGCATTACCTGCAGAGCAAGTAAAATATAATTTAAACTTCAATTGGTCATAACTGAAAAAGACAAATGTAGGTTATTATTGTACAATGCTGGATTAATGGTCCAATTATGCAATAATATTCTACATGTGTCTCAACTCCCAATGATGCAACAATATAAATCCATTAAAAGGTTATTTGTATTAAATAAGCAATCCCATAATTAGGCTTACTTTTCCAAATTCTGTTCATTCAAGAGGACATGTTAATAACTTGGGACTCAGACTGTACATATCTAGCCTGCCTGGTCATGTCATCATCCTCAGAATATAACTATAACCAGCAGTACTAGGTGCTTTTCCTAAAGGTGTTCACACACTGTTTTAGGTGCCTTATGTAGTTACTGAATAAACTCAAAGTGGCAGTAAGTTATTTGCTATATCTATGCACAATCAGCTCCCTTCACCAGCAAGCTTCAACTGGAGTTTTAAAGAAAACCCAAAGTCACAGACAGAACCTGGTTACTTTCTTGTGAGTTTTTTGGTTTGGCTTTTTCTTTCCCACAAACAGGAAAAACCCTCTTAATAGGAAATTTTGCAACAGTGTTGCTTGCTTTGATGCCCAAAAAAGTTTGACTAAAGAGCTCTATTACCTTTACTTTATGCCTGCAAGTTGTGAAAGGTTCCTCCACAAAGTACTGCCAATGCAATGAGAATCATGTACCAGGTTTTTGCATTTGCCATTTGGGATGTCAGGAGGGCTTCTACTCCCTTTTAAGCAGAGAGTACGCTTTGATGCTTTTTGACTATTGCAATATTTTTCCCCATATTCTAAAATGTCAATTCAGAATTTACAAGTGTGAGTAATCAGCAGTGAACTTGCTATTTTTAAGAGGGAGAAAGTAGAAGCGAGGAGCGTTTCTCCTTTCACAGAAATAACGTGCAGAAGTTCCCAAGAGCTTGGAATAACTTGGAGAAGACTCCAAAGATGTTTTTTCCTCCTCTGCTACTGGGAAAAAAAAGTTGTAGCCCTATCAGAAGTTGTGAGCCCCAGCAGGTACCTTGGGCACTACAATCTAGGCCTTTGCAGTTCCATCAATACATTTAAATCTTCACTCTGCAGCCATAATATTATCATCTAGAATGCTATAAGAGGGGTTCTTTTTCTCTCACTTAGGTGACCTCAAGGCAGAACTCTGTTTTTATTCACTTCCAAGAATTACTCTAAAATTTGACTTTCAGTTTACTCATCTGTGAAACTGGCCTAAAACAAGAGCCAGATCTTTAGCTCAAAACAGTTCATAGACATCAGTATCCACCTTTGATGACTTGATAAAAAGCACAATTTTCATAGAAAAAGAATGAGTACAAGATCACAAACAGCAACCACATTATTTTAAGTATCTTGTGCTGGATTAGTTTGTGGGTATGCCCATCATCTGACAGCACAATTTTTCTGCCTGTGAACAACAGTTTATTTGGAAGACAAATTCAATAGAATATGTCTTTTCTTGAAAAACTGTGTGCTATAAGCATTATTTTGTACTAGTTTATCCACTAAAGTAAGAATTTATGGCAATTAAATTCCCTGAGTTAAAGGGGAGAAAAATGTAAATGATGCCGCAAAGGTAACTAGGCTACCGAGAAGCAGATGGCTTTAATTACCTATTTACAGGATTGTTTATACTGGGAATTTAAAGGAGACACACCATTTAGAAACAATACTCAACGTGGGAATACTCTGTACATTTTAATTGAGCTGGATTTTAAAAGGAATAAAATGAGATTTTTGAATGCTATCCAAACTCAAATTGAAACTTCAAAAATCAGGTGTGCCTTGCACACAAACATTTTGTAGTACCAGGATGCACAAACCCATACATGCCAAGGCCCATCCTCATTTTTGCTCCTCTTGTTTCCTGCTGCACCAATCCTGCCAAGAGGCCAGGCTACGTGAGGCACCATCACTGCACAGAAGCGACAGGCTCACATTTGTTTCTGGAACTCCATAGACCTATCTGAGGTTAATTTAAAGCCTCATGATGGACTTAAGTGATCTGAGCCTGATCCTGCTTGCCCTGAACATCCCTTCATAGTGCCAGAATCTGAAGCAGTTCACCACCAGCCTTGACCAGGTAAGCACCTGCTGGCCTGGACCAGCCCTAATTTGGGATAAAGTTACATTGAGCTCATCTAGGAGCTCACACTGCTGCCAATGTTGGAGGAAAAAGGTTCTACCCAAAAGTGCTGTTGGGGTCAGTCACTCCACATGGAGAACTAGGCAGTGGTGGACTCAAGCCTCATGCCAGCATCAGTCCTCTGTATCTTAAAAACTTTCATACCTTTCTCTCTGTGAGCTTCTCACAGGCAGCTCCACGCAGCACTGACTCTGTCTTCCTTCTGCAGGATGAGCCAACTCCTTCCTGTCCCTAGCACAGCCACCTGACCCTATCTGTCTCACATACATCTTACACAACTACCTGACCCTTCCTCCTCACAGCCAGTGGATTCCAAGTGACTCCCAACCAGCCAACCCACATTTTTATAACGCCCATCCTCACTGGACACAGCTGTGCCCTATTAAGGGGCAAGGTTGTTCCCACTCTTTGGTAATTAGTGCAGCTGTAAATTATCAGGGGTGAGATTACCTTCAGCACTATCTCTATTCTCTTATAATCTGTCCTCCCACAGTTGGCCTCTCTCACCTACTCCCAGATATTGTTCATCTCCCTTCAGCAGGTTGTATGGCCCCTTCAAGCAGTGTGAATCACTAATCAGACACAAAACTAACTCAGCCAAAAGAAAAAGGTTTTTTTGCAGTGTAACAAGCTCTCATGAGCCTCAGAGGCAGCAGAGGGAGAGGGCAGGTCCACACAGCCCTCTGCACCCAGACCTCCCTACTGCAGAAGAAAACAAAGCTCTTGCACACGAAACCACATTTTCACACCAAAATTTGCAAAGCAGTTCCAACAATAAGGCCCTTTAGGATTGCCCAGTGTCCTGATTAAACAATGTTTTCTTTCAGATCTTCCATCCCACTCATTCCTCACCAGGTGTTTTTATGGTGCAAACATGGGTACACAGACAACAGCAACCAGTTTGGCAACAGCCACACCAAACAGCTTGAGACTGCCCAGCTTCTGCACATCCCTTAGCACGCTGAATTCCAGGAAAAAGATATTCATTTAAAGCACTTCAACCTACACCACCTCTTACACCTCTAAATGATCGGTCTAAAATTAATCACTAAATTAAGCTGGTTAATTGATGTCAGGCATTATCTACAACTCAGGACCACAAAGAGTACTTTTTTATAATAAAGATCAAATATAAGTAGCATAAAAACACTAATAATTCTAGTGAGCAAATTATATCTGCAAAGAAAATATGCTTAAGGAAGGGCCATTCAGCTTCAGTGAGTCAGTACAAACAAACCCCTGGGGCAAAGAATAATTACAGTACACTGTCTACAAATGAATAGAACAACCAAGTCAAGACAAAATTCAAATCTATGGCAGAAGCTCTGAGGTGCTCCTAGGTCAGAACAAGAGAAGACATACAGAAAATTTTGCATATGAGACAGAACAAGAGCAGCAGAATCCCTACTTCTTTGCATTTCCTGGAAAAACTGAAAATATTCATGACTCCACAGAGAAAAAGCCTGAGCCAAGACATATTATTAGAAAGAGAAAAGGTCACCAAGAATTTCCCTGACAGTTTGTGGTATGACAACATGCCCTCCACATATTCTGCCTGATATGAAAAAATTCCATCAGTCCTCAGAACAGTGGTACACCACCAGAAAGGGATGGTAATAGCTTTTTGGGACTTCACAAATCTGCATTGAAAAGTTTCTCTCTTCAAGCTGCTAAATATTCTGGAAGCCATTACATTAAAATTCAGCTACTTCTGGCTGTCGTTGCAGCAGGATAAATCTAAACTCAATATCCATAAAAGTTTTTCTGCCCTTACAAACTCTTTGGACACGTCTTCATCTCTTCTCTGGGATGGGGTAAAGACCATGGTAATGAGACCAGATCTATTTCCTAAATGTGTGCACTGGGAGGGTCTGCTCACAGACACGGCTGTTACAACAATATGGATCAAAGACCACCTGCAAATTCTTCACAAATTGGGAGATTTTAATCTCATACATAGGCAATCAAACAAAATTAAAAGGGAAAAATAAGACTAACAGGCATTTGAAGATTAACTTGGTATTTTTTCCACTGCCAATAAAAGTGATTATAGCAGCAAGGTGATTGAATTTTTTCTTTGTCATACTAAGTTCAAAGGGTCCAACTTCCTCATATTGATATGAAGGACTGCACAAGGTGCAAAGCCTCAAATTGAGTCCATTCTACATTGTCAAAAACATGTTATAATTCCATGGAACACTGTGGAACTACAACAGCCTGCACCAGATGGGGACCCATTCCACATGAACAAATCCTGGCCAAAAGATGAAGCTGGCAGAATTTCCACTGCATACAACAGGACTAGATGCTGTCAGTGACAGTCTCTTCTATTTTTTCATCAGTGACCAGTTTTCAAGGCTTATCTTTATCACACTTCTAGATTTCAGGTACAGGTTACCATCCCATTTTATTTACAAACATTGGCTTTCTGTAAATTTTTAAATATTTTATTCCCCCTGCCAAAACCATTTTTTGGCATATTGACTACAGCTTTCTGGACTATCCTAATCCCTGAGAAGACTCAGACACAGAACTAACTAAAATTGTCTAGTACAGCCAACACTGTGTTTAAAATAGATTCCCATGATTTTAATCTATTTTTACTGGCTAGGGCAAGATTTAATCCTTCAGTTATAAGGTTGTGCCTTAGATTTTATTTTTAAATGCATTAGAAACTTTTAAACATCTGTTTTACTACATGTATTTTCTGACGCGTGTTAGATAACTTCAAACCAATATAAAATTAGAAGACACAAGCTAGTCTTCAGCAAGCAGAAATACCACAACTTGTCTTTTCCAGAAGGATGCCTTATACTGAGTCTGATTATCTTCATGTCAGTGCATGGTTATCGCTGGAGGACATCCATGTTTGTAGTGCATGGTCACCATGCCTTTGCATTGTAATTTATTCTTTTATTTTTCCCCACAATACCATTTGTATCCACCTTATACTACCAGAATAAACAAAGTAATTATAGTTATTAAAAATATATATAATTGCTCAAAATTTTCCTCTGGTTTCTGTTGGCTTTCTGTCCAGCTGTGGCCATGAGTGAGAGTAAAGACCTGCAGGAATACTTCTATAGCAATGTAATCAATTTTAGGATTATGTGGAGGATAGAGCTATCAAAGGGTATAAACAGTGATAGAAGTTATGCCACTCAAGTCTCTTACTCATATTTAAAAGCATGGGCTTATTCTGTCTTTCTCAAAGTCCAGAAACTGTGTTTGTTTTTTGCCTTTTGGTTACCAAGCAGTAGCAATTTTGAATAATTTTATGGAGTTTGTAACTGAATTTTAGCAATTGAAATTTTCCTCCTGGGCAGTCTTAAAAGCCTTCCAAAGCAAACACAAGATGAAACCCTGGCAACACCTGAGACCAGGATCACATGTTTTAAATGCAATAACAGGACTGGATGGACACAAAGCTTACAATGTCTGATGCAACATACCCAAAAAACAGAACTCGCATCCTCTGACCGGCATATTACTGGGATGGTGGGTGTTTTGTATGGCAAGCCACACAGAATAGAATCTGGACATAAATTACAAGAAACTGAAATAACGATTTGGAGACCTACTCAAGGGCTTCTTACAGCTCTGCAGCAGCAGGCAGGGGAAGATAGAAGGAGTCAAATCCACCAGAGCAGCAGCCTGGTGTATCCACTCCTCCAGTGGCTGTTTGGCCCCTTCCCACACGCACAGAAATTCAACTTTTGCAGACAACAAAAGGGCATTTTCCCTGTGCCACAGGCCACCAGAGCTCCAAGGGTTGGGAAGTCAAATATCTGGCCATCTTTCCCCACATCTCCAAAGCATTCACCAGGGAAATGGTACAAAGAAGGTTCAGTTCCTTTTACTATGGATTTCAGGATGAGAAATTGTGTTCCATTTGGATATCACATCAGCCTGACCTTGACTAAAGGTTCTTAGATTGAATTTCTGCTGTAGAGAGGAAAAGAGTAAAGTTTGAGACTGTATCTCATGGCTGGAAAAACAGCCTTTGTAACAAGAACTTTGGTCTTCTGCACTTGGCTCAAGTCACAAGGCTCAAGTTTAAGGTATACTGATATTTTGACCTGCAGCAAGAGGCAAGGTTGGTAATTCTGAGCCCTACACACGTTAATATCCTTTTTTTGAGAGAGTTGTCCTTAAACCAACTTAGTTTTCAGTTCCTCCTCAAAGCTGGGGAGGTAATGACAACACCTATCAGAAGTGTAACAGTGGCTCAATTAATTTTAATTTATTTGAGGTGCCAGAAGTACTACTTAAATATCAAAAGCTTAGTATGAGCAAGTCTATTAGAAGTGGAAAAGTAATTTTCTCTAGATTTGAGGAACCCTCTAGAAGTGATCCATGGCCAAAATTATGAGACATCAGCGATATCTACACAAGTAATATGCAGGCAAACAAGCCCACAATTTTCATTAAATATTTATTAAGATTTTATTAATTTATAAGTACATACTCATTAGGAAAATTCCTACATTTGTAACATTTGACAAGCACTGCCTCTAGCATAACCCTGTAACTGGGACCTATGATCAAAGATATCTGCCTTAAGCATATTGGATCCTAATAATAAACTTAACTATTAGAAACAATACCAGTTATTGAAACAGACTTTTAAATTAATCACTTGAATATCAAAAAGTCACTTACATGTAGCATATGCATGAGTCAAATATGTCCTTTTTCTGCAGCTACTTCACATCTACAAAAAAGCAGGCCTGCTTCTGCCAGAGAAGTTAAGCTTTTTGCTTTACCACTCTGTGGACCTGATTGTAACTTGACATCTTTTTGGAATGAAAATTGTCTTTTACACCAAATTCTTTCTTGCGGAAAAAATCTTTTCTTGAAAAAAAAGTTTTTTCGAGGTCAAGGGATTGAAAGAGAGGTGTTTGTTCAATTTTAAGGACACTTGATTTTCTCCTTCTTTTTGTAATTGAAAGAGGAAAGAGGACTTCAAGAAAACTTTTTAAAAACACAATTGCACAAAAATGCAGAGTACTTTAATAAAATGAGAATAATTTAATAATTTCTCAAAAACTGACAAGAATACTTGCTGTCTTATTTGCAAGTTCTCAAAGTACCCCAATGGCTGCTGGGTTACAGTTTAATCTGTGGTGCAGTTATAACTAAATATTCTACAGGAAGCACTCAAAAATAGCTACTAGTTTCCATTTGCAGTAATGTAAATTTATCTGATTATGGAAGAGGAAAGCTACTCATAAAACATAGACCAACTTCTGAAACACAGTTAATTACTTATTAAAAGCAAATAAAAAGCTGATGCTAACATTTATGTGCTTTGGAAATGTAAAGCATTGCATACAACTAATGCCAAGTATAAACTTGACAGTATTTGTCAGTTAAAAATGGAATAATAACTTTTATTTTTCCAATGTTTATTTGTCAATCTTCTCTCGTCCTCTCTCATTATTTCAACTTAACATATTGCTTGTTTTAAAAAATAGATTGTAGGTAAGGAAAAAAAAAAAACCTTAATTTCAACCTAAAAAAATATATATGTATATAAAAACATGGCTTCATGCAAGAGAACTTTCTTCACAGTAGACCAGTAATAGGGACACACTTGGCATACGTTTTATAAGCATATATACAAAAATCCATTTATTTTACTACCTCTAAAAAAATCTGATGTTCCCAGACTAATGCACCCATAATCATCCTCCCTAGAAAATTAAGCTCTAATAGTTTAATTAGTGAACTTAATCTGGAAGTGAGGCTTCCAGGCTCTCTCTATTTCCCAATTCTTAAAGTTCACAAAAATAATCATGATTTGTTTAATGCAACTTTTCAAAAAACCAAACCAAAAAAACCCCAACAACCCCACAACCAAAAAGACCTCCTTGCTTCCTCACTGATTTTAATAAATGAAAAATCACTTTTCTAACAACACACATTTTTAAACCATGTAATGATCAATCCCGTCAGAAGTGACTGGCAACTCCGGTGCACTGTCTTCAAGGTGCCTACTTGGAGACATCCCCAGGAACTTGGCTTTAATAATGAGGATGTATTTAATCATTTTTCCCCATGGAAAATCTTGGCCCAGACTTCTCTTAAGTGTCAGTGCAATAGAAGTTGTGCCCTGATTTCTGCCTGAGAAAAGATCCATTTATTCTCCTCTGCAAGCAGGGACTCTATTTCCCTGCTGCTGGAACACACCTTCATCTCTTTCCATCCATAATTAAAGCTGACTTATCTTATGTGGACCATTCACCTCTTATTTAACAAGAGCAGCCTACAAAAATAGCTGAGAGGTTTACAGGAAGGAAGCAGTTAAATGATAAAAATGTGAAATGTTATGCAGCAAGCTGTGTACAATTAACTAGAATTCAAATATACACCTTGTTCCAATTCAAGCTATTTATGAGATAAAAATAGTCTGCTAGAAGAATGTCATGATTAATGAGGTGAGACTCCAGCTAATTACTGTTTCCTCCAGAAGTAATTAGGTTGGCATTGCTAATCAAGATGAATGAACACTCTGACCCGCTTTTTTAAATGTAAAACTATGAGCTGCAGCAGCAATAACATCATTTAGTTCAGGCAATGTAGTCTTTATTAGACTTGTAGTTTGATTAAATTCTTTTGTTATACCAGGCTTTCCACACATGAACAGATGAATGCTGTGATGTTCAAAGAGTTTGTCACCCTTAATTAAAGACTGAAAAGGCTTGTTCAATTCACGGGGCAGTACACAGGACAGCTCTAAATTGAGAGCTTTTAAGTGGGGATAACTGAGGGAGTCATAGGGTTCCCCATCTGCAAGAAGATCCCTCCTCCTTCCACAGTTTTCTGTCATAGCAGCTGAAAAATTAGTATCAGATACTTTTGTATTGATTCCATTAGGCAAAACTCATTTCACCAGAGCACCTTTTCATACACAACTATACAGCTTTACTTTTACAGAGTGAATCCATTATAAGTTAAGAGAAAGAAAGCTGTAAGAAATAAATTCAAAATATCATATAATTTACTGCACTGTGTCTTACTGTGAACCTTTTTCACAACTACCAAGCCCCAGAACAGCCTCATGTCCCACCATCCCAGCAATTCCCGTGATGATACATAATTTCACTCTGGGAAGGAGGTTAACAAAGTGACATCTGAATGATGTAGCGATACAACGTACTAAATGGAGTTGACACATAGTAGTTTCTTTTTCTACCTCTTACTAGCAGATAGAGCACTCCCTTTTAGACAGAGTTTATTTTAGCTAAACATTAAGTCCAAATTTTCACCTAAGAATTTTAATTTAAACCATAAACCCTGACCCTGCAATTTAAACCATAAACCCCGACCCTGCATTAACTCGTTGGATGTATTCTCTGTTTGCACAAAGCACAGCAGGCAAGCACAGAGGTCTCAGCACCAAGCAACGAGGCAGAGGGGATGGTGGCACAGGGGACCTGCCCTGTTCCCTGGCAGCAGGGGCAGGTTTCCTCCCTTGCCACACGATAAATCACTATAAACACGGCAACACAAAGGCCTGCCTGAGCTCTCTGTCACCCCTGCTCCAGCGGACACGAGCACACCCAGGCAGTGGGAGGACACCCGGTACAAATGCTCCCCAACCAAGCCTTTCTCCAAAACATTCCAGTGCACAACAGGAGGCACTAACCTGAGCAGCCTCAGACCTATCAGCACTTTGCTGAGAAGCTCGTGTGAAAGGCAGTTTCACACCTGAGCACAGCATACACATGTACTAAGGATTCTGTTTTCCCCCCTCTGTGAAGCTCCACTCAGTCACCGCCCACAGCAGATACAACACCTACCCCAGCAGGTAGAAGTTGCTTGCAGCTTCTTACCCTTTCATCACAATACTTGGAAGGACCAGGGTAGCCCCCCACTAGCCTCACCATAGTGGACAGGTACACAGCAGCTCTCTGAGAGAGCCCAGGCTTGTGGGTGCCCTCCATACCCTGCTGGCACAGGACTGCTCAACCCCTTCTTCCTCTCCAGCTTTGTGATCATGAAGAATTTCACAAAAATCCTTACCTGGACTGTAGGAATAACACCTCTCTTCTTCCTCTGCCATCTGGTTGATGTTTCTGCTCACAGGATTTCAAATTCCCATTTTTAACCACTTCTGCCTAATGCCAGCCACTGGCTGAGGCACGTCTGCCTCTTGCTGCTGCTCCTTCCCTTCACTGGACTGGCTGGGCCAGTCTCACACACAGCTGCTCCACAGAGCAGGACAGCAGCCTGGCCTTCACATGAACCAGCAAGAGAGCTAATGTGGGAGGTGGTGTCTGGGAGACCAGTTTATAGCTTAATTGAAACCTCTCTTTCCTAACTGCTCCCTGCTGAGGCTTCCACCTGCCCTCACCTGCTTCAACTTACACCTGAAGCCCCTCAGGAGATGCAGTGCCCTGGTCCTGCTGCTTAAGCATCCCTTTTGAGGCTCGGGAACACATAAGCAGCAGGACCAGCTGTCTGGTTTGGGAGCATTTAATTTTTTAATCAGTGTTACTCTTTTTTATTTTTTTATTCTCTCTTTGTGGCAGGACATCTACATTGCTTCACACCCAGATAGCCAGTGCATAAAGAGATAACCTGGGCTGAAAAGCCCAGCAGGCTGTCATCTCTGGCCCAAAAGACACCTGCTCAGCTAAGAATCCACATTTCAGTCTGGAGAGCAGATATGGGAAGAGATAAAAGAAATATTCTTGACTGAGATACTCTGTTTTACAAACTATAAAAGACACAAGTTATCACAGGGGCAGAACCCCTTACACGCACACCCTGAGCTGTTTGAGACTTCTCCCTGGAGTTTGGATGTAGATTCCGTGGTTACTTCCCTGGGGATTGAGGGAAAGGATCTCAACTGCCCCACCAGCAATTGGATGGTAAGATACATTGAATCCTAAGTTATATTATTACTTCTCTAGCTGGAACATTAACAGGTACCTTTAACCTTGTGATGTATATACCTACCAGTAATCTCTTTTTGTCCTTATTCATGTGTAGTATTAGTTTGTTTTAAATCTTATGTCTGTTAATTTTCTGTCTATTAAATAAATAATTCATTTTATAATAAACCAAATCAATCATTATTAAAGAACTTGTGAATGATCTGGGTTCTGGCCACCTCAATAAAGCTACTGCCTGCTGCCAGACGCCTGGGCAAAGGGCAGGGACTTATCTAAACCCCCACATCCATTCGTAAAGCTCTTCTGGAAAGTGTTGTGGGTTTTTTTTTAGAGTCAAGGCTTCCTTAAATTGGAGCCAAGATGGTGGAACTCCCATTCAACAGCTTTGACTCATTTTTATTTTACTTACAGAACCAACTTGCTGGCTGCAGATTCCTGCAATGATGAATTCACTAGGAAACCAGGAAAGGAGCAACATCCATTGTTCCTAAAAGCTCCATTTCCCATCCCTGCATACCCCTTCATGCCTGTAGGCAGGATGTGGCATGGTCACCCTCTGCCTTACAACTCCACCTCCTTTCAGTGCTTGAACAAGAAAGTATACAGTGTAAA
This sequence comes from Catharus ustulatus, assembly GCF_009819885.2. Classification (NCBI taxonomy): domain Eukaryota; kingdom Metazoa; phylum Chordata; class Aves; order Passeriformes; family Turdidae; genus Catharus; species Catharus ustulatus. The sequence goes on along the minus strand of NC_046224.1, from coordinate 67,320,780 downwards.
AAGTTATTTAAAAATGCAAAACAAGTAAAAGACATTTCCTATGGCTGCACACCTTGTTTCTCAGGCAGGCATGCTGATCTCAAATCATGGAATCACTTAGGTTGGAAAGACCTCTAAGGACATTGACCAACCTTTAATCCTGCGCTGGCCTTATTCACCACTGTACCACAATCATAAGTGCCACCTCCAAATGTCTTTTAAAAACTTCTCTGGGTAGCTGGTTTCAGTGATTTACCAAAATTTCAGCATAGAAATTTTTCCTAATATCCAATCTAAAATTCCTCTGGTACAATTTGAGGCCATCACCTCTCACCCTATCACCTGCTACTTGGCCGAAGAGACTGATTTTTTGCTCCCCCTCTTCTTTTTATAGCCTCCTTTCAAGGAGTTGTAGAGAGCAAGAAGAGCCCCCTCTGAGGCTCCTTTTCCCCAGAGTAAACACCCCCAGCTCCCTCAAATTCTCTTCATAAAACTTGTGCTCCAGATCTGTCCCCATCTCTGTTGCCCTCCTCTGGACACATTCCAACACCTCAACGTCTTCCTTGCAGTGAGGGATCCAACACTACAGACAGGATTCAAGGTGCTCTGATTTCCTCGCAAGCCAGGGAGAGGTGTGAAAGGACAGACTTTAGACACCGTGCTCTGACCTGTGCCAACCTCACTAAGCAAGACAGTATTTCTTCATTAATGCAGTTGGTTCGTGTGTTCCTGGGTTATCAATTAACTGTGTAGCCCCTAAAAGTGAAGCATGTCACTCCTGAGCTGCTACATGCTACAGAAGCAATTCTAGTGATTTACTCATGAAAGTTTCATTGACCTGCCCAAGCTGTAGGTGCTCATTCACTTTTATTAACACTTAATTCCTGTTTTGAGAACATTGGTTAACTGACTCAGATTAAAACAGGTGACCCCATAGAAGCAAGTGATTTCTAAATTCCATTTCCCTGGTCACAGCTGTGCCACAAAGGTGTTTTCCTTTCTCTCCAAATTTTATTTCCATGCATTCCTGGTGGATGTATTCCAGGATTCTCCAAAAGGTCCCATTTCACAGAGCATGGGCAGCAGCTCTAATGCTGCTTGACCATAATCATTTCTATCTCCCCCAGCCTGCTGCTACCAGAGTGCAGGCATTGCATGAGTGTTTTTGCTTGGACTCTTTTGGATGCATCACTGTGGGCTGCTTCCTTCACTGAGAAAGAGTCCAGTATAGAGGGACTTATGGATATCTTTTTTGGCTCTTCCCTTCCCTATATGCTGTCTAAATATTGTCACAGTGAGGTATGATGTCTCCTTGAAGGTCTGCCAGGAAACAAATCTGGATAGATAGAGGATGTTGAGGATGAACTCTCATTTTATATGAGATCTGATTGGCTGGTTTGTTTAGGGTTTTTTTAAAAAATTTTTTTATTAGTAGAACTACAAATATCTTTGCAGGGAACATGCAGTCATGCACATGGCAGCTGACACCCGCCATGGAGAAAGGAGGATGGAGACCACATCCTATCAGTGAGTTCACCTCCACTCTAATCCTACACTCCGTATTTTTGGAGCACAACTGCCCCTATTTCAGCAGGAACTGAGCTCAAGGGCAACTGCCAGCCAAGGGGTGTAGAGGGTCAGGAATTTCCAGACTGCTCCTCAGTCCAGTCCACCCCCCCAGCTGATGTTGTTTATAAGTCCCTGTACCCTCTCTGCTTCAAGAGAAATCTAGATCCACCTACTCCCTGCACTTTCTAAGCTGTTGAATATCACAGAGCTGAACTTGGCCAGCCTGGGAATCTGTCCCACAAACACTGGTGCATGCAACAGTAAAAACTGGTTGTCTTGGGTTAGGGGTCTGTGGGTACCTAAACCAAAGGGCAAATAAAAAAATCAGTCACATTTCTCAGACCCAAAGTGTATTAACCTGAAATGGAGAAATATGCAGTATTCAGGGAGGCTCTCGGTTCTCTTCCCTACTACCTGCCAAAGTATCAGATAAAATGTTTAATATGCATTGAGCATTGCACTCAATCTGATTTGGACAACAGATATCAGAGGGAGCTGTTTTTCCCACCTGGAAGAGCTTGGTCACATGGACAGATGAGGAAGACCAGCTTTAAAATACAGGCAGCAGAGTGTACAAAAGTGGGTTGGGTGTACAGAAGTGGGCACAAGGAGAAACCCTCTTCCCATGCAGTTTTTTGGGCTGGTTTGGGAGGGATGGGGGTGGGGGGAGGGTTTGGTTAGTTTGAGTCCAGCAGTTTTCCAGCCTTCAGATTTTGTCAGGTTTATAAAAAGAACAGCTGGGATCTGACCAAAATTGTTCTTGCTCTTTTTTAGAGGCCCCTGCTTATGGTGCTGCTGCAGCAATGGGTGAGAGTACATGGGCACACAACTGGGCTTGTCTGCTGCAGGTTTCCTTCAGTTAATTCAGGTTTGCAAGTCTTGATGTGAGTTTTTGTTCCTGAAAGAGTAAAATAAAAAAAGTCACTGATGATTTGTTCTTTGGCTCCATTTTGGTGCCAATGCATCTTTTAGCACTACAGCAACCATCAATATCCATTCAGCTATTATCACACAGCATTTCCCTGACATTCACTACGTCATTTAGAAAGTGATAAAAATCCCAGCTTAGAGCAGTATATTCTTTTGTGATCCCCTAGTTCCAGCAACCTTTTAAGGTACTGGACAAAATTAGCAACAAATTATGAATACCAAGTTCCTTTTGTTGTAGTGTCCTGAGAGTTTGTAATACTGTCAGATTTTAATTAATTATAACAAAAATTAAGCTGCTCTGTGTGGCTGCTTGCTTAGACAGTGAGGTAATTATATATAATAAAGAGATCTGTTTAACAATCACTCTTAGTCATAGCAACCTCACACCGTTATTGTGCTTAACATGAAGACAGATTGTTATATTGTTTTGTAATGTGGGGAACCAGAATTAGCAGTGGCACACCATAAACTTAATACACAGAGTAGGATTTTTAACATTGCCAGCTGCAGTGAATTAATTGTTACCAATATTTTATTTTTTCAGGGAGTATGGTTTTGCACATGAGTTAAAAAACTGTAAGATGCTCAGTAACTTGCACACTGTTCCTTCAGCAAAAATACCATTACGTGTAAGTTTTTGTTGATCAAAATAAAAACAACTCTATGGATACTGTTTCTTTCTTGTTTTGAAAGGAGACCACAGCACAAAATAGTCATTGTCCTATCTGTTTGTCCCAATGAAATGTGATGGCAGTAATGACAACAAACATACTGGAAGAGACATCTTCACCACTGAGTCCTGCCCCAGCAGCTTCCCAGTGCCTTCTTTTGAGCCATTGTACCATGGGCTAAGATAACTGGAGTATATGCTCCAGTTAATTTATAGTGCCAGTGATTTTTTTGTTTGGGCATACTAACAGAAATGGAGAGTTCAGACACAATATTTCACACATGGCACGGGGACTTTTGTTCCCTCTGCCCAAGCAGCCCTGAGGGCACATATCCTATTTACCCTGAAGGATGGAAAGGGGAATTTTATAAATAATACCTTTTTTTTTTTTCTTGTGTTGGTAAAGTGTCTTGTCCAGGGTTAGAATAAGCAGATCTATTTTGGGACTCTCCTTCACAAGCACATTTTTAACTTAGGGAAGCAGCTGGAAAAGAAAATGTCACATTCAGTTCTGTTCAAGACTGAATTTTGAATCTTGGCTAAGCTTAACCAACCAATCAAGGAATGTAAGTCAGCTTGCTGATCTGTGCCTCTGAAAAGGAAACAACTCCAGCCTAACCACATACAAAATAAACAGCCATGCTTTTCAAAGGGGACAATACACAAAGCTATGAAAGTCTTTGCAGAGTGGGAGAAAAGCTGGGAGGGAGGCAGCATCAGGAAGAACTCATTTGGTTCTGAGTGAGGGGCTTCATGAAGCATTTGAGACACATTTCAAAATTGAGTGTGAAAACAGAGCAAAAAACTCTCATAGGGCAGCAGCAGCCAAGTCAAGCTCCCAAACATCTCAAGTGCAGCTCCCACGCTGCGACTGTGACACAAACCAGCAGCAGAACTATTTGGCATAGGCAACACCTTAGAAATCCAAAGGTCCGTCTGTGGGAGAAATTTATTGGGTGAGGAGGTGATAAGGTAGCCAGGAAAAGCACATGAACACCAAGAAAAGCAAAGAATTGCACTCTGGCATGAAGTCACTAGTTATCATGCAGGAAAGAGTTTGGTGTCACTGTGCATAGTGCCACTGGAATGTCGAGCCCGTGCTTCAGTAAGATTGAAAAGGCAAATAAGACATGGAGAGCCATGGGGAAAGGAAGGGCAGAGAGAGCTGAAAGGAGAATCACTGTGGTTGTGTCTACTTCAAGGCCCTACTGTTACACTCGAAAACAACACAGCATAAATAGAAATAATGCAGCAACAGCTGGATCACAGTTCAAAGCAACATTTGTGTGGGGAACAGAGGCACCCTAGGACTCTCCAGCCTGGAGAAGAGGGAACTTGCTCTTCCATGTGCTGGTGGCTGCAGCAAAGGGCAGGAGAAGGAGATTTGTGGCTCCTTCTCAGTATCTAAGACCTAAGGACATGAAGTGAATTATCTTGCAACAGAATTGGAATGAGCGGAGGAAGCACTTTTCCATGTGGCACATAATTAAGCTCAAATGCAGATAATTCTGGAAGCCAAAAGTATAATATGGTTGAAAATGTAATTTCACAAATTTATGGTTGAAAATCTATTATGGGCTGTGGAACACAAAGCCACAAGCCTCCAGCTCAGAAAATCCCTTAGGGATTTTCAGGGAGAGGAAAGTTTTATGACACATTAGACTCCTTCCTGCACTCCTTTTTTTATTTTCATAGAAAGCAGAAAATGTTGTCTGGTCTGACACACTACTGCTATCCCAGTGTTTCCAAATTAGCTGCCCAACCTGCTGTCACTGGAGTGTCCTCAGACCCAGCTGTATGGCTGGCTGTACCCTTCAGGATCTGTTGGGAAAGCTTCCTATCTCCTCTCTGCAACTACTCTCCCCATGTGCAGGGTATGCCCTGTGCCTTTAATATCCCAGTTATACAAAGATCTTTCTACTCCATGAGGAACATTATATAGATTATATAGATTATATAATAGAGTGGAATAAAATACTAGCTTGAAAAGCTTGATCAGGGTCACATCCTAAATTAAATAGAAAGGAAGATTCCTGTCCAAATCTTACAGATGGTTGGGGGTGGCAGCCAGTCTGCCTCAGGTTTTAGCCCTATTTTCTTCTAGAGCACACTGAACTCATCATCTCATTGAACAAGCTTTAGCAGTGAGCAACTGCTCAGAATCCAGAGAAGTCTGCATGGATAGGAGGCAAAATGCAGTGTTCTTCCCCAGAGAGCAGAGCTATCCATGAAAAAAAGCAGAAGTAATCTAGTCTTTCTCAGAAACAAACAAGAAAACATAAAACCCTCCTCTTTTCTTTGATCATAGTGATCTTTATAGAATCCCCTTTGGATGCAAAGCTGGCATGGAGAATTCCAGTCCAAATGGTGAAAGTTTGAGAAAGTTAGACACATGAAATAGATGAAACCAGGCTTTCAACTACCTCAGGAAGATGCAGTCTTCTCACTGAAGAGTGTGAAGTCTATTCACTGAGAAGACAGTACAGTGCACCTAAACTGAAAAATCCCTGTTCTTGTGCACAGCACCCAGAATATGCAAAGGCACCCTATCTGACACAAACTGCTGTGCCCACCCTGCTCTTCATCACATTTCACACTTGCAGCATCTTATGTACAGGTGCAATCAATATTTCAGATGGATTGAACTGAAAATGTCCTCTGAGCAACTTTTCACAGTGACAGGTAGTGATAGGACACAGGGAATAGTTTTAAACAAAAAGAGGAGACATTTAGATTAGATGTTAGGAAGAAATTCTTCACTTGGAGTGTAGGTAGTACTGAAAGAATTTACCCAGAGAAGCTGTGGATCCCCATCCCTGGAAGTGTTCAAGGACAGGCTGATGGGGCTCTGAGCAACCTGGCCTAGTGGAAGGTATCTCTGCCCATGGCAGGGGGCTGGAATGAGATGATCTTAAAGGTCTCAGCCAACCCAAAACATTCTGTCATTCTGTGATTCTATGATTTGTACCTCCTCCCTTCTGTGCCCATCTGAAAATGCTCTTACACTGCCCAGAGACTAAGGGAGCATCTGGCAGACTTTCTACTTAGAATTAATTCTATATTACTGATTCACACATTTTTTGCTCTCCTTGGACAGATTCAACAGGTTGAAAGGCAGCAGAAGCACTGTTTCTAAAAATATAACTGATAGATAGATGTGGTCTCCATATGCTGCCAGTTGTGTCTTCTCTGACATGGTAATGAACAGAATGGCCTTGTCGTAGAACAGCATTCTCCTGATAAGCTTCTCCTGACTAAAAGAAGAAAATTGCATATACCTGGTCATGTTACAGTGAGGATAAAGCACAAATAGAGTAATAAAAGATGCTCATATGGTTAATGCTTCCAGGTGTTGATGTGGTCTTCCTGCTTGAACTTATTTTCTTATATTTCTTCAATATCTCTTGTTACATTACTGGTTTGTTTTGTTTAGGTTGAATGTTTTCCTGACTCTCTTTCACTCTTTGCTTTCTTTAAAATTTGTTAGGTATTGCTCCAGAACACAAAGTAAGCAGGAAATCTTGTGATATTTTATCTATTTCTGTACAATGTGTTTGAAAAGCAGAGCTTGTAGCCTCATTTGAGAGAAGAGCCAGAGAAATGGTACTGGGCATTTATAAACTGAACAGTTTGTCACTAAGCTCATGTGTTCTGCTACCAGCACTGAATATGCTGTCTTAAACACAAAAATTCAGGCCCCTATCTCGAAATCTGTGGGCACCTGGATCAAAATCGAATCACTTTTCTTATTCCATCATTGTTCTTGACTGTCTGAGTGCTGTAAGCAAAGCATCTTCCTTATGCACCACTGGTATTAAAGGTCCTTCAAGAAAAAGTTAGGTTCTCCATTAAAAATGCGATTTATTTAATTTGCATGGGGGATATAAATAAAGTTTAGTAAAATTCTCTTCCTGAATCAAAAGAGCATCTAGGTCAGTCATTGCTAGTATTGCTCTGCAGTGTTAATGAGAGAAAACGCAATAATTTTTTGTCACTTGGAATATGACTCAGAATTAGAGACAGTCGATCTACTGATTAGGAAAGGGGGGAGTTGTTAATTTAATTAAGGACTCATTTAATGAATTAAAATGGTACTTTAGATCTAAGTATCTAAGCCTGTGGAAATTTTAGGAACACTATAAGCTTTTGTATTTCAAAAGCAGCTTCGGTTAAGATTATTTATCCTAAAGAGGTGATCTCTCAGCTATGCAGATAGAGAGAGGACTTTTAGTTCTAGAGAGATTAGCCAGCAACATCACTGCTATACAATAAAGAAAGTATATTTTGGGTATAATGTTACTGCTACACAGGGAGACCAGTTCCATAGCTGAGGTAAAAGTCTGTTATTTCAATCAAAAACGCTAACAGGGTAGGCAATCAAATTTTTTTTCTTAAATATTCTTTTGTCTAAAATTTCAAACCATAAAGGTTTGGACATGTACAAGCTGAAACACTGAAGCTGAAAATAGCATGTGCAATTTTTTAGCCAAATATTTCATCAGGGTGGATACTTAGTGGCTATTATTGAAGAGTTTTAAAGTTTAACTGTACTTTGGAAACAAAACTTTTCTTTTTAAAGAAAAAAATAAACCAAACGTGTTAAAGAAAATATTGTTTTGTTGAGAAAACCAAAACAGCAACAGATTTAAGCCTTGGTGCATGATACAGAATTGAAAACAGACATTTTCCCTAGGAATGTCCGTTTCATCAAATTTTCCACTTTGACCAAGCTGTCATTTGTCTGCACACAAGGTGGGGGATGACCATTTTCCTGACCATTTTTCTATTACTTCTACTATAATTACTTACTTTCCATATTATGCCTACTTTTGAATTGGGTTACAGAGCTGCTGGCTATCCCATCCCATCAGGTTTAGGCACCCACCTATTGCTGGGAATCACAGAATAGTTTGTGTTGGAAAGGACCTTAAAGCTCATCTTGTTTCAAGCCTCTGCCATGGGCAGGGACACCTTCCACTAGACCAGGTGGCTCAGAGCTCCATCCAACCTGTCCTTGAACATTTACAGCGATCAGGCAGCCACAGCTTCTCTGGGCAACATGCCATGGCCTCACCACCCTCACAGGGAAGAATTTTTTCCTAATTTCCAAACCAAACCTATTCTCTCTCAGTTCAAGGCCATTCCCTCTTACCCTGTCACTCCAGGCCCTTGTAAATACTTTCTCTTCCTCTTTCTTGTCAGCTCCCCTCAGGCACTGGAAGGTCAAAACGAGGTCATGCCAAAGCCTTCCCTTCTCCAGGCTGAGCACTCCCAAGTCTCCCAGCCTTTCCTAATAGCAGAGCTGCTCTATCTGTCTAAACAACGTGGTGTCTCCTTTGAATTGTCCCCAAGAGCTCCATGTCCCTCCTGTGCTGGGATCCCAGGGCTGGAGGCAGCTCTCAGCCCAGCACAGGGGGGTTCAGGGTCCCAGTGTACATGGCCAGGGCATGTCCAGCTCTCATCCTCCAGCATCTCCCAAGTCCTTCTCCCAGGGCTGCTCCATCTGTTCATCCCCAGCCTGGATTAATAACAAGAAGACTTCACTTGGAGCTTATTTATAACTTACTAGTTTTAAAGCAGGCTCTTTTCCACCACAGCTTGATATAAGTGTTTCCTTCACACATTTATTAGCGAGCAGATGCCTTCAGCTCCTCTGCAAGAGTAAAATCTTCAGTCAACTCTTAACTCCATTTGGTCACTGAAAATGCCACTTACTGCAGAGAGGCAGGTTCTAGATTGCTTCTCATCCCCTCACTGTGCTTTTCCACAGAAACAGGTTCTTATGTGGAAGGAAAGCTATTCCATGAGGGGTTTAATCTGATTTTTCCAGCCATCCTTTGAGTGTTTTGTAGCAGTAGAAGAGGTGACTGGGGATTCCTGGGCATCAATTACACCTGGTTCAGATTGGGATGTTTCAGTCCTATTAGGGGACTCAACAGTGGAATTATTCTTTTGTCATGGGCACCAGCTCAGCCGGGCTGCAGCAGGGACAGGAGGAGGGGAGTGAAAGAGAAAAGACAGGGAAAGTGAGAAGCTGAAATTAAGAACCTATATGATAGCCAGAAACTGCAGTAAAAGTCAGGATTGTACCTAGCAATCTATTTTTAAATTGGCTTACAAGAATCCAACATGTTGCTTGGATAAGGATCCAGTTTATAAGCAGAGGGGAGAACAGTGCAAATCTCCAGGTTTTGCTTCTGTTCATCTCTTCTGCTCAAACTCCCAAGCAGCAACACTGGGCTCCAGCTGCTGCACTGCACCTGAAGTGCCAGGTATTGAAGCTTCAGCTAGTCTGAATCTATCAGTCTCCGGGGATTTTTGGTGGTTGAATACAAGCTGAAGACCCAGCCTTTCATTGCAAAAACCACTGTGCTCTCTTAGCAATAAGGGAAGGAAAGCCATCCAAAGAGGGAGAGCTGAGAGGGCATGTCAAGCAAGCCAGGTTGTCTCACATCATCTGGAGCTTTGACACAGGCACTCCATTGTACCAGAACGTCTTTTAATTTGTAATCCTTCATTAAATGGGCTTTGGAAAATCACCGTTCTTTTGTGCCTCTCTTTAGCCACATTTGAACTGCAAAATGATAAACACTATTTAACTTTGAGGTCAAGGGAAGCCTGCAGCTTTTAGCATCCACCTTGATTTGAAAGTCTTTCACTTGTTCCTCTGTCAAACACACACAGATAAACAGAACTGAAGCACTTTGAGGTGTCAATGGCACTTCAGTGTTTCTATGTCCTGCATGTGATAGGTGTTCAGTGGAGCAGTCCTAGCTACACCTGGGAATATGGACTCAGAATCATCCTGGTTCTGGTTATTGCTGTACCAACAGAGGCTGTGCTTGCAATATTTTGATATTTTATCTCAGTAGTACCCAGGAATATTGTCACCTCAGATAAATGAGTATCTCTGCTTCTTCCCATGTGACTTTCATTGAAAAATTAGATCACTTTTCCTGACCTGAGCAACTGAGGTGAATCTCAGCAGGAATTTCTGCCAGGGACGCCTTTGGCTCACAATGTCACTACCCATGTCCCACTCACAGTCTACTGTTGAAGCCTGTAAAAATGAAAGATGTTCAAACTCCTTGGAACATTTCTACCAATTTTATTCAGATCAGGTCAATTTTGTAATGCCCAAAGTGGAGATACACCATAGAAGATCTGACAGATGGACAGAAGGGGAGCATGACACACAACTTTAGCATGGTCCTTGTCGCACAAGAACCTTCCCAAAGGCTGTACCTGTCCTCATGTAAACATACCTGATGATTAGTACATTGCAGATTTTTCCTTAAAAGATATGTTTCAAATTAATTATTTGCAAAGGAAAATACTGGAACTTTATCTTCGGCTTCATGTATGACTCTTTTTCCATCTATTTTTCTTTGTTCCTCCATGTTTCATTTCTTTACTGTCATTCCTTTCATTTACAAGCCTATTTTGAGCTCCATTCCTCAGCCATTCAATTTATAGTCTCTTTTTTTCTCTTCCTCTTCCACTCCAGCCATGGACAACTTGGAAAAATAATTCTTGGACAAGTCATTCTCTTATTGCCCAGCTACCCATCAGAGGATACCTGACTTTGCCACACTGCAGAGTTTCACATTTTGCTGCCAGGAAGCAGCAGAGCCTGTAATGTGTCTGTAATGTGTGAGGCTACAGCTTCAGCCTCTAAAACCATGACCCTTCAAGAGGAAGAACTGTAAGAACACAACCTGAATTGCTAAAACTTAAGAGAAAGAACAGCCAAAACTTTAAAATATATATTATTCCAAAGCGACCAAATGATCTCACTTTAGTAGGTGGAGCAATGTTATTATTGTAACTAAACCACTGTTACTGCTTATCTTTTACAGACTGGGTTTTAAATAGGTCAAGATTGCAAACTTACCTTGCAGAAAATTCAGGGCTGTGGAGAGGAGCTGAAAAGGTTTCCAAATCAGAGCAAAATCTTGTGACTTCAAAAATCAGTAATGGATTAAAATTTGCTTTCAACTTAATTTAGAACAGTGAACATATTTCCAATAATCCATTTGGATAATGTTTATCCATCTCATTTGAGCTTCTCTTATGTTAAATATGATGTGTTAGCGGTTGTATTTAATATGAAACATGTTAAAGATACTTTAATATAGAAATAAAATGAAATGGAAACATGATAAAGTCAAAACAATTTTATCTTATATCTAAAAATGTTTTGATATTATTAAAATAAATCAAGAAAGTAAAAATGAAATGTTTTGACTTTTCCTTGTTAAAAATATTTGTCAAAATTGACATGTTCTTGCAAAACATTTGGATTTTGAGAAACAGAATTCTTTTTTACAGAAGAATTGTTTCTGAGCTCTAATTAAAAACTGGCTAACTCACAGATCTCAAAAACTAGTTGTCAGTGGTGAATTATTACTGTGCATCAACTACATGATGAAAGGGATTTGTTCATTGAAGAGTGCTATTTAACATTCTGATCTGTGATCCTGAAATAAATATAAAAACACTAGTGAAAAATTTCTTGGTGCTAAGGAGTTTAGCAGAGTGACCAGGGCCATCACAGTGTGATGGGGATCACTTTAGGAGCCCTGTGACTGAAATATCAGCTGTTTCAAGTCAGGAAAATTCAGACATTGCCCCCCAAGCAACTCTGCCTTATCAGGACAGGATCAAGGGGTTTTAATGGATAAATAACTGAGCAGTAAATGAAAACAAGGGAGAAACAAGCAAGATGATGAGAGGAGCCCAATAGAGGAAGGTGGTGTCCTGCTCTGATACCAACAACAAAAACAGCAAGAGTGGAAAAATACACTGAAGAAAGGACAAGTCAAGTTAGTGCCCTTTGTTATTTTGCCCATTAAAGACTGAAAAGTGATGAGGGAAATGAGGATCAAAGGTTACTAGGGCTTTTTTAAGGACAGAGTTTTAGAGAGGAGTTTAAAGCAGACAAGTTCAGAGGGAAAATGAAGCAACTTCTTCTACTAGTGAGTCTGACTGATTGTAGAAACATAATAATTATCAATAAGGCAAACTCATCATTTCAGGACGTCTTTAAATCAAAACTTTACTGAAGGTACAAGTTATTTTGGTTCAGTCCAGGAGAAGAAGGGTAAAATTTATTTAACCTGAGAAAAGAACAGAATAAATGTTTTTAAAATATCCACTACATTTATAATCCATGGGAGTCTACATATCAATTATTTGCATATGGTAAGTAATCTGAAGATAGCCAATATTTTTTAACTGAATTGAATTATGCCAAAAATCAGGAATTTATTATCAACACTGTCAACAGTTGTTGAAAGTGGATGTTTGAATTAAAAACACTGTATACAAGACACGGTTTCACAAAATTATTTCTAACTCAAAATTCTGGTGCTAAATCTAATGAGAATGAACTTTTAAGCTTTGTTTTAGGAATAGAAAAAGAGAGTTGATCTAGAATCACTGCCCTCATTAGATGCAAGAGGGATACCAGCTTTCCTTCCTGATTCAAAGCTTCCTTGATGCCTCCTCCATTGCCCAAGACCTCAGGGTGTTTTCAGCAAAAAGAACATTTCTGTAGAAATATTTCACTCTCAGCAAGCATTGTTTCCTCAGGAAAGAGATTAAAAGCTTGATCAATATAATATCAGTATTTAATTCTTGCTCATGCTACAAAACTAATTGTGCAGAACTAGTTTTACAATTTATATTTCTGTTATGTTCTTCTCTACATGTAAAATGGGAATCTTATCTTCTTCTACCTTTATACCCATTGTAAGGTCCTCGGAAGGAAGATTTTCTCTCTCCCTGTGTTCATATACTTACACACAAAGTAAGAAGCATATCAGCTCATTTGTATCACAGATGATTGATAGCCTGTCCTTCTACTCTGCTCTATTAAAAAAAAAATACAGCCAACAGGAAGTGCAAGTCAGATCTTATCTGCCATCCATGACTTGAATATTATATATTTAAATAAAATATTGAATTATTTGAAGAAATTAATTAATTGTATGCCATGCATTTCTTTTCAGGACAACGTGACAGTGGGATAACATTTTGCAATTTCAAATAATTTCCCATGGCAAGGAAATTACAGTAATTTCACGATTATAAGCCGCACCATTTTGACTAAAATTTTGGTCCGAACCCGAAGTGCAGCTTATAATCAGGTGCGGCTTATATATGGACAAAGAACGAAAAGTTGCTGTTTTAGTTTGGAGGACAGGTGTCTGCTGAGAAAGGCAGGAGGTTCTCTTTGAAATGGAGAATGTAAACCCCCTTTCTCCAAATTATTATAATTTTGAAATCAAGGGGCTTTCAGGCAAAAATATGGGAATTAGGAATAACAGTTCTTTTCTAGGGAAATTAAAATAGAAATACAGTACTACAAAGAAACAAACCCCAAACCCTGACAAAGTCAGAGTACAACCTGACACCCTGTCAGGCAGGGTGTTGGTAGCAGTCCCATTAAATGGTGATTGCAGTCCCCTTGCAGTGACAGATGTGGCTCAGTTGGAGCAGTGCTCCTGTACAAGGTGCAGTTTCCCTCTGGAGGTCCAGTGGTGATGTGGAGAAATCCGGTTTTCCTCTGGAGTCCAGCGGAGAAAGGGGCTACCTTATTGTCCCAAAACCTCTGTTTTTATCTTGGTAAGAAATGTTGGGCTCTTCCCCCTGGCTGGAGCAACTTCCAATGGGATGCAGTAATTTTATCAGTCCCACAGTGGGACTCAATGGCCATGAGCAGAAAATGACTGGCTGGAGGAAGGATGGGGTGTGAAAAGATAAAGAACAATGCCTTGCCTGGTTTCAATGGATGGCCCATTAGCAAATTATCTGCCATTGAGATAAGGATCACTGTCCCCACCCTCAACAGATGGTGATAGAACAGATACCTTTTATCACACTCTGTATTGTAACATGTGGCTTATAATCAGGTGCGGCTTATGTATGGACAAAAACCAAAAAGTTGCTGAAACCCAGAAGTGCGGCTTATAATCAGTGCGGCTTATAATCGTGAAATTACTGTATATTTGCCAGCCAGCTGGTTTCTTTTACTCCATTTAATGCACTCGTAATGGATACTGGTTAGTGTGGGAGACAAGAAATCCTGCGCACTCTAGCTCAACAGAAAGCACTCTGGGAAAGGTTCAGCTGATAGGTAAAAAGCAGGTCCTGTAACCAGAGAACAGGCTGTAGGGCTGCCACGTGCTTGCCTCATTTGGCTGGTTTGTTGCAATAAACTATCTTCTTCAGAGCCAACAAGAAGATCTGTGTGTCTTGGTTCCCAATTGCTATTGGGTTAGGACTGGTGTTTTCACTAGAACATTGTCAACAATGAAGTCTAATAACTGATAAAGCGATAAAATTACAGTAATTTCACAATTATAAGCTGCACTGAGTATAAGCCGCACTTCCAGGTGTCAGCAACTTTTCGTTCTTTGTCCATGTATAAGCCGCACCTGATTATAAGCCGCACATTACAATACAGAGTGTGATAAAAGGTATCTGTTCTATCACCATCTGTTGAGGGTGGGGGCAGTGATCCTTATCTCTGTGGGAGATATTCTGCTGATGGGCCATCCATTGAAACTAGGCAGGGCATTGTTCTTTATCTTTTCACAACCCATCCTTCCTCCAGCCAGTCATTTTCTGCTCATGGCCATTGAGTCCCACTGTGGGACTGATAAAATTACTGCATCCCTTTGGAAGTTGCTCCAGCCAGGGGGAAGAGCCCAACATTTCTTACCAAGATAAAAACAGAGGTTTTGGGACACTAAGGGAGCCCCTTTCTCCACTGGACTCCAGAGGAAAACCGGATTTCTCCACATCACCACTGGACCTCCGGAGGGAAACTGCACCTTGTACAGGAGCACTGCTCCAACTGAATCACATCTGTCACTGCAGGAGGATGCAGCCACCATTTAATGGGACTGCTGCCAACACCCTGCCTGACGGGGTGTCAGGTTGTACTCTGACTGTGTCAGGGTTTGGAGTTTGTTTCTTTGTAGTACTGTATTTCTATTTTAATTTCCCTAGAAAAGAACTGTTATTCCTAATTCCCATATCTTTGCCTGAAAGCCCCTTGATTTCAAAATTATAATAATTTGGAGGGAGGGGGTTTACATTCTCCATTTCAAAGAGAAGCTCCTGCCTTTCTCAGCAGACACCTGTCCTCCAAACTGGAACAGCAACTTCTGGTTCTTTGTCCATATATAAGCTGCACCTGATTATAAGCCCCACTTCCATGTTCAGACCAAAATTTTAGTCAAAATGATGGAGCTTATAATCATGAAATTACTGTAGTTACATCATCTTCTGGTATTTTCAGCCTCTATTTATATATAGGTTTTACATTGTATTTATTATTTGTGTTATAGTTGTTAAACAAAATCGTCTCTCCCATTTTTTTCTCAAAGTCAAATTGATTATTTGCAGCAAACCTCTGATTTGATCTTGCCAGTCTATTCAATATCTCCTCCCCATCACTGGGTGTTCCCTTTTATTTCATGTTCCTATTTGCAAACCCTCTATTGTCTCCCATGTCTGTGCACCTTTTCCTTAAGCCCTTTTTTCCATTACCTGTCCCATAATTCTTTGTTTTTCTCCTCCACTGTGCTAGCTCCTCTTCCCATTGGGAAGATACATTCTTCTTTTGGATCCCTGCAAGATGAAGATCCTATATTTCAGTATGCGACTATCCCATAATATTATTATTATCATCTGTGATATATTAAGAAATGGCTTGGCACCCAGTGCTCTAGTTTAGTTGACAAGGTGGTATTTAGTGAAAGTTTGGACTTAATGGTCTTGGAGGTCTTTTCCAACCTCAATGATTCTGTGATTCCATTATTTTATTCTTCCCCCTATACAACACTACCTCAGCTCCTCTGTTATAGCCACAATCATCAGTATTCACATAGGTCAAGATCAGAGTAAAGCATTTTCTTGGTCTAGTGCATGAGACATAGAAAATGATTTTTCCTTGTGCAGAATTATTAGACACTATTTCATTAGTTTTCTTTGGTTTAATCTGTTTCTGAAATCTTGCTTCTAGTCACCAACTGCAGCGAGAGACTGCACCTTTTAGGTCAGATTTAGAATCACAGAACTATTAAGGTGGGGAAAAGATCATGGAGTCCAACTTTTGACTGAGCACCACCTTCTCAACTAAACCGTAAGAGCCCTGCAGAGTCTTTTCTTGAGCACTTCCAGGGATGACTCCACTACTTCCCTTGGCAGCCCATGCCAGTGCTTGGTACACCTTTTTGTGAAGAAATTCTTCCTGAGGTGCAATCTGAACCTGGCCTGGTGCAGCTTGAGGCCATTTGCTCTTGTCCTGTTGTTGGCTTCCTGGGAGGAGTTGTGAGTCGTCCTGCATCAGTAGGACACACACAAAGGAAACCCTTTTGTTTCCTGTGTAGTTCTATCAGTCTGCAACTGCATCACAACTTAGCTTGCAGAGGTGGGTGAAATTAAGTTAGCTCTGTTTTATGCAGAAGAACCATGAAGGAGCTGCAAGACAGTTTGGTGCAGATAAAACTCTGCCACTTGCTTGTTACCAGAATTGCTAAATCTGGACAAGTGTGCTGGGACAGCCAGGAACCCTCTGCTCCTTCTGTAGCTTTTAAACACAACCTCTTGCACAATCCAAAAGAGTAAAGATCAGCCAGTAGACCTCCAGACATAATTTTTCCAAAGTTATTTTCAAGTTTTCCCTTCAAAGCTTCACTGAATTTTGTAATGAGCCAAGGGAGCCCAGTGAAACCATGTGCAGAGGCTGGATCAACACCGAGGCTTAGAGCAACTTCACAGAGTTCTCACATTGTCACCACAGCCCAGAGAAAAGTGGAGCAGCAGCTGCTCATAAGCTGAAGCTTCAGCCCAACTTTCAGAGAGTATCTTAAGTATTTAAAAGTTTTTTTTGTCTCCCTCTCTCCAGTCTTTTCTTGTTATTTCACTGATAAAACCTGAGGAGGACATTCTGCTGTTTTTATAGTGCAACAGGATTGGCAAAGCCCCACTTTAAAAAAGTGTAGGTTGTAGCATGCATGACTAATGATTAATGATGCTCATTAAAAAATGAAGTTCTGATGAAATTCATTAATGCTTGGCTTGAGTCTTGCTAACAGTTATGCAACATTAAGAGCAAGGCAATTACAGATCTTGGCTGCAACTCATGAGAGATAAAAGAAAACCCTTTTTCCTTTAACTCAATGTATGACACACTGCACTACAGAGAAAAGCTGTCTTGAAAAAGCTTCTCCAACAATGAGACACAGCCTGCAGCTCCATTGCCACCTGTGGGTAAATGCTGGAGTCTGTCATCTTGCTTTATTTCCTAGAGAACAGGGGAAAAAAGGTATCCACAGAAAAGAAGGATGAGAAGTAAAAGCCATGTTTCTAACTTGCCCTGGGCAGCAGGCCTCAGCCAGAGTTGATTTACATGATGAATCCTGGGTGCTGTGTGACTAACACCATTATTTAGCTAAAAATAGACAAGATGCTTATGCTCTGTATAACCTTGAGTAGTTATCTGTAAGAAAGGTAGCATTTTAAGAAACGTTCCCAACTGACATGAACAGAGAGTTGTTTGTAGGATATTTTAGGGGAAACCCTCCCAGCTGAGGTCTAGGCTCTGGCCAAGCCCTGGCCCCTGTTGGCCAGGAAATGTGCCATCAGATCCAGGAGTTTCTGTGCTAAATTATAATCAAGCCACTTTGACTCGTTGATTGGGGCCTATAAAACCTGGACCCACTTTCAGAGTTAATTTGGAGATCTCACCTATGGGTTTACACACTGTGTAGGATTTTCCCAATTGCTGGGAAGGATTCTCCAGGTATTTAGGTAATTGGTCATGTATCATCTTTCTCAATCACTACCGTCTCTCTCTAACACTAATGATTAGGTGCATTACCTTGCTTAATTGTTGCTAAAGCCAAGTGTGTAGTTTTATAGGATCTATCATTTTATTTTTGTGTTGTCTTTACATTCATAGTGAAATAAGACCATTCTTTCCATTGGCATGTGTGTTCCTTAAATCATTCCCACTAGTTAGCAGAACACCTGGTCAGCCAGATAATAGTTTCAAGCAGACATCAACTTTGGCCTCTCAGGCAAGTACTATTACTTCAACAATTTTATAGATTGATCCTTTCATGCTCCTAAAAATCTAAAAACCAGATGAGCAACTTTATTCTAAACAGCACAGCAAGACATCAGGATGAGGCTAAACTGCTGATTGGTTGTAGGGAATATTAACAAGGAATGGGAAGGAAACATATATAATTATTGTATCTAGTAACAACTTATGCATGTTAAATACATTAATCTATAATCCTATATACATCCTAAATAATCTAAATCAGCTTCATATTGTTATTAAGGCTAAATGTGCTATTTTGAATTCACTCAGGAAGACTCCTGGGAGTGCACAATTTTATATAGCTGACAGTTAAATATGCTAGGCATTGGAGTCCACTACACATGCCATTGTTTCCCCTCCTATTTTATGTCTGTTCTTTGTTTTTCATCTACAGAAGAACTAATAACTTAGTCAGGACCATATTTTCTGAGGTGGCCTCAAAAAACCTCATTACTTCCCATGGACAACTTCTATCACAGTCAGAACTTACTCTGAATTTTCTGGCTAAGCTGTGAATGAAATATTTTTACTTAGGGAAGAAATGAAAAATTCCAGGTTACTCTGGACTAATTCATCAGCACAGATCTCCTTTCTACTGCAACTACAAAAGTGAACAATGATTAGCCACAGCTTAGCTCTCTCTATGGAACTTTGAGGATTTGAGCAGTGGATGCCAGAGAAAAACCATCTCTTGGCTCTAAGCAGCAATTCAGTAGGGATAGTAACCCCAGAAACTCAGTCAGTCTGAGTATTTTCTAATAAATTGAAATCATAGAATGGTTTGAAGGAATCCTAAAAGACCATCCACTTCCAACTCCCTGCCATGGGCAAGGACACTTTATACTATCCCAGGTTGCTCAGAGCCCCATCCAATCTGGCCTTGAACACATTCCAGCTGATCCAAAAGCAAGTACCCAACCCTGTGCCACTAGCACTGGATGCAGAGCTTATTTTCAGCATCATAGATCAACCTATAAAATGGTCCCCCAGAGTTAAAACAGCACTTATGAGGCATAAATTAAACTTCAGTACAGCCCTAATTTTGCATGCTTTCCTCCTTTTCCTGAATGGCAGTGATCCCTCCTGACAGCCATGTTCCATCTAATTCCTGTCTCCCACATTAAATTTCAGCAGACAATGACCAAGCCTATTTAATATGAAAAACTGTTAACAGCTCACTTTGTGCAAGCCAAATTCTGGCGCAAAATATTTCTTTTTAGCTGCATTGTCAATCCCACGGAGAGGTATGCATTTGGACACAAGTCAAAGCCCTTTAAAAACTCTTGACTATTCTGTACTGAGTTTTCAAACCTGGGGAAAGCAAAGTCATCACAATATATACTAACAGCACCATTAGAAACCAACTTTATTGTTGCAGTTTGAAATTATTTACACAATATAAATCCCTTTGAAAGGTACATTACTTCATTTAATCAGTGGTAGAAGGCCTTAGAATAGTTTCAATCACATTTAGCTCAAAAGAAAAACAATTCACTCCAATGAATAAATGATGCACCTAAACACCACAACATACAAGAGGCATGGGGACTCCCTTGGGGGATGACAGTGCTAGTAGATGACAAGGGCTCTTTTATAAACTGAGCTTAGTTTACTCACAGAACACAACTGGACTCGTGTTTAAAAGAATACTGAAAAATCTGCAGTAACAAAGAAAATGACACAAAATGGAATATATACCTAATATGCTGTGGCCCTGTGTCTGCAAGTGTTCAAAAGGTTTTAGTGAAGAGGCTCAGAACCAATGGCTCTTAACTTGGAGTCACACCTTAGGAAGATTGGATACATTCTCTGTGCTGAGACTATTCAAAGCACTTGTGTACAAAGCAGCAGCATTAACTACCACACTGCGATACAAAATGATAAATGGAAACTTGCTACAAAAAAAATTAAAAAAACCCCCAACAAACTCCTTCACACACTGAAGACTGGACACTTATTTTCTGAAAAGACTTAAGAATTACTACTACCGAAAACTTAGAAACATATACTTTTTCTCCAGTTCATGCTGTATTTTATATTTTTCGTGTTTCTCTTCCAAGGGTTTCTTTCATCTTGGATTTTGCATGGGTCTTTACATGGGAAAAAAGACCCAAAACCACTTAATAGAGTAAAAACACAGTTATAATGCCACAAAAATAGGCTGGTGCAGGACCTGAAGTTATTTCAGCATTTAACATCACAGTTTGTTTGTTAGATTTCAAGCAACTTGTTTTCCTTTCCTTTTCAATTAATTTCCATGAAATTTCCCACTGTGTCATCTCTCTATAAACATCAAATCAAAGACATTTGGGAAGTCTGTGAATTAAATTCCACATGACAGGGGAACTGTGATAGCAACTTGGCAACTTCGGAAAGAGTGTGAAACCTTGAACCAAAAATTTGGTCATCTGGTGACATCTGGCCATCTAAAGATCCCACTGGTCTTCAGGGCCATCCCAGGCAGTTTTCTGACATTTCCCAACAGTAATAAAACCCTTTATGGAAGAATTCAGTGCAGACCACCATCCACACTATTAAACACTCAGAAAAGCCCAAAACACAAAGTATTGCAAACTAATCAGCTACAAAGGTTCTTCCTCTTTATTATTTTTTGCACAGTCTCTTCCCTCTTTCCCCAGGCTGACTGGTTTTCTAATTACACAATTTCTACAGATCAGACCAACTGTAAAAGTCACTCAAAAGGAAAAAAAATTAAAAATCAAACCATGCCTTTTCCAGTGTCTCAGCACGTCACTTGGATGGAGCACCCCCTTACAACCAGCCTGTGCAAACATTTCACAGATTTTCCTTCCCATTGAAGGTCTCTAAGCCACAAAGTCTGGTAAAATCCAACACATTCAACCCTTAACGGCTGAAAAAATGCTTTCTGCTCCACTACCATAATTACAACCTCCTTGGTGCAATGATGACAGCAGATAGCTGCCAAGTGTAGCAGTCTTAGAACACAACAAGTAACAGAAACCATGAAAACAAGGAACACACAACCACCTAAATCAGACATGTGAGACATGGTCACCCTGCTCTGTTAACTACAGGAGGGACTGCCCCAAACAAGAGATTACAGTGTTACTGCAGTTTAGAACAAAGTTTTATTTAGTCAAAATGTTACCCAATTTTAAGATTTTTTTAGGTATGAATAACAAAAGAATATTTGCAAGCTTCCTTACCTACCAACGGTTTTAAAAAAAAAATCTGAACTTCAGTCTGAAACAAATTTTACCCTTTATAACTCTCTCTTGTCCCTAAACCATGAGAGTAAACAAGCATATTCAACACCTTGCTACAGCAAAAACTTGAGCTACCAAGTGAGTGATTTCCCTTTTACTTGCATTTACCAAGCCTATCCCTCCTCTTGACTAGTACTTCTTGGATAAACTCACTTCCCAGAACCTTTGTAACCTCAAGTGTCACCACAGGTAAGGCTGAGAGGTTATACAAACTGCATCAAGATCAATTTGTCAGATGGAGAACAAGATTTGAAAACCAGAATTTTCCAGCTGAGGTATTAAACACCAGTGAAAAGAATAAACTAACAGCTTGAAGGACACTATGGAGTTCATAACAGACAGTGAAAGGCAACAGTGATGAAATAGTCAAGTCAGGGAAAAAACGAACCTTCATTATGTCTGTGTTTCCAAGGTTAAAGGCCTCTTCAGAAAGGGACTTTTTACACAAAAAAAAATTGCAATGAGAAGTCATGTACTGACAAAGTAGAATATAATTTTAATCCAAAAAGAAATAGCAATAAACCAAGTATGGAAAGGAAGATTTTAGATTCATGTTTATGCTAAAAGAAGTAGGGCTGTGGGCACAAAGAGGAGGGGTAGGGAATCACACACAGGGAAAATATCTCAGCTATAAGCCTTAAATACTCTAAAGGGGTACCAATAGTTCTACTGTAGAGGTAAATTAATTGACAGAACCATATGAGTGATTTGGGCATTCAGTATAAGCACTTACAATTTAGCAACTAATCCTATTAGAAGGCTATTTTCACCAAAAGCATTTGAGGAACTCCTATCAAAGCTAGCTCAATCAGTGTCCCCATGGGAGCACACTCTTCAGGAGTGCTTCAATCCAACACCCTTAGTTTAGAAGTCAACAGCATTCAAGAATGTACAGGAAATTTTTGGAAGTTTAAATTCACAATCTCAAAAGCTTTCCCTATCCCACTGACACACGGTTTGCTCTATCATGAGAACAGATTTTATTTTAATCTAAATACTGTATAAATCTCTTTATTCCCAGAATCATTCCCAAGAGCAAGATTTCAAAAAACTAATGGGGGGAAAAAAAGACACTGAGTGTCCAAGGCTATAAATGGATATTGTAACATGTACTATGTTCCATTATAAATCAATTTAACAAAAGGAGTCTGCACACAGAGTTAGGTTTCTTCTTTACATCAAGATTTCTACAAAATAGGAGAGAATACAATGCAATACACAAGTCCATAAATGAAAAGTAGAGTACAATTCACACTAATTTACAGATGGTTATTTACACTGTTGTATATACATGTACAGTCAGACCTGGTTAATGTAAATTTCATATTTTTTAAAAAGCAAATCAACAAGTGTCAATGAAGGTATTTAAAATTATGTGAAAGGAGACTAGTGACCATCCAGAAATCTTCAGTGCTTGGGCAACCTAAGAAATTAGGCCTGGATTAGCCAGATCTGACTGCTGAAATGAGAAGGAAAAAAAAAAAAAAAAAAATCACACTATTCTGCTTTACAAAAGCAACCAGGCCACTACAGTCTATTGACTTGATGCTATTTCTGCAAGAATGTCCAGATTAATAATCCCCTATATATTTACAATATAGCTTTAACTACAGCAAGAATTATTAATTTCGGCATTCATGCCCTTAGTTTAACAAAGGCAACAGAGTATCTTCTTGGCAAGTCACGGTCAAAACTACTACAGGATGTTTCTAGAGCTCAGTCATTTTTGTCCTACTTCAAATATCTTCATGTTGCTATTACAGAGATCAAGATAAATTAAGAAACAAGTACATGGTCTCTAGTACCTAACTTACATTCAGAATGTCCTGTATTCACAGTTTCAAGCTACCTTATCATCTGCAATGCAAATTACTGTTTCCAACTTAATGCATCTGTAGATATTCCTCAGGAAACGAGGATATCTGAGTGCTACTGGCTCAAACAGATGTGGACCAAGGTTCATGGTAACTGGCATTTCATTTCGGGAGATGTTTTACAGTATTTCCTCAGAGCTGATCACAAATGGATGTAACCTGCACTTCTCTTGAGAGAAAGCTGATGCAGAACAGTTTTGAAGTGTCTGAAGTGAATTCCAAAGTGCAAACTTAAAGCCTTGACCAGTACTGCAAAGTCAACCACTGTAACCTGTGACAGTCCTTGTGCTCCTTCAAAGTGGCTCAGGAAAAGCTTGGACTATTTGCTACCTGCTTCAAAGTGCTTTTACAGGATTCACTCCACAAGGATGAGACTGAGCTGCACTCAGGAAAAGCTTTGGTTCTGTGGAAGCAAATTTCCACTCCTGCAGTTATTGCTACTTGAGCTATACAAACAAAAATACTACTGACAAAAATTACAGTAACTTCAAACCTAAGTAGTACTGGTACCTGAAAAGGGAATGTGTTTTGCCAGCCATTGGGAAACTTAAGATCTGTCAAGCATTGGATTTCCCAAGACCAAATGAACTTCACAGCCTTCTTTCAAAATATTTCATAAGTACAAAGCAATGCTGTCAGAAATAAAACCGCTCCTTGGAAGAAAATAGTAACAAAGAGTTCAAAAATCTTTAGCAATCTTAGTTCCAAGGACATCTTGCTGAACTTAAAAGAAATACAAGACAGCAGGGTATTATTCATCAAATATCAATAAAGTCCATAGGGAGAAAGTACAGAAGATTAAGGTCTTCAGTGCCTTCATGAGCTCTAGCAACATCCTTGATAACTGCTACAAAGCAAATGATAAATGTCTATTTTAGCTATTTGTTTCAAATCAAAGAGTTTGTCCAGTATAGTAGCCTCCAGCTAATGAACATGGTTACCTTGTTTCAAGTTACAAAAAAATCCCAGTTCTCCCATTTGTATAAAGATTTTAAAGGTTTTGACTGAATAAAAATAAAATTGAAACATTCAGAGATTAATATAAACAAGAGGAAAAACAAATCCTAAACCATGCTTTTGTAAAACAACAGGATACCATTAGAAATGGTCTTTATTGGTGAAAATTTTTCATTCACATGAATTTTCTTAGTCCTGAATCACTCCAAAGCTTTTGTAAAGCACATATGTACGTACTTGTGTACATACTATACACACATACACACACTGCCATGTGCCATAAAGCAATTTTGAATAAATATCTTTGCTGGAGTCTGTACAACAGACTCCCCAAGTAAGTTTGGGTTTGCATGTGCTCATGCACAGACTTTGTACATGTGGGCACTTATGTGACCAAAGTGCAAAGTTTTTCAGAGTATCATCAGAGTCAAGTTCATGCCTGCCTAGCCCCAAACTGCATTGTTGGGCTTGAGATTTCTGCTGTGGGTTCCTCCCCATCTCCTGCCCCCCAGTTCAACCCTCCCTTTCAGAGTTAAAGCCTCTTTTTCCATACAAACTTATGCATTGTACCATTAGGTAAACATGTTCCGTTAACATTTTGCAATCCAGACCATTCTTGGTATAATAGCTTTAAGAAATAAAGTGTGTGTGATGATACCAAAGCCTCAATGCTCAAGTCATACACTTTTCCATACTGTCCTTCAAACTGGAGGCTTTGAAAAGCAATTTGCTGACAGGAAAAAAAAAAAAAAGAACCACAAGACATACCAGAATCTGCACAACTACAGGACCAGGCATTTAAGACTTAAGAGTCCAAGGTTAGAAGATGACAAAGAAGAAAGTTGTCATCAATATAGGACCTGTAAACCAGTGTCTTGCTCTCCAGTGCAATAGGATCTCTGCTCTCCTATCTCCAGTCCAACAGTCCATTCTGCCACTGGAGCACAACAGACACCAGAATAGTGTTCAAATCTAGAATCAAGTTTCAAAAAGGAAGAAAGATTTGGAATAGTGGTCTTTTGATTTTAAGAGTACACTTGATAAATAAGCAGCTTTCCCACAGAAGTTAGGGATGGCAGGCTGTCCACCTAACATCAGCAATTGGCACAATATCCTCAGAATCTTGTGGTCACAGAACTTGAACATTTCTACAGCTCAATCTAGACAAACAAAATAAAAATCAAAATGTTGTTTATCATTTCAACAAGCTGCTTGATTCTTGTGCAAAAGAAAAGTACCATCATATGGAAAGCTACCTTTAAAAAAAAAGGGGGGGTGGGAAATAAAGATCCTCCTAACCCTTCTCCCTAGCTACACCACACTAGAGATCTCACAAGCCTATTGTCACTCCTTTTGCTCATAGGCCTCTAAAAGAAGAATTGTCTCTGACATGTCTTCTTTAGCATAAGTGAATGCAACTTCAATAAAATAAGTTGTTAAATGAATCCTTTGGAACAACTTCACTGTCTGCACCCAACTTTAACAAAAACTGATGAAAGCAGCAACGGAATCATGTTAAACGTATAATAAATAATTCACATACAACATATGTTAAATTACAAAGAAGGATTAAATTGCCATTTCTACAACTTTTTATAGATTTAGCAAGTTTCTAATCCGTTTTATATCAACAGCAGTACGTATGTTCTTCATAATAAATTTAACATTGAAGGACTGTCTAGAGGCATTATTTATAAAGCAAGAACCACCAAGTGAGCATTACAGCACTTCAACAAATGTTTAGCTTTTTTTCCAGTATCTGTTCTCAGAAAAGATTCAGGGGTTGTCTATCCACTTGGTAAGAGTCCTCTTCATTACTCAGGAAGAGTTAACGTCATGACTTCCAGTTTCATTTTGAAATACTGGTTAAACCGAACAACTGCATACCTGGTCAAAGGGAGAGAGACATTCCAGATTAGGAACAGCTAACTCTTCACATGACAACAGCAATGCTAAGTAAGATTAGTCAAATTCCAGCTTGCAAAAGAGATGCTGGTAGTGGTTTAGTGGTTTAGTGCTTAATTGTTCTTAACAGACTGTCCAACAACTACAATGCCACAGAAATTTTATCTTGATGGTTGAAACGAATGTGCCAAAGCTGACAATTTTTTGGCATTTATCACTAGTGTTTTCACTCCATCTAGTGGTGACTGCCAGGTTCTGTAGCCTGAGATAATTAGGAATCCACATTGCTCTTATTCACAAAAATTATACAATTAAGCCCAGTAAACTGGCTTAGTCAGTGAAAAAATTCTGAAGTGATGAATTTTATCACCTTTTTCAGTCCCCAAAGGAGAAATTAATTCCTCTGCTTGTTGCCATGAAAGACCATTTTAAAATGGCCAAAAGACACAAGTACCTATCTAAGACAGAACTTAACATTCATTGGCACAAAGACTCTTTAAAAGAAGAATAGCAACTTCCAGGATCAACACTCCATGCACTAAGTAATCAAGCTCTTTTATACTGTATCTTTGATTCTCACTGATGGAAATGTAGATCTTGCATCTGACAGACAGCACACCTCACTGACCAACTTTAGCTTTTATGTCTGTCTCCCCAGCAAAAAAAAACACTTAACACCCAAAAACATGATGTTCCTTGCCCTGCAAACCATGTGTTTCAGCATGGTTTATGGGGGTACATAATTCAGAGAACTTTCAGCAACAAAAAACACTGATAGACAGCTTTTACTGCCTTGTTTTCCCTTAAAAATGAAGAGTTTTACTGTATGATCACAGAGGTCAGGTGTGTTGCTCAGATCTCAGTTTCTGATAGCTGGGGTTTTGGACTAAATGGTCCCACAAGTCCATTCCACCCTCTAGTATTTCATGACTGCACATGCAAGCACACTTACCCTAGAAAATCAAAATCAATGGTGGAATATTTGGCTTGAATAAGAGCCCACAGTCCCCAAAAGAAGTGTGAAGCCTGAAAAAAGCAAAAAATTAAATTTGTCTTAAATCTAACATGTAAACATATTCTCATAGACACAAAATTCTACCTATAAGAGAACATCAAAACCCAATCTTTTTTTAAAGTTATTTGACCTCTCTTTGCCAAAGAGATTTATAAGCAGTATTATAGAATAAACTGCCCACAAGCAGACAGGGAAGTCCATTGGAGTGTAACTCCCCATGTGCCATTTTCAAGAGAAACAATGTTGCATTTATAAACTACATCACTTATTAAGTAGATTGTTGCATGACTATACACACCATGCTAAAAAAAATGGACAGAAATTAACTACCACCTCTACCACTTCTAATTAAATTTCTATTATTCCTCATGTATTGAACTCCACTGCAAACAGGAAATTCCTTTAGAATTTTCAATTACACCCTTAGACCTCTATAATTACACTCACTTTCACTGTTGACTTGGACAAAGACATGTAATGCTCTAAGAAAACTTCTAATTTGTCAGTATTCACACAAATTTCTCATCTCTTCCAGATTTACTTCCATTAGGAGTCCAGAGAAGTACTTGGGAGGCCTCTGTGCACTTTCAGATTGGAAGTGCTGATTATATTAATTTTATGGCTGTTAATATACTGCAAAATGAACACGTAACAGCCATAAGCCAAGACAGTGTCTTTGTGCAAGACATTTCTGGACACCCAGGCTACAAGTGACAGACTTGGAACTTCATTAAATGACTGCTCATATTAATTACTTAAATGGTTTCCTGAAGCTTGCATGCAACACTTGACCATGAATTTAATAGACATCCATGGACACACCTGAAAACACCTTAAACAGAACTAATCTGGATCCATGTGAATCTTTCATCTCCAGTTCAGATAACTTTGCCAGAGTTGCAGGTCATCATTTTACATCAACATCCATTAACTTGATGTCAAGTTTTTCCTTAACAAAGCTTCCCATACAAGCTGACACAAGAGCCACACAGTGTTTGTGCATCGTAGGTAGTCTATATGCAAGTCCTGACCTGTTCTCTAAACACAACTCTATCCTCCTCAACATCACTATGACCATTGCTTAAAGGTGACAAAATCTGCTATACGTTTTCAAACAGACCACCAGCCTGTTTAATCACAGCTCTAATTTTCCTAAATGAACGGGACAGCTGAATTGAACAGTAATAACTAACACTTTGAGAATAACAGCACACAAGCTATTGTTTTTAAAGCTTGTTTGATAATAATTTTCCTGTTAACTATACTTTCTCACTACAACCAGTAGCTTTTGCCAGAAAACTGAGGGTATTACAGTAACAGAGATGTGCTTGAATTAGTAGGAAAGAGGACTAAAATAAGGTCAAAGTGGCTACTTTAGCCTTATTCCTCCTACAAATAGCTGCAAATGTTATTCTTCAGAAGAAAAAAAACCCACAAGCACTTTTGCTGTAATATTTCCCATCACGCCATCTAGACAAAACAAGATCAGCAAGATACTCTAGAGTGACCTATTTATCTGCAAAAGAAAAAATAAAACAAAATATTCAAGTTTAACAGAATTTTATCTTATTTTTTTAAAAGGCTTTTAAAGATTATAACTCTTCATGAAGCACTACCTTGTTCATCTGTCTTCCTACCACTACAAGCAAAAGTTCAAAGATCCACCATAAGCTGTGGCCAACTTAAACTTGCCCAACCAATTAACAGCCAACAGAAATCCTTACTCAAAGCTCATCTCCTTGTTTTCTGAATGTGCAGTGCCTCCTTCACTAGGACTGCTCTACAGATAATATTTAATATGCAAGAGAGAAGCAAGTTCCTACAGAACAGCAAAGTTTTGTTTCTTATGGAAGTTTTCTTTACATGACACAACACTCAAAATTCAAGAAAGTAGCAGCTACATTTGTTCAAAGAGTATCACCTTTCCCTGCATAATTGAAAATATTCTAATCAATTGTTTGTTACTCACCAGTGCAAACTGATTGACTTGGACATACAGAACTTCAACCTCTTTTTCACTGACTTCTGTGCCAAACCCTTTATATTCTTTGTAGGCCTCAAGGTAAGATCTCAGCCATTGCTCCTGTAATTTCCTGTCAGGATAAAGGCTGTAGTCTACTTCATTTACTCCTAGTAAAAAGAAAAGAATCCTATTAGAACCTCATGTTGCATAAAAAGACCATTAGAAACCCTTTAGTACTACCATTTGTAGTCTGTTCCTGTTCCCAACCCAAAACACAGGCACAGATCAATGTGGACAACCAACCACATTTTTACTTTGACCTGACCTTATAAATTATATGTTGGCAAGAATTTACCCACATACAAATCAGTGTTCCACCTTTCAAATTAATGTTTTCAGCCAGATAGAGTCTGCTTGCATGCTGGGATTCAACACCTTGGGCTTTGAGAAAAAGCTTAAGAAAAAGTATTTGCTTTATGAAACAAAAGCCCTCAAAATCGATCAAATATTACATGTTTTGTAGGAAAAGAGAATCGTGTGCCACAACATCCCAAGCCAAATCCAGATGCATATCCAGTTATCACTAAGCTCACATGTGAAGAAAACTAATTATGAGTCTGCCTCTCTCCTCCACAGGGCATTGGTAGAACTAGGAGCTCATAACCCACTTTTATCCTATTTTTCTTCCTATACTGGAAGTGCTTAGTCACAAGGATTTAGAGAGTCTTCTAGAAGCCCCAAACCTGGATGACAGTTCACCTGCATTATCACTCACAGTGAATTTGGGAAGTCTCATTAATTCTTATATTATGAGCATTCCAATCCCCTAGCACCTGAACTCTTTTGTGTGTTAGACACACATAAACTTAGCTTAAAAAAGTAATTCAGATTTTTCTTGGATAGATAGAGAATAAAAGTGAAGCACAACTGTTCTCTATAGGCAAAAAATGTATTAGTGTATTTATTCTTCTTACTTATGTAGTTAGATTTCCAAAGTATAAAATGAAAAATCAAGTTTTCAAACATAATTTTGTGAAAGAATTTAACTTGCTTTCCAAATGCTTAAATTGCTAATTACACAACTCAAATTACCAAGCACATACTTCTTTTTTTAAAGTTATCTAAACTCAACATGGTTTGTGAAGCAACTGGTTTAAGGCTCTTCACGACAGTGTGCATTCCACCTGCTCTAATAATTATGTAGGTTTTCCCAATTGGTCCGTACTCTGAAATGATACAGCATGCACTTGAGGTCATTTCTCCCTTATAGAGTAAGTGGAATGGGCATTTGCTATTAAAAAATTGAACTAGTTAATAAATTATTCTAAAAACACCACATTCCTAAAATCCCACCTTTTTCCTATAACATAGTCTTAGCCTTTACTTCTCATTTTAGGACAGGCCAAGTACTTAGTGCACACATTCAAAACTGCCAAAAAAAAATCCTGCCTTTTTGCACTGCAGAATCACACAGAATATTGTCAATACCTACACCTCTAGTGTGATATCCACAGTGCTTCACTACAGTGGGCTCTCTCTGCCGTGCCACTCCACAGTAGGACAGGGTGAGAGCTGTGTGTTCTGAACTTATCTAATTATATTAGAACTTAAGACATGATGTTTCCATTTCTGAGTTGGAAGACCTGTAAAGCAAGGGCATAACTGGCCTGCAAAATGAGACATCAAGGCATTCTGATACCATGAGCTGACAGTTGTAAGCACACAACTAGATATACAAACAAAAAAAATGCACAAGAATGGTTTTACTAAAAACCCCAACAAACCCAGTCAATTTTTGCCTCAGAAACCCAATTCTTACCTGCAAATTCATTGAAGTGATTTCCAATGTCATAAGCCAGGTAGTTGTACCCAGAGTACTCATAGTCTATGAACTGCACATCACCTGTGAGAGACAGCAGCCACATTAGAATCCAGATCAAATCAGGTATCAGCCCTAATCCTTTGATGTCCTTTGAAGATTTTTGGGGAAAAGAAACCACAAACCTAGCTGTACCCAGCTGTGTGCACTCAGACATTTCAGGGTAAGACTGTGACTTCTATAATATGAGATATTTAAGGGTAAATATCCATTCAGGAAAGCTCTTAGATTTTGATATTAAAATTATCTCTGCTTCAAGTCTGAGTCAGAGAATTTCAATTTTAACTTCTACCACATGAGGGCCTCCCTTGCTCTTAAAAGGAGAAGTACAGTAGTATATTCTTTATTTAAACTTTGTATAGAAATAGCAGATCAATTTCTCCCTGACTTAAAAAATAACAGTCCTGTTAATTCTCCTACAAATGTGCAGCCCCAGTGGACTAACACATCACAACATGCTGATACTTCCTGCTTCCTCAACCATTCCCAGAGCAAGATTATTCTTAATTGTTGGGTTTCTTTAAGCTGGATTCAAGTAGCCTTGAAAAACTACCAGACAATCATAAGGTTCTCAATGCTACCAAACTATGCAGCATTGTGTAAACAAGGGTTAATAAAGCAGCAAAACACTGCTCCAAATGTTTCCAAATTATGTCTGCACACATTGAAGCTGGGGAAAATGCACTGAAGCTGCTCAAGATGTCTACAGCACATAAAACAGTCAAAATGTAAACTAGATGAATTAAGTAAAACTAGAGCTCTTGTATTTTAAGGGAAACCAGCAAAATTACTAAAAAATCAGAAAATTAAGCAATGGAGTGCTTCAATGAATCTTAACATAAGATCAGATTGCACTAGAATATTAAAAAGTAAAACCTTACATTCTCACTACTATACTGAAATGAGTATTTGTCACCATTGCACTCTCTATATTTTTTATTACTACCTGCATTACTAAATTAACAAAAACATTAACTCCATCATAATGAAAAATATTTTAACATGACTTTAAAAACAAAATAAAGAACAATGTTAAAATTAGGTACATTAAGCATTTGGTAGACCAAGGATTTTAAGTGTCTACTACACTGCCTCTTTAAGATTTAGGAATACTGTACATCCCAAAGAAAACAGTTTCACCAATGTCCTGACCAACTTAGCACAGAAGAAGTTTGCTAGAAGTGCTCTTTTCAATGCAGTTCATCTTTGCCACTGCCTGACTGATTTATAGGCTTGCTCTTCCCACCAGATCTCCAGTGCTGCTTTTCAAAACAAATACCTCCAAAGTTACAAGCCAGTTTAAATTCCAACCCTACCTACACAACTGATCTCCTGATTCCCTTCTGCTCCTCAAATATTTAATATTGCTTGTATTGAGAGAAGTTGTTTTTTCTTCCTCACATAAAATCCAAACACAGCAGGTAAAAGTCTGGTAGCAAAATATGCACATAAATACTTTAAATTTTTCATCCCTATGTACCATCATGAATTTTTAATTACAGCTTTGCTTTAATAACATTGCAAAGACTTACTTCCAGATATAAAGAATATTACATACAAGCAGAAATTGAAGATAACAAGATATGGGTGGGGCTGTTACTAGGCAGTCCTCACAAAGCAGGAACAAGGGCATACCCAGCCCTCAGGTAGTAGATGGAGAAAACTTGGCAACCTCCCACTTGTTAATACAAAAGTCCAAAGCAAAAAAGCTTTGCATTTATACTCATCGATTTCAGACTCATACTATTGTGAAACCCGACTTTTTAAGTTAATTTCTGAATAAAAGCTTAAAACAAAAAATGCACAATTTTTTCTGTGGAACTGAAAGAAAGCAAAAACTGGAGTTTGCTGCTTCAAAAATGTGCAACATATAGGCACTTATATGTACACATACATACATCTACCCTGCTTTAGAAAAAGCAGGAGAAAGTCTGCAGTCACTGTTTAAACAATCATTGTATTTTAAGATTTACTGCAGTTTATATGAGAAAGCCACTTCTGAAAGCTATAGTTTACATTACTGGTTGCTTCAAGGTTTCTAAAAGGTATCCACAAACTGTACCTGCCATCAATACCCCTGAGAGCAGGCAGTTCAACAAGAGACACTGGTCTAAGTGTATTTTTACTTCATTGAAGTGAGAAAATTTAAAAACCAGCTCTGCCATTTCTCGGGGGAAGTTACTGCTATTGACAGGAATAGACACATCACGAGTGTGGAATATTTCAAGCTGAAATAAGTTTCTTTTTCCCAGGCATTTCCTAGGGCAGGCAACATGCAACACTCCTCAAAAGCCACAGGATGATACAGAATGGAATTCATTGGTTTCCATATCACAGAAATCTACTTTTAAATAGATCAAGTAGTAATCAACAATGCATCTGCTAGATCTCCTCTGGGTTCTGACAGCTACTTTTCCTTTTTAATGGTTTATTAGGGAAAGCACTTCCCCGTTCATGTCTTGGCTGTAGTTACCACAGCTGAATGGTGTATCCTGATGTCCCATCCTGCTCATCAGGGGAGCCACTGAGCCCGTAGAAAACACCTTCAAAGACAAGGATCTGTGCTAGGAACATACTTGAAAATTCACAATGAGGTCATGCACCCAGAACATAATTTTAGATATAAACACCCAAAAGGTCTCTACAAAACAAAACAGGTTTTTAGCTCAAAACCAGCAGCCTTAAAAATGCCACACTCAGAAGCACTGAGCACCCACAGACTCCTACCAAAGATCATAGAAAACATTGGGTAGGCAGAGGGAATAAACAGAACAAAATTATCCATCCACCTACACACAACTCCCTGCCAACTTGATTTGCATATATGCAAAAAGTGCACACAGAGAAACAAAAAATAATCTTGATACTTCATCTTATTGAATAACAAGTATTTGAATACTCTTAAAATATCAGGTAATTTTGGAAATTCCCAGGTCACACACAAAAAAAATACCCATAAAACCCAAACAAATTTAGGAGCATCAGAACACAACCTTTATAAATAAGCAGTACCGAGCTTCAAACTTATCTTGAGTATTCTTGATGTCAAAACTGCAATAAAAAACAATGTGAAGTGCTGAAATATATCCTTCAAAGGGTAGTTGACAGTGATAATTGTAAGTTACGTAAAGCAACACTTGCAGATTTTCATATCCTGAGTAACTGCGAATGGACATTAACAAAACAGCAAGAGGCAGAGCTCCCTCAGCCACAGCAGGAGCAAATTCAAGTCAGATGAGTGAAACTCCATTAAATGAAGTTAACACTCAACATGGTCTTCCAGGCTCATAAATAAGCACAGGAGACTGATTTTTCTTAAACGCAGTATGTTGCATAATCAGGATTTTTCTTTCAGGTCTGAAAACTTAATGTGAATTTAATGCAGAGCACAAGTCTAAGGTAAATCTCAGGAACAAGTCATAATTAGTCATATTTCATTGGACACAAGTCCTAATACATCCTGAGAGTCTGTAGCTTAAACACACACCTAAAAATCCCCCCACCCCAACTAGTAAATGCACAAATTAAGCACCCAAAACCAAAATTATAAATACAGTATTACTTGAACAAGTAGATTAGGTTTTCTTTGTGCCAGCTTCTGAAAACCCAGACAATACTACCAGTTTCCCACAAATTTTACTGAGGAATATAGAAAAAATAAGGTAGTTAATCTAGAAAATCAATTCATCCTTGTTTTTAGTTTAGTGTCACCAAGGTCTTTTGGATACACAGAAGCTTTTTTAGATGGAAGAGTGAATTTAGTCAGAGTATTGCATTCACCAAAGCTGTTAATTGCCTTCAGAAAATGTGATGCCATTCCTAGCGAAGCTCATTCTTCAGAAAATTATATTTTGTGCTCTTGCAAAATTATTTTATACCAAGAAAAGTTTTTGCTCTGCTAAACACAATTCTTTACAGTTAAAGCTGAGCTTTCTGTTTATGCTTTGTAAAAAGCATGCTATAAAAATCAGCTTTCAAATGACAATCATCCTTTCCACAGATGTCATTGACGTTTGGTTACAGTAAATTCACGAATACAAGCCGCACTGATTATAAGCCGCATCTCTGGGTGTTGGCAAACATTTCAGTTTTTGTCCATAGATAAGCCGCACCCGAATATAAGCCGCTCTGTCGTTCGCAGCGAGGACCTGCGTGCAATTAGTAACAGAACCGCGGGAGGGCGGGGTTTGCTGGCTGAGCTAAGGCTGTGCAGGCTCGGCCCGCTAGGGGCCGTTGACGGGGCCAGGTGGCCCAGCCCGGTGCTGCCGCTCGGGGCCGGCCGCCGCTGCCCCTGGGCTCGGTCACCCCGGGTCGGCGCTGCCCCGCAGTGGCAGGCAGGGACGGAGCTTCCCCCGCTCCTACGGCAGCGGCGGCGGGCGGGGACGGAGCTTTCCCGCGCCCATGGCGCCGGCGGCGGGCAGGGACGGAGTTTCCCCGCTCCTGCCACGGCGGCGGCGGGCGGGGACAAAGCACCCCGTCGGCTCCCCGAGCTGCGGCAATGGCTGCGCGGGGCTCCCGTCGGCTCCCCGGGCCGCAGCAATGGCGGCGCGCGCTTCCCCCCCCCCCTCCCCGGGCCGCAGCAATGGCGGCGCGGGCTTCCCCCCGCCTCCCCGGGCCGCGGTAGGGGCGGCCCGGGTCCCCCCTCTCCTCCCCAGGCCGCAGCAATGGCGGCGCCGGGCCCCCCCCGTCTCTCCCCTGGGCTGTGGCAGAGGAGGAAAGAGAGCTCTCCCGCCTCTCTCCCCGCCCCCCGTGCTGCCTGCAGGCAGCCAGGCTCCACCCGCGGTGCAACAGAGTAGCGATTTGTAACAATCGCAAAATGCCGACTTTGCAGCTGCTCGGCTTGGCACTCTGGCTGGCACTTCTGAGGTTGTATTAGCCGCTCCTGATTATTAGCCGCATTTCCGGTTTAGGAGCAAAATCTTAGTCAAATTGGTGCGGCTTGTATTCGTGAAATTACTGTACTATGAAAATGGCCCCTGCTGTACCCAGATTGCACAAATTTTACAACACAATACATGTACACTATTCAAACATAAGTATAATAATGTATTTATTTAATATTCCCAAGTGTTTCGCCCAGCTGTTTACAGCTTGCTTGAAGCCTAAGTACTTTACACACCTTCTTTCTCCACACCCAGCCACCAAACTCTAAACACTCACATTTGCTACTGTAGGATTGCTCACAATTGATGCATTACCAGCATTGTTTTTTCCTCTATTCTGTTTACAAAAAGAAAAACACACAGCATTTGCTTTTCAATTCAGAGCTTCAAGCCTATTGACCATAACAGTAAAGTTTTTAAAGGAATTCCTCAGATTTTTTTTCTTTTTGCTGCATGGTTTTACTACGAAAACACTACAAAAATTACCTCAGTGGGTCTGCTCTGGAATTCTAAAACTCAAGGTAATTTCAGCAGTAAAAAAAACTGGTAAAAAGATTTATTTTTGGTACTACATATCACAACTCCAAGTGTGCAAGACCACAAATCTGGTATTCCACCTTTCATGCTTTCCCCCTTCTCTTTTTAAGCAGAACTATAGTCCATCATTGAAACTCAGTAAAACCACTGAAGCTTGGTACTGAATTAATAGAATTTAAAATTTATGTTAATGGCATTGTTAGGACGCATATACACATATGGAACTAAAAGTACTAGCAACTCCCTTCAGAGATGCTATTACTCAGAGGGAAACTTGTATACAAATCACCAAAAGAGTTTATTTCCTCACTTCACATGGTGATGCGGAAATGATGCAGAATTCACACAAGACGCAGAAACGCATCAGCACATGCAGCCAATTTTCATATAGAACCAGCATCAGCTTGGTTTTGTTATTCTTTTTCTTTAGTAGTTAAGGCACATAACTTATCAACAATCTTAGTCAACTGGCACAAAAATATGCAGCTACTAGAAGGAATGTGTCATCCTTATTTTAAGACAAAAAAAAACCCCTTCTAATCTGATTAGTCACATTAGCTGAGCTCAGATATTTGCAATGGGAGGAAAATTGTGTATTTTTACTGCACAATGGTTATGTTAGTGTCAAAAATTTGACTTGTTTGCTTTTATAGCTGGTTGACTCACTTAGTAACTGAATCTCAAACCACTAAAATCATTAAGCTGTGTGTTAAAAAGGAAGTTTTAACAGATCCTAAGAACATGAACTACAAGTAAAATGAAAGGCAATAGAAACAAAAAAGTAATTAATTTTTGCCAAGATGTGTACTGCCTACAACTGTTTCAACAAAGCCTGTATTTACAAAAGAAACCTTTAAAGATGCCTGTGAACCTCATGCAGAAAACAAATTGAGCTACTGAATGAAGTAGTTAATATCATTAAGGTATTTCATTATGTAAGGATATTCCCCAAAATCACAAACCAGAACAAAACATTACAGGAGAAAGTTTTCATGTTATTTTCTATGCATGCACAATTTTCTTCCCAAAAGCTTTATGCGACCAGAATAGAATTAGTATTCAGTTACTTTTAAGCCCAGCCATACAGGCAAACTGGGGTTTAACAAATTCATGAGTTCTTTAAAGAAAAGCAAGAAACACTGATTTTCTTCTTCTATACAGTAGCATACAGATGAGAATTAGCTAATTAAGCAACTCAGTATTTGCACAGGTACCACTACCATTACACTGAGTCTTAAAAGCTCAAACTAAGTTTACCTCAACAAGTGAACGAAACAATACCACTGATGCAGCACATGCAATTACAGCACAGATAAAGCTACTCACTGCTTAGTTCAACACCTACCTCTTTTCTTGTTGTAAATAATATTCTTACACAACAGGTCATTGTGACAGAGCACCACTGGCGATCCTAAGTTTGACAGTCTTTCCTTCATCCAAGCCATCTCCTCCTGAAGAACTTGAGGACTTGGAACGTCACTTAAGAACCTTTTCAAGTATAAGGAAATAGAGTTAACATTTCCTTTCCTCTGTATTCTATATCAAGCATTTGTAATGAAGTATTTTTCTCTACATTCTTCCAGCAAAATAATTCACCAGACCCTCTCCCAAACCAGAGCATTCTTTCCCAAGACACAACAGCAGTCAAATTATAACAATCATTTCTCTGTCCTCCCCAGAAAACAATTTTCTGAATATTATCTGTGCTGTAAGCACAACATTAGTCCAAAAATCAGGAGCAGAGCATGAATAAACTCCCACATATTTTAAAAGTGCAAGATTAAAAGAATTATTGCATGAAATCCATTCACATTGCAGCACTTCCTCCAAGAATACACAGCAGTATTAGGTACTATAAGTATTTATACTGAGAAAATGAGCACTAATATTTAGTCTAGTCACAGTACACACTTAGTCATTTTGTCCTCTACATTTTCAGTTATTTATTCATATTTCCTCACTTTTCTTAAGAAATTGATGTTGTAAAACCACTTTGCTAGAGCATTCTTTAATTACAATGCAGCAAGAAGGGCCTCCATTATTTCAAAGTCACATAAAGAATATTTTTAAGCTGGAGTCTGCTTTCTGAGTGATGTGAAGTCTGACAATATTGTACAAACACAAATTCCAACAGAAGGAATGTGAAGTCTGGAAAGAACATGATGAAATACCCACCTCTTATTTACTTCCTCATCTGCAAATTCTGTGGGTATGAGTGAGAAGTATTTCCCCATTTTCAGCCACAGATTGGATTTAGGGATCCATCCATTGTGTGCATGAATAGTATGGATTTTAGCAAGCTGTCTAGCTATGAGTCTAAAAAAAATTAAAATTAAATTAATGTTATATTTAATTGAAAAATTCTAAAAAATACAGCTCAGGAATACAAAGAGGGTTTAAACAAGAGCAGCCATAAGGTGGCACATTTCAAGACTCAGAAGTTCATTAGCCTGTAGGAAGGCAAGGGGAAATGACTGGAGTTCAGTTACAGCACACAAGTTTCACCTGCATTTACAGGCTACTCTTGCTTATTTTTCAAAATACTGAATTACATTAGCTGCTATTTTTAGACAAATATATATAAGTGCACACATGAAAAACTAAAATCTTAAGACATCAGCACTTTCTGTTCACTGCTAACATTTTAAAAAAATAATTTCTCAATGGAACTTTCTGGTATCTAGTCACAAAAGGAATGTCTTGGAAACAGTTGGAAGTACTTGAACCAAGTCCAGCCCCTACAACTCAATGACCTCTTTAATGGTGACGTGCAAGTGTTAAATACACTGAACAGACCTTTTATGAGTAGTCTTCTGCAGAGTCATCAAGGATCATTTGTTCAGCACTAAAATACCATAACTAAGACAGTGTGAACATCAGCTGAGCACAGACTTACAGAAATACATATTTCCTGCTCAAACGCCACTCAAAAAAGTCCTTTAGACGAGGCAGAACTTCATAAATGCACAATGAAATTACGAAGTTTAAAAAAAATAAATTTTTTAAAGCTTACCTGAAAATGTCTGGATTGCACACATGCTCTGGATCCAGGGCTTCTCCCTGCATGAACTCGTAGCACAGGCCATTGTTGAAGGTGCAGTAGAGCTGAGGTGCACAGCCATGGGCCTGCAACACACGGAAACTCTTCACCTCCTCATCCCGATCCACCAGCAGCTCGGTCTTGTTCCCATAGATCCGAACTAGAACGACATCATCTGTTATGTCACCCACGTAGCAGCCAATTAATTTATTGGTGATTCCATCGGTGAACAGCTGAAAAGCAAAAATAGTGCAATAAGCAACTCAACTCTGCATCTTCAGCAAGCAGGAAGAGAATGCTGAGTCATCCTTCAGCTCCCAAAACAAATGTTTATTAGATTGAGCATTAACAAAAGAAATCTTTAATACAGAGGAATAGCATGAAGAAAATACTTGAACATTAATTGTTGGGGGAGAGGGTGGGGGGGGTTTGCCTTTGCAGTCATACTCTGTGCCCTCAAAATCCTCATTCTTAATTCAAAAAGAATAAACCCTCCCACAAAACATCCTCACAGTAAAACAAACAAGCAGCAAAAAGTAGCTTCAAGTTGGACAGCAAATATTTTTTAATTCTTAATAGCAATGAGGTCAGCAAGTCAGCTGAAGAAAAAGAGAAAGTTGTTTATCAGGCTCAGAATATTAAGTGTTCAATGACAACAGTTAGATTTCCTTACTTGCTCATGTCCGGTCACATACCCTTTGATATGACATCTGCCTCAAGCCCTAAGACAGGCCCAAAACAAAAATATTGACAAATGCAGTGAGTTATGTGTCAGATATTATTCTGAGCCATAATATTTAACGAAAAAGTGTTTTTGCTAAAAACACACACCAACAATAAGAAACGTATCTACAAGCATCATAATTCTTTAGAACCTTGGACAGATTGGGTGGGGTTTTGTTATGAGTTGGAGGTGTTTTGGGGTTTTTTTTGGTTTGTTTTATAAAACAGTAAAACAATTCAGAAAGTTTGACTTCTATTCTCCTTTCCCCTTCACGATATAGCCTTTATTTTGAAAAGTACCATCACTCAAACACAAGTGACAGATCATTTCCAGATCTCAGGGGTTTAGAAAAATTGGTAATTAGGAGTTAATTTTAATAATTAAAGAAAAAAAATCTGAAGTTAGGTCAAGTCTCCCTGTTTAGCAAAAGATGAGACTTTTACAGTAGATGCATTGTAGCTTGTATGCCTTGCTTTCCCCAACACCCCTAATTTGATGAGGTCAACAGATTCATCAATAAATGCAGAAAAGAAGTGGGGAAGTTTCAGTTGTCATCACAAATTAGAAGAAGTAGCTCAAGCTTCTGAGGAAAGACACAGAAGATACAAAGGTACCCAATTTTCTTGAGCAGTTACACTCAGTCTTGAACAATAGGTATAGAAAATTATATAACTTTCATCTAGACAGGATAAGCATAAATTCAAATAAAGCTGCTCATAAGGTCTCTGACTCAAAATTAAGACTTCACAATTTATGGGCACATCTTATTATTAGCTATTACTTTAATAACTCAAGATAAATAATTAAGAATCTTGAATGGCCTTCATAGTAACTATTACAATGTTAAGCACTGCAACTAAGAAAACTAGTTGTATTTAGCACCATAGACACTGGGCTTGAGCAATGTTTCACTTTTTGAACAGGCAATACTTAAACACATTTCAAAATGCTTGTAAATCACAAATTACACCCTTATAGTATAAAGGCATCCATTCATAACCTTCCCAGTCGTAAGTGTGTGGTCACAGAACTGTTCAGGTGAGGAAAGGAACTCCTGTGATCCAGTTAAACCTCCCTGATCAAGCAAGGCCAACTGCCCAACAGCCAGCTGCCTAGGACTCTGCCCAGGGAAATCTCCAGGAATTCTGGAGACTTTATAACCCATCTGGCAACAACATTTGACCACCCTCAAGGTAAAAAAAGCTTTTTCTCCTGTTGAGGTGAAATTCCACAGGTTTATTTTGTGCCCATTGTCTTGTCTGTCACTGAACACTGAGAGGAGCCTAAGTATCTCTTCAGTTCCCCCTCATCAGGTATTTATCTAAGATCTAAGATCATCCCTGTGAGTCTCCTTTTTTCCAGGCCAAATATGAAAGGTCCCAAGTCCCTAGTCTCCAGGTCCCTCTGTAATCTTCATGAAACTTTGCCGGACTTTTTCCAATGAGCATGTGTGCTCCTTCTACTGGGGAGCCAAGAACAGGACACAAGTACTTAAAGATGGCAAATCAACATAAAAGTACTGATTCTTATACCTGTTATAATAAACCCAGAATCAATTTCAGTACAGTAATTTCACGATTATAAGCCTCACCATTTTGACTAAAATTTTGGTCCGAACCCGGGAGTGTGACTTGTAATCAGGTGTGGCTTATATATGGACAAAGAACATAAAGTTGCTGGTTTAGTTTGGAGGACAGGAGTCTGCTGAGAAAGGCAGGAGGTTCTCTTTCAAATGGAGAATGTAAACCCCCTCCCTCCAAATTATTATAATTTTGAAATCAAGGGGCTTTCAGGAAAAGATATGGGAATTAGGAATAACAGTTCTTTTCTAGGGAAATTAAAATAGAAATACAGTACTACAAAGAAACAAACTCCAAACCCTGACAAAGTCAGGGTACAACCTGACACCCCGTCAGGCAGGGTGTTGGCAGCAGTCCCATTAAATGGTGGCTGCATCCTCCTGCAGTGACAGATGTGGCTCAGTTGGAGCAGTGCTCCTGTACAAGGTGCAGTTTCCCTCCGGAGGTCCAGTGGTGATGTGGAGAAATCCGGTTTTCCTCTGGAGTCCAGTGGAGAAAGGGGCTCCCTTAGTGTCCCAAAACCTCTGTTTTTATCTTGGTAAGAAATGTTGGGCTCTTCCCCCTGGCTGGAGCAACTTCCAATGGGATGCAGTAATTTTATCAGTCCCACAGTGGGACTCAATGGCCATTAGCAGAAAATGACTGGCTGGAGGAAGGATGGGTTGTGAAAAGATAAAGAACAATGCCCTGTCTGGTTTCAAAGGATTGGCCCATTAGCAGAATATCTGCCATTGAGATAAGGATCACTGCCCCCACCCTCAACAGATGGTGATAGAATAGATACCTTTTATCACACTCTGTATTGTAACCCAAGACAGTTGCTGACACTCGGATGTGCACCTCAATCGTGAAATTACTGTACGTATGAAGAGCACTTTGCTGAAGCTATTTGTGTTGAGCTGTTTAAGTTTAAAAGTATCTTGTCTGCCATACTCAAAAACTTCCAAAATTTAGTTTAAAAGAAAAAAAATGTACTATGAACAAGACATCTCTAAGGTCATTAGAAAAAAAAATTAATAGTGCTGATGCAAAGAAATAGTAAGAATTCCACTTATACTGTTGAACAGACACTGCTGGGAACATTACACCTTCTGTCATAGGTCTATTATCCCCTTAAAAAAAGTTTCATTAGCACTAATAAAAAGAAATCTGCAACAAGGAAATTAGAGTCCCTCAACTGTTAATTTAAGAACTCTACTTATTAACATCTATTTGTAACATGCTGCTACAAATAATTATTTATACCCAGGAGCATTTTAGCTCTTGCTTCTTAAAAAGGCAGAAGGGTTCACTTACTTTTCTAATAACATTATTCCAAGTAGACAATTTCCATATTCCATCATGAGAAAACAACTAGTGTTTACTACCACCAGTAAAAGAACATAATAGTCACTTTATTCTTTTATTCAAAATGCCTTTACTCTAGCATTTAAAGAATCAGCTTAGAAGGCCTTGCCCAAAACATAACCTGAAATGAAGCACAGCAAAAAAGTTCTATAGCAAAAGCATCAGTTGAGAATCAAAAGCAGAGAACGGACTCATTATCAATAAACTATCAAGGCCATGTGGAAGAAGAGGGAAGAATCTACAAAATGCAATGAAAATAGAAAATTCTGGGAGTAAATAAAAAAAAGAGAGTCAGAGGTTTAAAACACAATGCAACACAAAAAACCTCCAGCAGCAAGATCCTGACACTCCTGTAATCCACAGATGGTTAACTTACTGTGAAATGCGCTTATCACAGTTTAATACTCTCAGATGTGGTGATACAAAAGTAAAACTAAATTCAGAAACACTTCTAGAAATTATATTTATACTGTGTACAATCAGATCCAGCTTGAATCCAAGGCTTTATGGCAAAAAGAAATTGTTTAATGAAACACAGGTTTAAGGTGGAAAGCTACAAGTAAGCTCTCAGAGAGCAGAACATGGTACAAACATGGTAGGACAAGGGAGCCCAGGAAGAGAGCAATTTCAACCAAGACATGAAGCATCTTTGAGACAGCTTACCCTAAAAGCACTGCTATTAGGCTATTAGATTCCTGGA
Organism: Catharus ustulatus; assembly: GCF_009819885.2. Lineage (NCBI taxonomy): Eukaryota > Metazoa > Chordata > Aves > Passeriformes > Turdidae > Catharus > Catharus ustulatus. Next base: position 67,276,856 of record NC_046224.1, on the reverse strand, counting down.
AAGGGCATATGATGCATATGCTCCCATCTAATAAGCAGGTGTTTCATGAAAAGCTTCTATCTAATCCCATTGTTCCAAGTGTTCAAAAGAATGAGAATAAAATTGCAATCACGTGTAATAAGAATGAATAGACAAATAAAAGCGTCACGGGGCGAAATAGAAAGTACTTATGACTCAGAAGAGCTGATTTTTCCCTTCCGGACTGAGTTATTACATCCATAGTTGGAGAATGCAGGAAACAGTACTGTAGTGCCATAAAAACAGAAGTTGCAGCAAAAATAAGTAGGAATTCCCTAGATTCTGCTGCTGAACCCCAGACTGACTTTGAGATCTCCAGAAAGGAACAGACTTCAATAACACACTTCTTTAATGCTCACAAAAACTTCAACTTTATATTGTAAGCCTAAATTGATCTTTTTTTTCTGGAAAAGTATAGTCTACCCAGACAATACATCCACAGGTATACAGATCAAGAACCCATTTTCTTGAAACAAGGTTAGCTATTTCTGTCTTTGCAGCTTTTGTAGCTCTCTTTCTGCAGCTATTCATAAAAGAAGGACAAAGTACAACTACTGGAAAATGCCTTGGGTAAATTCTCACATGATCAACAGGGCTCACAAGGAACCTCATTCAAAGGTCTCCAAGCTCTGGAGCCCTATCCTCTAGGTCATTACACTCAGCAGGTGAAAGTCACTGTCTGCATGATTTAAATAGTCAGATGAGCACGAGCAAGATCATCTGGTATTAAAAATACCAACACAAGTAGGAAGCATGCAATTTTACAGCACTGTTCTCTGCTAAGTTTGGCCAGAGGCTGAGCTAGCAGTGTCTGCTGAACTCTTGGGGTGCTCTGCATAACAGCAGCATTGAGATAGCAATGCTTGGAGCATACATAGTGCTGGTATAACTTTCACATAGGTTTTTTGGGCTACCAAACCATGAACACTTCAGCTTCAAGGTGTGTGTGGGTTTTGTTTTGGATAGTTTTGGGTTGAGGGCTGCTTTTCACTGAAATGCATGATAACACATGAAAGTTTTTTGCGGGTTTTTTTTATGCTAGAAAAAAAAAAGTTACTAATTTTTCACCTTATTTCTGAAGAATATTCTTCTACCTGAAAACAGTCAACATCAGGTAATTAGTTAACTCTTTGAAAGTGATGGATTTGTTTTACAAATTGTGATACTAATAAAAACAGCTACAGATTTTAAAATAATAATAATGATAATAATTTTTAAAAGAAGCCAATAGGAAAGGAGCCTAAAACTTTATTCTAAACCAAATAATTAATTTGCTGTTCCTCTCCTTGGAAGATTTCGACATGAAATGCCTGGGGGCTGGGGAGGGAGGGGCAGAGGGACAGGAACTAAACTGTCTTGGATTATTCCTTCCAAGCCAAGCCTGTAGCATAAAATATATGCCTTTACATGAACTCATCCAAGCTGTGCCTAAACAAATATTGATTCTCTGTAACTTGAACCCCAGTCATCAACAAACACACATCTATCAGGCACATATGGGCATATCACTTACATAAAATACCACTACAGTTTCTGCCCCACACAGACTCTACAAAAACCCTTAGAAACAAGGGATTGAGCTTCATCAGAAATTTTAAGAGACTGAAGAAACCACCCCAACCTCCAAGGACATCCAATACTGCTGGCATTTCCCACTTTCTGTGACACTGCATTCAAGGCACACCTCAATTCCAGTTTTTTTACAAAACATCAGTAATGCAGCAGCCCATTCTCAAGCTCTCACTTCTCTTACTCTTTTCCTCACTTCTCCATTTCTCCACTTCTCCATTCAGTCCTTCCCCTTTATGTGTCAACTGCTTTCCCAACTGCTGAAGAGGGTGATGTGCCAAAACCAGAGGGGAAATAAACATCTCACTTGAAAAATGTTACAGCGCTGAGATACAAAATAAAGTTAGTTTACTTTGTTTCCCAGAGGCTAACGCTTTCAATTATTTCAACGCTTTTAAACCCACCCTCAGTTTGTTTAAATAAACTAAAAAATATTTCAAGTTCAGAACTCTGAACCAAATTATAATTTGTTATAAAGAGAATATCAAGATCAACACAAGCATATAAATTAGATCAGCAGCTAGAAAATACTGCCTAAAGAAAAGCTATTGAGTCAGGAAGAAAAAATCAAAGAAATAAGGACAAAAGCTAATCTGGTAAACAGGAAAATAGGTGGGTGGTGGTTTCATCGGTGAAAGCAGCATTTTTATAAGCCTGAGTCCATCCCGTTCACATTTCATAGCTGCAGGAACAAATCTTTGCAAATTATAAAGTGTTGCAGTAGTAAAATCATGCAAAGTGTTGGTATGTGCAGAGACATGCAGATCTCAGGGGGAAAACAAACAAACAAAAAAAACCAAAACCACAAAAACCACAGTACTAGAAAACAAGGAAGGCCCAATTATTTCAGAGAATTAAAAAAGCAAATTAATCCAACTTACTTGGAGATAAGTTGTTTGCAGGATTTGCAGGGGGGGGTGTTATGAGTGCCTTTATGAAAAATTTAATCCCCTTTGCAAAACAGATTCTTTCCACCTCTCCTCAGATTTCATCCAGGACAGAAGCACTGTTTGCCAGCCTAGCATTATCATGATTTTAGAACTTTGAATGATTCTTCAGCAAATTTTTTCACATATATACCATTCTGGTCTAAATAATAATGGTATAAATTAATACTATCAGTATTAAGCCTTTTCACCAATAAAAACAGGCAGCCTTTATTCTCAATACAAAATATTACTGCAGAATGGTAAGAAATACTGATGGTTTTTCTTGCACTGTAATATTACACTGCAGAGAAGAAATTGTGCATTATCCTACTGAATCCTTCTCTGCCACCAGACTTACAAGAGATAGACAGTCATGGGATAAAAGAATCCTGGATCAACACTACTGAAGTGGTAACTAATTTTCCCATACTGTAAGCCAACACTGATCTTGCTTGAATCACCACAAAAGAGAAAAAATAAGGAATTCATAAAGTGGGCAACAAAATCCAATCTGTATGTTTTTACATTAGGAAGGGTAATACAACCTCTTTAAAGGAGTAAAGAGTTAAAACAATTATGTTTTTCTGTTTCATTAAGAATCAGGCAGAATATAAAAACTGAAATGCCCACTGTCTAAATTCAGGCAGCTTACAAATGCAGAAGCCCTGTTTTGAGTTAGAAGAGCATTTTTACAAACAAATTTTAAAAACCTGCTTCTCATGTTCATAACAGCCAATTTCTGAATTTAATAAGCAGTGAGTTTTTCAGCAGAAGTTTAGGAGAGAGAGACCTCCAAAGATGCCTTCCAACCAGGACTACTCAACATTGCTATTACTAAGAAAACAGTCATTCCAGAATCAAAAGTGACTACTGCAAAAAGCAGAAAAAGCAAACCTCAAAAATACAAGAGTTATAAAATCAGCACTTAATTCTATACAGTTTCTAGGATATTTTCAGTTGACAACTGCACAACATACATGAAGATGAATGTTTAGACAAAAAATCCTGTTTCTCCCTAGAGATGTAAAGTAACTCTAACATTTGTAGTGCCCTGTAAGGACAAAATTCACAATATATAACTTGATATAAATGAGATAGCTGCTTCCATTTCAAAAAGTTATGAGTAATGCTTCTGGTGTCATAGCCTTTCTGATAAATAACACAATAAAAGAATAATTTAAGCACTGCAGATCTTAATTATTTTTACCTTCCATTTGTGCTTTATGCTAATGTGTAAATAAAAAAAATCTTAAAATATATTCCTCATTTTAGGCACTTGTAAATCTTAGAGAGTGAGGATTAAGCACTAACATACACTAACTACAATTTCGAAATTGTTTAGCTGACTAAATAAATTAATACACAACAGTAAATTTTTGCAAGAGAAGTTAATTAATGTTTTCAAATCAAACTCTGGACTCTTCAGCTTCTTACTAGCTGTTCTGACCCAAGAACTACTAAGAGCAAAGGTAGCAAATAGCAGAGTTCACCAGAGGAATCAGCAGTTCATTAAACCTATCACTGTTCTTTGTCCATTTTGCCGTTTCAGATTAGTCAAGCATATCTTCCAATCTAAAGGGAGGACTCCTCCAGAGCATCCTGCTGTTCACTTCTTAGTCTTCACAAAAAGAGCCACCTTTCATTTCAGCACCTTTCTGTATTTGATGCATGTACAATATGAATCTGTAACTGGTTGTAATGTCATCACTGCTGCTGGAACCTGTTCCAAAACACATGCACTCCTGCTTGTTACACACTCACAGCAGCTTAAACACAAGCTAAAGAGTTTAAAATAAAAGGCCATTTGAAGAGCTTTGTGAATAGAATGTTCTTCCACTGTTTAAAAGGAAAACACCAAGCTGAAAAGTTGTGTTCTTAAAGTAACTTGTTTAAAACTAAACTCAAGATATTTTTTAGACAGAAACCTCTAACCACAGATAGTAATCTCCTACTTCACTTCTGTGTGACCAGTCAAAAGAGCCCCTGTTCCACATCAATGGCACTGATGTTTTTCATTCTGTTCTTTCTTGCAAAAGGAGTTGCAGAAGGAAGCAACTTTTTTTTTCTTAAACCTACTACAACTTTTCCCAAAGGACAGAGTCATCCCTTCTTAATAGGATAATGTTCCTCAACAATGCTGAATAAAAAAATTCTGCTGAATAAATTGGTTCAGCAGCTCTCTGGAGAGGAACTTCATTGAAATAAGACATCTCCATATTACAGTTGAGCATAGAACAAAATGCTCAACTAACCACAGACTGAAGCGCTATTTTAGCCAGGCAAATTGGCTAAAGAGTTTTTAACTCCAGGGCACCACGTCAAGCATATTCTAGAAGCACAGAAGCAGCCAATCCTCCGGCAGATGACTCGTCACGAGTACGAGTGACTGCTCACCTATGAGACACCAGAGCGAGCAGCGGTGCTTGAGGCAGGAGCAGCGAGCAAGGGCGTGACCGGGGCTGTACCGACACGGCCAGCCTAACCCAGCCCGGCTAAGAACACCAGACACACATGTATTATAGTTTCTATTACAGGCAGCACCCGACACGGGCTCCACCGCCCGCAGGAGCGCCCCAGCCCGGCGGAATGCCCCCCTCCGGCACGGCCTGTCCTTTGCTCTGCCGCCGCTTTAAAAGCACGCCCCAGCCCCAGCGACACGGCGAGGGTGACGCTCAGGAACACCTCCCCTTCCTTCCCTCGCCCCCGGCTCTCGAGCTCTCCCCGCCGCTGCCGCGGGGAGGCCGTGGGAGGAGGAGGAGGAGGGAAGCGGGCGGTGGGGAGGAAGCAGCGCGGAGCCGGGGATGCTGCTGCGCCGCCCCGCCCCGCCGCCGGGCCGCCCAGCAAATGGGGCTCCGCGCAGGGGGCTGCGGCGAGCGCGGGGGAAGGAGGGAGGGCGAGGAAACAAGGCGGCAGCTCCCCCGCACAATGGCCGCCCGCCCTCCCCCTTCCCTGCCCGCTCTTCCCCTCCCTGCCCGCGGACGCGCTGCCGCATCCCCCGCGCAGAGCAGAGCCCGGGCCCCGCCGTACCTGCAGCGTCACCTCCTCGGGTCTCCAGTGCGGGCGCAGCCGGCGCAGCAGCTGCAGGGCGCCCTGGCGGTACCCGGGCCCCTCCCGCTCGCTGACGGTGATGTCCAGCTTGGGCACCTCCGGAGAGCCGGGCGGGACGTGGATGTAGTTGGACATGACAGCGGGCAGCGAGCGGCGCGACACGGCGAGACGAGAGCGGGCGGCTCGCACCGGCCTTTCCTCCGCGGCGGTGCCGGCAACTGACGGGGAAATTTCCACTTGGGCTCCCAATAAAGCGGCTCCACCTCCCCGCTGCTCCGCGGAGCAGCCTGGGAGAGCGGGCGGGGCCGGACAGAGCCCTCCCCCTGCCCCCCGCCCATTCTCCTCACCTGCCTGCCTCCTGCAGCATCTGCCTTCCCCCTTCGGCGCCCCGCTGTCCCCCGGCATCCCCCCGGCCAGGGAGGGGTCTGGCCAAATGTGTCCGCGGGTGTGAAGGAATGCGGGGCCGGCAACTGATCCTCATCCGGCTTGGAGTTGTCTGCTGCCGTCGATTTTCCTGTCTTTAATTTGCGTCCCGGCTTTCCCCCCTCACCTCGTCTTCCATTTTGTTGGCCATCCCCTGCGGGGCACGCACCTGCTCAGCACCTTGATCCGCTCCTTCCACACAGCAGTTACAGTCCTTCATTCTTTCCTCTAACTTATTTTATGCTGGAAATCTTGTTGAAGTTATTTTCGGCCGGAGGGAAAAAAAAAAAAAAAAGCCCAGACTACGCCACAGTTTGTATCAACCAGGAGAAAAAAAAAACCCCATATTTTTTAGAAATATTTCGATGCTCCCCTTAATAGTCCTAGGAGTACTTGCCTCCTTTCACATTCTGTGATCTCCCCACGTAGGAAACACTGAACAAGAAGTTCTGTAAAAACAACTGAGTTGAGCTGCTACTCCAAAACAGACCCAGGTCGGGGGATCTTTAATCTTAGTTATCTTTTCCATCTAAACTTTGATTTGCACCAAGTATTTAAAATCTTCAGAGCCAGCAATCTGTCTGTGAGAGCTCAATAAATAAATTTTTCTTCTGCTGTATTTTAAATTAAAATGTAATGTCTATGGGTTTATGTTATTAGTGTAAGTATGTTATTCTACATTAATAAGATTTTTCTATCAAGCATTAAAGGGGAAAGAATATCAGGGTCTGAATCAAATTTAAAACGCCATAAAATTTTACCCATTTCTTCCATTAGCCCATTTCACTTTTTCTTCTTTGAAAGTAAGGATATTCTGAAATTTAAATGCTTTGAAGAATAGATTACTTTTAACACACTCCCCTTCATACACTGCTTAGCCCTATAAATCAATATTACCATAGAGGTATGATATCACTCTACCATATCAAGCATGTGATTCATAGTGGCCTGTGCTTCTGCTTAGGCAGTTTGGTAGATGATAAACTAAGATTTATTCATAGATTAAGGCCAAAGAGATATTTTGTTGAAATAAAATAGCAAAGGTCAAATGCTCCACCTTCCAAATGTTAATTTTAACAAGAACTGGTCTAAACAGAGATCCAATCTTGCTAACTCGGAGAATAATACCAGAAGATTTCACTTATTAACTCTGAGAAGCCTTGTGCACTTACCCAAGTCTGGTTAGATTTCCATAAGTTGTTTGTGATTTTAACATAAAATGGGGAAGTTGGAGTAGTTGTGGTTCTTAGAATGTTTAGGAATGATGAGAGCTGAACATCTGTACATTAAATATTTATAAAGTATGTGAAAGAGCCTTGAATACTTAGACAGTAGCACTCTCATCTTTCTGGTTATGGTATAAAAACACATCCTTTTGGCTTGTCCTCATGGTGCATTGGAAATTCTAAATTCCTAGGTTTTTATCTAAAAAAAATATAAAAATTCTTATTTTTTGTAATGAGTGTTATTTTAATCAATAAAAGTTACAGTTAGCTGCTCACCTGGTTTCCTTACCTTTTTACCTTTTGTTTCCCACAAATATTTGCTGTGTCCAAATCAAACCCCCAAAAATGTGTTTTCTCATAGTGCTTGATACACTTGCAAGTACACCACACCAAACTGAACTCATTCCAAGGCTGGTGAGAGATGTTCACAGATGCTCTACCAGTCAGCCTGTCTAACCTGATCATCCTCCTTGTTCTGCCATTCTTTTCCTTTTCTGTTAATCTGGAACCAGGATCTACCATTTAATTTGTTCCTACACCTTTCACCTTGCCTTTAAGTCAGTGCTGGAGGGTTTATAAATGCTTTAAAAATTTTAAAAAATAAAATAAAGGATAAACATAAAGAGCAACATCAGAACTAGTTTTAACTTCCCAGGTGCACTTCACCTGGCTGCTTTCCAAAGCCAGTAATTCAGTAATTGCTTCAGAAGGACTCATTGCATAAATGTGACTAGAAATAGGACTCCTTCTAGCCATACTAATTTTAATAAAATTTTGCATAGTAGTGTTTAAATACACTTTATATTGTCCTAACCTCACAAATAAAAAAACCTGATTATTCAGAAAGTTTAAATCAGCCATTAGACCAGACAGTGGGCCTGAACGTAATTTTCTGATTTCCACTCCTGTCCTTTGATCACAGGATTTCTTCAGTGCATTCAAGCATATAATTTCTGTTCATTGTCCCACATGTATTAATTGTGTCAAGATTAATCACGTCTCTGTACACATGGTAAGCTAACTGCAAGTCAGCTCTTATATATATATATATTTATTTATTATACTAACTTTGGAAGTGCCTGGTGGCTTAGCATCCATCCAGCAGCATCCAACAGCATCCTAGCAACAGCTCTTAACACACAAAGTTGATCATTCTGTTATGTTTTTTTGTATTCTGTAAACAGATTTTGTTGTCATCTCAGGGAAGATGAGCTTGAAATAGTTTATTTTATAAAAATCTTGACAGTTTAGAAATTTCTTGGAGAAGGGTACTGCTTGGTATGTTGTTGAAATGGTAAAAAGTCCTGTCTTGTGCAAGATGCGTGGCACAATAATAGGTTATAGCTTTTTCAAGTATATTTTGAAAGCTATATGAGACAGAGTAAAAAGCCTCAAGGCTCATTACAGTTTTACAGATTGATTTTCTAGTAGGTTTCTTATTACTGACACTCATTTAACATATTCCACGTGACAACCTAGTTCCTGACTATCTAAGTCCTTTTTCCAACATGTGAGTGGTGTGGTGCATAATGTAATGTGGCAGCAGATGTGATTGCAGGTAAGAGTTTTCCAGCTCCTTCAGCTGTTCAAGGTTTCACATGGAAATCTCAGAAATTTCTAGAGGAAGTCTAGACATCTGTACAAACTAAAAAAAACCCTTAGCCAGGTCTGTTAATTAAACTCAACACCAGGAAGAGATAAAACCTGCCTTAGTCAGTAGGACCAAAGATATGCTTACACTCAAGCAGGCACTAAATCAAAACGAGCAGCTTTGAAAGGAATTCCGCAGTTTCTCTGTTTTCTCCATGCTGTATGTTTGTTTAAGGCTACTTATAAAGCAGTTAAGCCACTGAGTTAAAGGAAAGAAGAAAAAAATCTTCATATTAGTTACACTCCCAAAAAAGTACCTGTACAAAAATAGGGACTAAACAAAGCAACACAAAATCATAATTAAGGCCAGTGCTTGTATTCATTTTAATAGACAGAGCTGTGTTTGAAAAGTAGTTACAAGCTGACTGATCCTCAACTGAACTTGAATTCTACACGTGTCCAATGATTTACCATATCCTGGTTTTTTTCTCAAGGGCAACAAGTACATATCTTGCGTAAGTACCCAAAAAGAGTCTACTTCAGCAGATTTGAGCTCTCTTGCATTCAAGAATAAATTCACCTGCAACAATACCGGAGAGGGAGTTGAATGGCTTTTGTACTTTCTAGAAATTTATGCTTATCTGATGTTTTATTGACTAAACAAGCATCTTCCTACAAGGGAAAGTTATAAGCATCAGCAATTTAAAACACAGTCTGTGAAAAGGACAATATCAAATACGCATTTAAATGTCATGTGAGCTGCAAAAGAAGCCTAGAATACTTTTCCTCTTTCTGAGGCACTATCAGAACGTCATTGTGCATTCTCTAGTGAAATCTCTAATCAATTTCACAGTATAAAGGGAGGCAGAGAGGAGATGGCTGAACTAAATTAAAACAATTAAAATTTGTGTAGGGAATTGTATTGAGGGACTGAGAGCACAGTTATCACATATAAATGACTGCTGCTTTACATTCAACCTGAGTCAATGAGAAAGAAGAGAGAAAACTCAGTGATTGAGAACTGGCAGAATGGCAGGTCTCAGATGGTTATGATCAGAGTCCCATTGGAAGCCTGTAGCTGTGGTGTTTCCAAGGGTCAGTTTTGTTCAATCCATGAGTGATCACCAGCACGTTTGTTGATGACACAAAGCTGGGAGGAGTGACTGCTCCACCTGAGAGCTCAGTAAAACCTGGACAGGCTGGACTGCTGGACTGCTGGACAGAGGAACCCAGCAAACTTCCACAGGGGCAAATACCATCCCTGTCCCTGGGGAAGAAGAGCCCCAGCATTAGCACAGACTAGTGCCTGTGCCCATGGATGAGCTGCTGGAAAGCAGCTCTGCAGAGAAGGACTGGGGAATCCTGGTGGACAAAAAGCTGTCCATGAGCCAGCACTGTGACCCTGTGAGAAGAAGACCAGTGGCAGGCATCCTGGGGTGCACTGAGAAGAGCATTGCCAGGAGATCAAGGGGGCTTTTATCCTTCTCTTTACTCAGCTTTGGTGAGGCCGTTCTGGAGTGCTGTGACCAGTTCTGGGCTCCCCAGGACAAGAAAGGCTAGAAAATGCTTGAGACAGCCCAGTGGAGGGCTGTGGAGACTATTAGGGGTCTGAAGTTACAAAGAAAGTCTGGGAGAGCTGGACCTGTTTAGCCTGGAGAAGAGATGACTCAGAGGGGACCTTATCAATTCTTCTTAAGGGCAATTGACAAAAAGTGCTGGTGCTCTGTGCAAGAGGCACAAACACAGGAAGATTCATCTGAATAAAAGGGAAAACTTTACTTTGAAGGTGACAGGGCACTGGACAGGCTGCCAAGAGAGACCATGGGGTGTCTGTATCCGGGGATACTCAAAGCTCACTAGGACTTGATCAGGTGCAACCTGCTCCAGATGAGTAGAGAGTTTGGACCAGAGAATCTCCCAGAGGCGCCTTCCAACCCCAATCATTTTGTGATTCCATGAAAGGCAAAACAGGGTGTCAAGGAGGAGAGATGAGACACAGAAGGAAAAGATTATGAAAATCTGCATTGCAATTCTGTGTTAATGAGAGAAGAAATTACTAAACTGGATTATGTGTCTTCTTCACAAAAACATTCCCAGCAGCTTTCTTGGTAGTTTCAAGAAGTCAAGGACTAAAAAAGCCAGAAATAATGCAAAAAGTTGCACTGTATTCTTGTGCTTATGACCAGTTCCTTTATATTAAATTTACACATGACCAGGAGGACTCTGGGCTAACACCACAACATCCTTTTCATAAGCATTCCAGCTAGTGCGCTGAGGCCCATGTGTCCACTAGACTCCAAGCTGGATGCACTTTTGGTGCCTCTGTGTGCACCTTTTCCCTAGGTTTTACTTTCAACCTTGTTCATAGTTCATTTCCTACAGAATTAAGGTTAAAGTGTCCAGATTTTTTGTCTGGCCTCCATTAATGATTTAAGGAACAACTTTAGAATTTCACTAGGTCATTAAATTCCAAAGATAGTTTTACATCCTGTAATTCAGAATTACTGAACAAGTGGAGCCTACAATCTGTAGGCCATCACTTCGGGCTGCTTTTGAAAGCCCTATGCATTATTATTATTATTATTGTTTTCATGATTATTTCATTATCCACCTTAGAGATTTTATTTACTCCCAAGGCATTGATTCTCAGGGGGCTGGCCAAAAAAGTATCGTGGGCAGAAGACAAGAACAGCTCAGAACAGCCTGATATTTAATCATAGGTTGTAAATATCTTTTACAGACTTGTCTGCAACTGTCACTATGCATAGAAAATTACTAAATTAGTCAGCTTCATGTATATTTTTCTTAAGGGAGATCTTGGAATGCTAGTTAAATTACATTTTAAGGATAATAAAGCTATATATTCCTCTTGGAAAAGTAAAACAACATTATGATAGAAAATAAATAAAATATAATAAAATTATAGAAACTTTACCAAAGGTAAAAGGCCAAACTTTGCCCAATTCTCTGTCTTCCCTTCTATAGGGTTATAGAGTTCAACAGCCACAGGAAGCACAGAGGACTGCAGGGGAGGAGAATTGCTTCCCTGGCTCCTGCAGTTTGGACAACCACCATTAAGCAATCAGGAGGGTAACCAAGGAGAAGGTATCAAGAGTTGCTACAAGAACATTGTGTCTTACTAAGAATTCCTAGTGCTAGCGTAATTCTGAGTTTAAGTTTTATCAAAACATCTTGAAAGAGAACTGGAAGTCTCACTGTAGCGTAAGCAAATGCGTAATCTTTACAAGCTTTCCTAAATTCTGGTTCTTTCTCCTCTCACCTTAAAATATTTTGGATTGTGTAGCAGATCCAACCCTGCAGTCTTTGCACTTGAAGATACGACACACTAGTAAGGTTTGTGGGGTTTTTTTAATCCACCAAGCTTTTAACATGTGAAAAGCAAAGAACATTCATTTTTGGCTTCCCCCCTCAGCCCTCCCCCTTCCTCCCCCGCAAAGCACCAGAGGCATGTGTGGAGCCATGCCTCTGATTCTCTCTCACTCACGGGAATTTTGCATTTCTATGCCAGCTGGGCCTCCATGCCGATCCCTGAAGGCTGAGGTCCCCCCAGAGTGCAGAGAAAATCTCGTGCAAGCAAATGCAGCTGCCGCATTTTGGTGGGTTTTTTTTTGCTTGTATTTTTTTTTTTTTTTTGGTTTTTGGTTTTTTTTTTGATCCGTGTATCTATTGCTTCAATGTTATTCTGACGGTTACATTTTCATCTAGATTTTAAGTTTCTACGTTAGGAGAATTTTTGTTCAGAAGATACTGTTTTCCCTGGTATTTGTTACAACTGGCTGTGTTTCGAGTATGTCAGGCGCTTAGTCAGCTGTTCCTGCAACTGAGACTTGTTTTTCTTCTTTTTATCCCTTTCATCCAGTGGAAAAAGTTTCCTGCTGCTCTCCCTACTGATATTTGATATCCTATCTCCAGCTGATGTACATATTTAACTTTTAAAGAACAGTATGTCAGCTAGCTCTGCTAATTAAGACTCTTTCTGGTTTTGTATTGTTTGGTTTTCTTTTGGTTTGGTTTTACTTTTGTTTTCATTGAAAGATTATTTTGGAGGTATTACTTCTCAGAGGAATGACTTTATCTAATCCAGCTCCCTTTTCTTAACAATAATAATTTTTAAAAATCACTTGTTCATGTTTTGTAGCAATGTATTTATTTAATGTTCAGCTCTAAAGGAATGCTTACAGGGAGCAAAGTAGCCAGTCAGCAGCTTTTTTGAATGTCTGCTACCAGTCATTATAATGCAAAAAAGTAGGGAACTTGAGCGATTTCCTTTTTGTTTCTCTAGAAGTGTTTTACATTCTAACAGCATTCCTGATAATCATCTTTCCTCCTTTTTCTTTTTCTTTTTCTTTTTTTTTTTTTCCTTTTTTTTTTTTTTTTCCCCAATAGGAAATAATCTTTCTGGCCCCTGCCAGTAACTACTTACAGCGGAAAGTAACAGTGGAAAGCCATTAATATGTAGTTCTTGATCATGTTATCAAAATATATTACTAAGAGAAAGGTGCTAAAAGCTATCCACTGATCTTTCTTATGATGAACTAAAGGGCAAAAATGCTTTCAAACTATTCTGTGAGATCTGAACCCCCTGCTTACCTTTAGAAGTGTTTGTTTCCCACTGTCTTTGGGAACAGGAAATTCCAAGTTGTAAAAACCCACAAGTACACAAAAGCAGGAATATTGAAGGAATGTTAGAAGGCTAGGTAGCCTGATGCTGTCATCTCATGGATTAATTGTCCAGATTCATGTATTTATATAAAAACCTGCAATGCTGTTCATAGACCCTCAGTGGTGGACAAGTGGAATTCATGAGATAGCAGCTCTGGGACAACCGCTTCTAGTTCAATAAATCACTTTCTTCCTTGGCTTTGCCAAGTTGCATAAAGTCATTGGTTCAAGGTCAATTCCTGTGTGATCCTTAAAGGGTCCCCAAACCAGCTCTGACACAGCACCACAAGGCAGCACCACAGTGTGATGAAGACGGTAGAATAAACCCAAATACCTGAACCTTCAGATTCCATTTTTTTTAAAAAAATCACTTTTAAAGTCCCCTTGATGAATCTAAGGTCACAGCTTATTGGTAGTTCACTTTCTGGTGGTCAGGGATTTACATTTCCTCCACAAAGGAAAACCTTTCTACCATGAAAGTTGATGCCAAAACCTAAACCTCTGGCCAAAACTGTTTCCCCATAATAACATCTCCCTTGCTTGCTCTTTTATAAAGTAAGCTCCTTAATTGCTTCAAAGACATTCTGGGCTTCTGATCCTCTCTGGTATATTTTAATTTGCCCTTTTTATCTTCATGGTGTTTTTCAGCATTCTTTCCTCAGTTAGTTGCTCAAAAAGTTAGGCTTCTCCTGGACAGCAAGGATCACAGATAAGAGGTTTTACTTGGTCTAAAGAGCCTTGCAAAATCTGGATTTCATATTGGAAGGACCACATAGTAGAATACAAATACAAGAACAAAGCACACTTTTGATGCTGTTGTTGAAACCACAATCAAGATCAGAAAATTAGAAAATGAAATGTAGTTAGTACAGGGTTTTGGGTTTTGAATACTGTATTGGGAAACACAATCTTAATTGGACAAGGGGGATGATAGAAAAGCTGCAACCTTAGGCTTGAAGTTCAAGAATCAGCTGAATCAGGCACAGAAGCAGCCATGGAGAAGCACTTCTCATGTCTATGACCTTCTTTTACAAAACCCCAAAGGTAATTCCAGTTTTACACGAGGAAAAGGTGTTCCATGTGAACACAAGGTGAATGAAAGCAGTATAGGCATTTAAAAAATAAGATAAGCTGTTTCCATAGGTACAGTCTATGGAAACCTTTTCCAAAAACTAATTATTAATTTTATAACCCTTATCAGCAAAACAGGGAATTCACGCAATAAAATTTATGTCCAATAAATTTAGAATAAATTAAAGAAAGGCATTTTTAGCTGAGATAGGCATGTAGAAAATAGTGCTCTGGGCAGTTTAGGTAAATTTTGTGGCTGAGTAATTTTAGAGCTGATAGTAACATATGCAGTTATCCCACATACCAAGTTAAGGATAATTAAGATAAAGGTGATTAAATCTCATTCTCATGTAGTATAAATTAAATTGTCAAAAGTCAGGAGGTATTTTTTTCTTCCAAACTTTTTCATTGAACACTGTATAATTTTAGGGAATATTAAATGTATTCACCTGTTTTTGGAAGCCTCTGTCTCTTGGATACAGCTGGTAATAGAAAAGTGGATCACAGATATCATCTGGCATTAGATTATTTTTGGTGTCTGTGGTGGAAAGCCACCAGGTCTGCAGAAATTTGCAGTGAAAGCCATATATTGCACTGTGTAAAATACTCATTTAATTATCTTTAGTATGTTTTAAATTTCCTGGTTTGCTGTTCTGGAAGAATTAGAACCTTTTCCTACATTGAGTATTCAGAACAAGTGTGCTGCACATTGGCCTGGAGATCTGAGGGAAACGGTGTCCTATCACCAAGCCTTTCTGCTGCCTTAATGAGCTTCCCTGCCCTTCAGGGGCTGCTGAGGAAATCCAGGTCCCCAGAGGGATAATTCTCAGTGTTTTTTTCATGCACAAGCCCAGCTGTCCATCAACTGATACTGCATGTGTAGAACACACATAGATTAGGTTTTAGTTTCTGTACTAATGTTTTTATAACTGCACTGTGAATGGGCATTACTTTGTTTTTTATAAACCTGTCTGTTTCACTAATATGATATACTTGTCAAAAAAGCAGAGGGAATCCCAGGATGCATTAGAAAAGGTAGTCACAGCAGGGACTACATGCAAATCCAGGAGTACACAGGATTAAAGAAGCAGGGGGACTGTGGTACAAACACTGTTGAGACCTCATCTGAAACACCATGTCCAATTCGGGTCTCATACATTAAAAAACAAACCAGAAAAACAAAACAAGTATGGATAAAGGGTAATAGCATAATAAAGAAAAGGACTTCCCATCCTCTTGTAAGAGAGGCCTGCAGCTTGGCTAGTTCCACCTAGTACCAGTGGAGCTGTGTGTGGATAGAGCCATCCATCACAAGTTTCTGCACAGGTGTGTCCTGAAGGCAAAATAAACATTTAGGCTATAAAACAACACTAGTGTGCAAAAAATAAATCAGGCATAAACTGATACTGGAGTTCTAGCTTGAAATTTCTCATTGTGCACAGAAGTCCTAACAAATAAGAGCAATGAGGACAAGAAATGTTTCAATTAAACAACAAAAACAACAACAAACCACCACAAAAACACACACACACACAAAATCCCCCCAAAACAAAACAAAACAAAACAAACCCCCCAACCAACCAACAACCATAATTAAATTACGAGAATCTTAATCACTGTGTCTTCTTCAAGACTGAATCAAAAACAGCAGGCTTCTTAATTCTGGTTAGTGTAATATCTGTAAGGAGTACCAGACATTCCCAGGAATGCTAGGGCTGTACTTTAAAATCAGCATCCCAATGTTTTCAGTTGTTGCAATTTGGAATGAGGAGAGTTATGCAGAGGAGCATAACCCAGTGTACAACCAGCCCATCCTGCAGTTAAGAGTTTTGATACTTCTGTGCATCTGACAATAAGGTTATAACAGAATTATTCTTTTTCCAGCTGCAACAATTTCAACTATCTGATTTTATTCATCACAATTTAGATAGTGCCAGTCAACAAAGCTGTGAGTGAGGATTGCATTTTATTACATAACAAAGTACAGTAATTTCACAAGTATAAGGCACACCAGAGTATAAGGCGCACTTCTGGGTTCAGACCAAAATTTTAGTCAAAATGGTGTGCCTTATACACATGAAATTACTGTAATTTTCAGTGGCTGTGTGGGAAAAAAAATATCTACCAGCATGAACAGAAAATGAAACTGACACATATCTGGTTCATGAGGTAAAGGTTCCCTTTCCCCTGGGAGCCACTCAGTATCATAGAGAGATTTGAAATACAACTTCTCTAACAGCCTGCTCGGATAACACAGCTTCAGTTAGAGGCTGGGAAAGATCAGAGCTGCAAAACCTGTCTGAAAGACTGAGCTGTTACTTCTCTGCCTCAAGCAGATAACAAAAAGTGTCCATGGAAACCATTTTTATGCTTATCTAAAAATTCCTGAGCAAAAAAGCCCCCAAAACCTTGAAAGCTGTGAATTACAAAGGGCGGGCAAATATCTAAAGTGGCAGGGGGAGTCATCATCCTTTACACACTTTTCTACTGGTTCCCCACCTCGGCAGCATCAATCCCAAAGATCTTTTGCCTCTCAGTTCTCTCCCATGGTCTCATCTGTCTAAGGCACTACACTAAGTATTCCTGGCTCAGAGGAATGTCAGAGTCCATGACAGTTTAACAGATTGTGTGTGTGCATGTCATCATAATGTGTCCATGAGTATTCATACTCCTGCATGATAAGCCAGACACTCCTAGCAGTTTCCCCTAGGCCTTAACTCAGTTCTTGGACTATGAGTAATCTGACTACACCAACTAGCAACTCCACATCAGTGGCTACGTGTAATTTCAAATCTATCTGTAGTACAACTCATCTATTGGGATAGTTTACATGTTGTCTTATCTCAGAGACAGATAAAAACCAAAACCAAGCCCTACATCCATGTGTTTATTAAGCAAGATTGTACATGGCAAATACTCAAGAAAAATGTTTCAAATGTTATCTGAGACAGTCAGTGCATTTTTAAACTTGACGATCAGTGCTATGAAGCCGTTTCCCCACACATGCAAACAAAAACAAGGTTAAAACAATATTAGATCCATCTTAATTTCAAAACAATCCTCCAAAATTAAGTGAAGGCTGATGAAGTGATTAATCTATTGACTTGAGACATTGAAATTTACCATAGTGCATTGAGATAATTTCTGGCATAAATGGAAAATCACTGGAAAGGAAAGCTACAGAAAAAAATAAGAAACTCCATGTAATAGCAGTTAATTCTTCAGACTTAGAATTAGGCTTTCACACAGCTAACAGCTAGGTTTTGTAACAAATTCTTGGAATGGCTGTCCTTTGCAAACTGACTATATACATTTCTTCACTGGAGGTTTCAGCACTCACAGCAATAAGATCAGGAAGCCCAGTAGGTTTCCATACTACTGAAAAGTCATCTGTGAAATATCTCAAGGCTGGGAGTGTAAAATTATGACACGACTTTAGTGAACATGTTCAAAAATGAGGATGGATGTACTGGAATATTTTTATTTCTCCTTGCCTTTTTCAGACTGCTAAAATTAGCAAAGGATGATCTGTTCTTAGATGATCTGTCCTTATATTAATAACAGCAAGATAGTGGAGATCTTTCTAACTCCAAGAGCTTAAGTTGTAGGATACAGCTCTTACAGGATGGCAGTCATATAATTGTGTACAAGAAAACTCTCAGCTACTGTAGAGAGGTACATACTTTTTTTGTTACTTCTTAAAATACAGTAGTGTGTGTCCTAATTTTGGTTTAATATTAGGGTTTTTTTAATTTTGGCAGAGTTTTCCCAGCTGCTAGGTGCTTTGGTACTAGAACATGCACAGTTACTTTGCAGAATTCTCCTGTATAATTAAGCAATTTATTTAGCAAGAAATTCTCAAGTCATCCTGTTCATAATAATCTTGGCTAAGAAAATCAAAGCATCATCTCCCTCAGCTGCTATCAAGAAATAATTCCAAGGTGATGATCATAATTCTTCCATACATAAAAGCAGAGAAAGGTGGCACAGGCCTGATGAATGAGAATTTTTGTGCTTTGATGGCAGTCTGAAGACACTGTCCTTGCATTTCAAAAGCCCCATAAATTTCTGTTAACAGGGTCAAATGCAGCACTGAAGACAGCTCTGCCTGGAATGAATTAAGACAGTACTCATAGAACAAGCAGCTATTATAGTTTGCTCATTCAGCCTGCTTTTACTGGACAGGAGTTTTTAAGATGGTAAGTAGTTTGAGTTTGTTCAAATACCTAATAATCAAGAAAGAGAACTGGATTAATTCCTGTTGGATAATAAGGAATGATCAGTACCAAGATCATCTTCTTTCCACTGTACATAACTGAGCTATATGAATCCAGAGTGATACATATATTAAGAGTTTTTAAAAGGTTTGTGGGGTTTTCCTGCAGTTCTTGAACTTTTCTGCTTTGTCTGTGAATGGATATTTCTGTCTGACATCAGGTGGGAATGCGTTCAGGAATAAAGATAGGCCTAAAATAATTATTTGCTTTGTTAGAATTATTAATCTTGTTCCATTAACCCATCAGCCATGGATAAGAAGACTCAGAATTCAGATCCTGAGCCTCCGCAGTCTCCCTTGGCTTGGCAAAACACAAACCCCTCTGTATCATGTTTTGACAACAAATAGGTATCACTGTGTAGACACAAGCTTGAATTCCACTTTTGTAATTCCACTGGATGTGAGGCTTCTAAAACCAAAACACAGTGGTTTGCTTTGTCAATGAGTTTTATTTTTTATATATTTAATACTTTAACATTTAATAACTCACATCACCTTGTTCAAACAGAACACAGGAAGCAAAAGCATCACATGGTTATTAATAACTGCACTCACTCCATGTTTTAGAATATAAAGATTTATTGTTTTGATTATAATCCAATTTAATGTCTTTAATGCACCAGAGAATATCTTGCATATCTTGTAAAGCATCTTGAAGACTATTCTAAAGATAGTTTATGTAGTTACTACAATTAAAACAATCTCCTCAGCAGCACTTACATGCTCCTGTTGTCTGTGCCATAGCTGTTGATGAGACAGGGACAATGGCTTTAATAAGCATTAAAATACTTCAAGATTGCAGGATCATTACCTTTGATCATGACAGCAATTTCCGTATATAAATACAGACATTCATTAATACGTCCATGGTTTGGTGTGGGACCTGAATAAATGATCTATTTATTACATTTAGGCAGGAGAAAACATAACATAACACAACATAACATAACATAACATAACATAACATAACATAACATAACATAACATAACATAACATAACATAACATAACATAACATAACCAACATATCATAAAGTAACATACCCAGCAAATACAACTTTTAATAACTGTGCAAGTGTGATACATTTTACTGACATAATTAAATATCTCATTTGTCTTGACTCTTGAAAGGAAAAAAGGCAGAAATTCTGAAAGGACTGAAGGGACTATTTTTTTTTAATGCTATAAATACTGCTGCTGACAACTACATTTAATTAAATTATTTACTAGGTATTGACTAATTAACTAGGACCTGGTACATGGGAAGGACTCTGAGTAGCTATTGTTATTCTACTGCTTGTAACTCAATATCTGTGCTAGAGCACGTGCACATGGGTTCTGGCTCAGTCTCTGTGAACTGATATCCCAATTATGCCATTGCCACTCATAAAAAAACCAATTTTACATCCCTCACAGAACTGTGAGAAAGAGAAATGATATCAAATTATGGCTGAGAACGTGACATCAGATTCAATTGTTTGATTCCCTCTGTAGGTAATTCCATTCATTCCTTTGTTAGTGAATATTTATTTTATCCAACTTCTTTCAAGTCTAGATGGAAAACGAGACCTTCAGACAGCAATAATATAATGAAACAGAGTTATAATTATTATTTTTACAAGCTGCTTGATATGGACCAAACCCCAAACTGCTGAAGTCCACAGAAGATTGACATGAGCGTGCTGTTGGAAAGGTGTCACATTCAGAAGAACACAAAGTGTTGAGATCTCATTTCCAAAGCAAATAATTTCATTTGATATGCAGGAAACAAGTGCACATAAAACAACCCCAGAAATATAATTTTAGGACTATGACATATGGGTTTTATTTTTACCCACTTTAATGTAAGCCTTGAGAATAATTCTTTTTTTTCCTTAAAGAACAACCAGGTCTTATTCAATTCACTAGATCTTCATGGGAATATTACTTTGAATATTATTTGAATAAGAGTTTCATTGGATAAGCATTTTTCATACATATTATGGGATATTTAAAAACCACATATATGTGGAATTAGGTAATTTAGTGGTAGAATTGGCAGTGTTAGGGTAATGGTAATTAAGAGTCAAAATGAAGTACATATTTCAAGTTTGAATTGGTCCTGCTCAGGCTTCCAACCTTCCCTTATATTACAGGTTATATTAGAGTTCTTATGGTAGCAGGGTTTTGTTCCAGTAGATAGTAACAGACATTAATAGTGCTCTAACCTTGTGTTTAAACAGTCTAGCTACAGCGAGCTCCTCCAGTGTAAATCAGAAACCACAAGAGTGAGGCCTTGTTCCTAATAAACCCCATCTCTTAATTTCATTTTCATCCTACTGATTTTATTGAGAGAGGATTTCACTCCATCTTTTAATCTAATGAGAGGGATTAGGGTTGCAAGGTCTATCAGATACAGGTAATTATAAACAGAAGTGACTGGGATTTTCCCCTTGTTCCAGGATTTGCCCACTCAAATCCTTGCAGTGGACACACAGCACAGCATATACAGACCAAAATGAAATTTGTTTTTTTTTCTGGGATGCAGAGGTTCTTTACTAAGGTTCCATGACTCTAGATACAGAACCCCTATGAGCATCATTAAAAATAGTTTTGGATTGGCATCCACCAGATTTAAGCTGGATTGATTTGAAATGTGTGGTTAGTTCTACACAGAAATATGGGGATTTTTCCACAAACCAGAACCTGACACTACAATTTCCTGTGTTCATAGTAGGTAGCTGAAAGATTCCTATTTCAAAGACTACTTATGACAGTAAATGCAGTAGAAACAGAGCCAGTATCTTCTGTGGACCAGAGATAAAGAGCATTTTTCTGTTTCAACAAACTAAAATCTCTCCAAAAAGTTTTTCATTCGTTTCTGTTTAAATCAACTCAAGGCAATCTAAACCAAAAGCACTTTTCCCTGTAGATAAGAGACAACCCACCACATCACAGGCCCTGCTGTAACCTGAGGAATACCTAGACCACCACCTTCTAATCTGTATCTTGAAGGGTGGTAAACTAATATAATTGAAACCTACCCTGATGTGATGGGTCAGCAGACTGAAGTTACAAGGAAAACCTTATCTTTGAAGTATCAATTTCCAAACTAAGGGTACAACAGGCATATCTATCACAAACTGTATCTTACTTAAAACTGAAAAAGAAGGAACACATGGATGGAACACATTTAAATGGCAAAATCACACACAAAATACTCCTATTTTTCTGACACTCACTGTTCCACATGAGATGTCTTTAATGTTGTAATTAGCAATATTATTGCTTGTTTAGTTTAGTTTAGTTACAATGCCATTTAATACATAGCAATACCTCCTCAAGTAAGATAATGCTGTTCTTTAAGCATATAGTAGTTGAAACTACTTCAGGAATTCTGTTGTCATGAACTACTAAAACATCACTTCTAAGCAGAAGGGAAAAACCTCAGCGAGAAACAATCTAGATACTGAAATGCAAAGTCAGATATAATATCTCCTTTTTTCCTTATTATGAAAATACACCTTTTAGTATTTTCTGTGGAGTTCTGGCATGCATATTACTGAGCATGTACATACTACAGCTTTAGTTTCCAGTATATCCATTATATTTGCCTAGAACCAATGGAAATTTAATGCTGTTTTGGAAGCCTCAAGTAGGTTATAAATTCTAGGGGTCTGAGTATACTTTCAGCTGAGTCCCTGCTACCTTTCACAAGTCCCTGCTGGCCCTAGAGAACTGGAATGCTATTGGCAGGAAATGTGGGAAGTAAAATGCTAATTTACAGAAAGACAGTTCTCATTCCACAGTATAGACAATTCCCAGCCCCAAGGTAGGTCTAATACACCGAGCAGGTTTTGTAATGCATTAAATCATACCTAATTCATCTTTCCAACTACCTAAAACCCAGATTGGAACTGGCTCTCCAAAATAGGTACTTCCTGATTTCTAGTCCCTTGACTAATAGAAAAAGATGGATCCTCAGAAACCTTTCAAGAAAAATATGCGTTGCATTAACCCCTGTATTTCATAATCTCAGAGAACAGGAGATGTTCACTAGGCAACATTTGTGAAGCCAGTTGGCAAAAGCAGCAAATAAGCAGAAGTGTTGTCAGAAATAAAGGATACATGACGAAGTTTACTTCTATATCGTTTTTACTTGTTTGAAGTCCAAGAATTTATTTTACATTCCCTTAATCTTGGGCTCTAAAACAGTGCACCAGAAACAAAAAAATGCCAAACAATGCTGAATCTAACATGGACAAGGAATGTTTGGGGGTTTTTGTAGTCCCATCTGCTGGTAGTTTTTTGCTGTAACAGGGAAGTTGAGAATGGTTGTGTTCACAAGTCGTGTAGGGGATCAGTGGCTTTTTAGGGTGAAGCAGTGCAGAGGACGCACCATCCAGACCACACACAGCTCTGGTAGGTTATTTAATCCTGGTTTAGTTTGCTACTACACCCCAAGTGCCCTAAAACACCTACACAGTATATTTGGTGTACTGCTACCTTACACTTTTCAGCTCAGATGCTGCATAACTGACTGATTATGCGAGCCATAAGAGCATTAAAGCAGGTGAGATCAAGAGATTTCACTCAAAAAGTTCATTTCTGGTCTAAACGGAACCCTTAACATTAGCAGCATGTTTTCTGCTTCCGCTTCTTTCCTGCCTGTTTCTTTGCTCTGGACAGCTCTTTGTCTCTACTGCTGTCGGGGTTAAGGATTTTTCTTTTTGTTTCTTTGCCTGATGGAATTCTGTCCCATCAGTCGCCACGAACCCACAACGATCGGTTCTTGAGATACAAAGAAGTTGCCACGAGCGGGCTGGCTGCGAGCTTAGCCGGGGTGTTTCTTTTCTCTCGCAGGAGCAGACAGCGAGGTCTGCGCTGGGAACAAGGCCTGGGTGCAGCTCCTTGCTCATTCCCCCTCTTGGCATTCCCACGGGAAACAGGCTGCGGTCGCTGTGGGGAGATTTGCCCACCACTGAGGCCCTCCGTCTCCTTCTGCCTCCTTCTGCCGTGAGCGGAGCTCTGCTTACGGGAGCGGACTTTGCACTGGAACCTTATTTATACACTACCTCACTTTCACCATCTGCTCGAGCACCTCAGGGGAAACCCCGGAACCCCGAGCCCTTTCCCCGCTCACAGGAGCCTCTCCCGGCCGTGCTCGGGAGCCAGGCTCCCGCCGCCCAGCTCCGCCGTTTCTTTGCCACATGTCCGGTTTTTGCCACACTGCAGCCACGCACCCCCCGCACGTCGAGACACCTCGCGGCTCCTGCCACCCCTGCCGAATTGCCGACGCCTCTTGCTTGCTGTCTCGGTGAGCGGGCCCTGCCGTCCTGCCGCCGCTCCGAGGCTCCTGCCGCAGCCCACTCCCACCATTCAGCCTATCCGCCATTACCGCGCGGGGCGGGCGCGGCCGAGCCGGCGCCGCAGCGCCCCCTGCAGCCGGGAGGGAATCATGGCACCTGAGCCACCAGCACCCCTGCCGGCTGCGCTGGGAACTGCAGCGATCGGAACTCTGCCCAAAGAGCGGGAGAGAGCTCCCGGGGATTTGTGTTTATCTTTTCCCCATATCTTTGCCGGAAAGACCCTTAATTTCAAAGTTATAATAACTGGAAGGGAAGGGGGTCATATTCTCCACTCCAAGGGAGGTTCCTGCCTTCCTTGGCGAAAACCTGTCTTTCAAACTAAGACACCTGGATTAGGAGTAGTTTCAGAACCACCGAACATTTTAGGTTGAAAAGGAGTTCCAAGATTGAGTCAAACCTTTGAGCCGTCACCACCTTGTCAACTAGACTTGAGTACTGAGTGCCACATCCAGTCATTTCTTGAAAATTAAAATTCCCAGGGATGGGGACTCCCTCACTTCTCTGGGCAGTCCATTCCAATGCTTCACAACCCTTCCCATGAAGAAATTCTTGATGCTCAACCTGAACTTCCCTCGGCATAGCTTGAGAGGCTTTTCCTCTTGTCCTGTCTGGTTTCCTGGGAGCAGAGCCTGACCCTCACCTGGCTGCACCCTCCTGTCAGGGAGTTGTGGGGAGTGAGAAGATTCCCTCTGAGCCTCCTCTTCTGAAGGTTAAACACCCCCAGCTCCCTCAGCTGCTCCCCATCAGACTTGTGCTCCAGACCCTTCCCAAGCTGTTTCCTTCTCTGGACACACTCCAGCCTCTCAACACCTTTCTTGTCCTGAGAGGCACAGCTGCTGTCAACCAGCACACCCCCAGGTCCCTTCCCATTGTCTCATTACAGTATTCCATTTAAACGTAGATGGGTTAGTTAAAAACAAGCATTTAGCCTGTTTATAATGCACTTGGATATGATGAATATTAGCAATTGTATGGATTGTTCCAAGGGTAACTTCCAAACAAGCCCAAGAGACAAACTGCTGTGTTGGTGGGACTAATTGCAGCCAGCCAAAGATCTACTATACCTTAATTCTCTACACCACACTCGGCTGCATTTCAGTCTCATGATTTGTTTGGAGTATCACATTCCAGCCCATAACACTATTTAGTCTTTTAGTAAGATTAGAAAGAAGGGAAATCATATCAGCAGATATTTGGCTCAACACCTGGCGAGGGCTTAACCAAAACACAAGGGTTCTTTTATGTCCCTGCTCCTGACCGCACCAGCAGCACAACAGATATCCCACTGGATCTCACATGTTAGAATTCTAACAACATATATTACACACACAACCCGGTTCCATAACCCCACTTGTAGGAGCACACCTGATCCAACTTCTGGCCCTGCTCCTTTGCTTTTTGCCAAGCTCCCACAGTGTTATTGCCTAAACAAAGAGCTTTTTCAGGCATCAGAAAGTTACAACCTGGTTACAAGGATCTTATCAAATCCTATTTCTGATAAATAAATTCCACTTAATCTACCCCTAATCCTTCAAATACTGTAAATATTTGTCTTTCGATTAAGAAAACAAAGTGAAACCCACGGAGGGGGCGGGGGGTGGTGTATTTAAACCCTTTACAGGACCCTCCCACCGAGTTTCTGGGGATGCAGGCGTGCTCCAGGCTCCCTTTTAACTGATCTCTATGGGAACAACTCCTCCCGTGGGAAGGCAGAGGATCCCGAGGGTGCATCGGTTCTCCTTTCTCTGGAGAGCAGAGGATCCGGACGCAAGCCCTGATGCGGACGCAATCCCGGACCGCAGTCCCGGGCATCGATGGCTCGGCGCTCAGCTCCCCGGGCAGCGCCGCGCTGCCGAGCCCATCGAGCAGTCGGAGCTCGATTGGTACCAGCGGGTCCCGTGCCCGCGGGCGCCATCTTGGAGCTTGGCAGGGGCGATAAGGGCTCTGATAAGGGCAGGCTTAGGGTCTGGGGAAGGAGGGACAATCCCAAATACCAGCACAGGCTGGGGGTGATCTGCTGGAGAGCAGCTCTGCGGGGAAGCACCTGGGAGTTCTGGTGGGTGACAAAGTGACCGCGAGAAGGCGGTGTGTCCTGGCAGCCAGCGATATGCTGGGGTGCATTGGGAAGGGTGGCCAGCGGGCGGAGAGAGGAGATCCTGCCCCTCGGCCCCGTGTGAAACCGGTGATATGCCCGTGAGGCCACTTCTGGAGTGCTGTGTCCAGTTCTGCGCTCCTCAGGGCAAGAAAAACAAGAAGGTCGCGTGGAGGGTAATAAAGATGAGTGGTCCGGAGCATCACTAATGAGAACGGACTGTGAGAGCTGGCCTGTTCATTCCGGAGAGGGGATCTCATTAATGCATACAAATATCTGAAATTGGTGCCAAGAGGATGGTGCCAGTGGTGCCCAGCGACAGAACAGCAATGGCTATGAAGCAGTTTAATCTCAGAGTGAGGAAGCGCTTCTGCACACTGAAAGTGACAGAGCCCTGGAACAGCTGCCCAGGAAGGGCTTGGAGTCTCGCTCTCTGGAGAAAGTCCAAATCCCTTTGAACACGTTTCTATGTCACCTGCTCTGGGTGACCCTGCCTGGGCAGGGAGGTTGGATTGGGTGATCTCCAGAGCTCCCTTCCAGCTGTAACCATTCCCCCATCCTGCCAGTCCTTTCCCGCTCCCCGTTCCGAGGGCGGGGCGGCCGCCGAGCCCCGCGCATGCGCAGCGGCCGCGCCCGCCGCTCCATGGCACAGGCGCGGTCGCGCTGTCTCTGCGGCCGCGGGAGGAGGAGGGGAGGGGAGGAAGAAGATGCCGGGGAAGCTGAAGGTCAAGATCGTGGCGGGGCGCCATTTGCCGGTGATGGACCGCGCCAGCGACCTGACTGACGCCTTCGTGGAGGTTGGCGGCGGGGGGAGCGGGCTGGGCGCGCCGGGCCCGCGCGGCGGAGGCACCTGCCCGGCCCGTGGGGCGCCTCGGTGCCGCCGGGAGGCAGCGGCAGGGCGAGGGGACAGTGAGCTGCACTATCTGGGGTCTGGGAGGGACATCAGCGGGAGCGTCTTCATGGAAAGGGGGATCAGACATTGGAGCAGCTGCCCGGGGAGGCGGTGGAGTCGCTGTCCCCGGAGGTGTTTGGGGCTGGACGTGGAGCTCCGTCCCATGGTGTGGTTATTGTAGTGGTGGTGGTTGGGCTCGGTGGTCTCAGAGGTCGTTTCCAACCTGATTGATTCTGTGATTAGACACACGTTGCGAGGAGGATGGAGAAGTAATAAAATCATCTTTATATAAGTTGTGTTGCTGAATTCATGAGTGGTTTGTAGAGGCTTTACTTTTAAGGCCAATATTCATATTCCTTTTAAAACATTTTAAATACTAAAATATTTAAGAAGGAGGCTTTTAATCAACAAATCGTTAATATTATTTGCGTGTTTAAATCACGTTATTGTACCTAGAGAATCTGACTTCTTTGCAGTCATGTAGTTAACAGGCAGTATATACGGTCTTTATCAGGAAGGGATTGTAAAACAAGTTGAAGTGCAAAATAAGTGGAACTATTTAAGGTCCAGTTTGGATGGAGCTCTGAGCAACGTGATGCAATGAATGACATCCCTTTCTATGGCAGAGGGGTTTGAATGCGATGCACTTTAAGGTCCCCTCCAATACAATTCTTTTTATGATTTCTGTTACACGATCCTTATGTTTTGATTCTTTTTTTCCAATGTGGATGACTTGGAACATTTCAGAAGTATTCCATAGATTCAGGAATCATACTCTCAGAAAAATCAGAGCTATTTAAAAATGATGTGCTGTGAAAATGTGTGTCTTGTACCACAAATAGTGATTGAGGTGTACCACAAATTAGTGGCTGATTAAGGTAGGAAGACAGAATGCCTTTTTAGACCTGTATCCACTGAAAAATATGATAATATTAATATAAAAAAAAGAAATTTGAATATAAATCCTGATTTAATTTGGTGCTTAAAAATTTGGTTGGACTCTAGGGGCATTGCTTAATGGGCAAGTAAGCTGGTACTAAAGTGAAGATGTATTTCAGCTTTTCAGTGGAGCTGAAATAGTACGTAGTTTCATTTTATTACTTGAAACAGTGTTTCACTGTTTTGTCAGCTGTTCCACCAGTCAGGTTTTAATTTTTAAAAGCTTCTCTTGTAGGCTGCCTGTTAATCCAGTTTAAAATTACAATTCTGATACTTGCAAGTAGGAGACAGGGAAAACAGGACAAGGAAATACAGCTCACCAAGTTTCATTTGGCCTGTTTTTACTCTGTGTTAGGAGAAACAGCTCTCCTCTTCTTTGGGTTGCTTGTTCCCAACCCTACTGTTGGTGTAGCAAAATAGACTTTTGAAATTCATATAGTAAAATACTAAGCATAGCAAAACAGGAAGATAAAAATTTTCATTAAGATCAGTTTGCTTGGCTGGGTTAACTTGAAGTTCCCTGAGTGTTTTGGCACAAATCAGGGTACAAATACACAAATGGGGGCCTTGCTTTTAGGATTGTTACTTAGGAACAGTGTGAAGTAACTTCCCTTTCCATTTGTAGAGTAGGCAATACAGCAGGTGAGATTTATTTCAAAATAAATTGAGTTGAAACCATTGGGTTTTTTTCTGTGTGAGATTGCTGAAAAACTTTACAACGCATTTTTCCTTAAATAAAAACGAAAAGCAAATGTTAAGGTTCTAGTTGTTTACTAACCTTAAACTTCCTTCTCACTATTGTAATATAAACTTAAAAGTAGAAAAAAAAACTGAGACAAGGCGTAAGGACTCTTACTTGGCTCAGGTTATGTGAAATTTGGACTTCACTAGCTTGAGTACAGTGATCCTTGTCCCAACTCAGAATATTGTGTTACAATTTCTTCCATAAATGTGCTTTTAATTTTGCACAGTGAACGGTAGTGTGGTGTTTTATTATCTCTACAAGCTTCAATGAGCTAGCTGGTGTACTGGGGAAATTCGGTTATAACTGCCTGGGGCTCTAAAGGAGCTGATTTACTCCCAAGATAATGCGTTCAGATAGTTTGGGTGGAGCTCAGGACTGCTGCATCTTGGCAACTTCTGGAGTCAGAACTGGTATTTAATTGGTAGCTCCCTTACAACCAGTGCTAACATCACTTTATTGTACTTAAGCAAGTGCAAAATCTCTTCAGAGTTGGGAAATGCACCTGTGCAAAATAATCATTACATTATTGAAATGTACAAAGCAGTCACTTAATACTGTCTTCAGCAAAAGTATTAAAGTAATTACTATACAGTTTTCAAATCCAGACCTAAGTTTAGCTTCCAAAATGCACTTTAGACTTTTAAAATATAAAACTGTCAAAATCTACACACCTCTAACTCCAGCATTTCTTTTCTATCAACCTACTCATTATTTTCCTTAAGAATCTTGAATAAATTTTAAAATGTAACTTTTAGTATTTGTAAATACTTGGTATGAGGTGAAGTGCTCATTGTTTTGAGAGGCAGCATTCAGAGAACTGCAAGTGTTTGTAAATGGTTTGGAATGAAAGCTGCAGTGAAATAAAGGCTCTTACATGATGCTGTGTGCCTTCCTGATGTATGGAGCATCAGAGAAATTCAGTTTCACTTTAAAAAAGCAAACAAGAAACCCCCGCAAACCTCAAATGGGCATAACCTGAAATAGATGCCTGTGGAGACCATATGGGTACTGCTGAAGTGGGTTATGATGTGGTTGAAGGTGCAATAAGCAATAAAAATATGGAAAATATTTGATTTTTAGTAGTCCTCTTTCTATATATTTCAAATCCAGTTTGTTTTTATATTTATTTCATCAATTGTCTGTGAAGCTGACTGAAAAATCCTAGAGAGAAGAGTAATAGGTCATAAACTATCAACATTTAGAATATTTTTCCTTATAAAAGGCAAGGAGATTATGCAAAGTGACTTTGAATAGCCAGTATAGTGGTGAGTGATATTTTTGCCTCTCAAATGATTGAGCAGGAAAAGAAACAATTTTAGTAGCATGAAAGGATGAGAGAGAGATTGATTGGAAATGTCATTGATACGTGGATACTGATATATGTAAATTGATTTTAAAAGCCACTCAGTGAAAAGAAAATTACTTGTTGAAATATGTGTTTGAGATTATTTGCATTTGTCAGTTAAATGAGTTTCAAAATTCTTTTATTAATATTTGTAATTGATAATTGAATGCTTGTATTTTTAGGTGAAATTTGGAAATACAACATTTAAGACGGATGTGTATCCCAAATCACTTAATCCTCAATGGAATTCTGAGTGGTTCAAATTTGAAGTAAGTATTTTTTTAAAGTTTGCTTGTAATTATATAGACACTCTGGTTTAGCTGCCGTTAATTAAATAATTGCATTTCAAGCAGAAAATGAATTTTGAGCACTGAAGTGATTTTGTGTTGAAAAGCACAAAGCCTTTTCAGCAAACCCAGCTCCAGTCAGACCTTGTTTGCTGAGGGTGTCTCATTGGCTTTTTAGGAGTGTTTGTGAAGATAAAAACTTGCCAGGTTGAATCCAACCTAAATGTTGTTCTATTAGAAGAGAGAATACTGCAGTAAAGGTGAGGGAAATGTAGCAGGGGTTAGGCTTTTTCAGTAATTATCAGTACAAGTATGTATAAATAAATACATATATATGAAAGTACAGGTATTCTTGCAGTTTCTTTTAATTTTGAGCAAGGAAAGCGAATTGGTATTTGAAGTCTTACATTTGGTTGCAAAGATAATGCACTTGTTAAAGGAGAAAATGGAAAATTCCTATGGGAAGTTAACAAAATAAAGAGCTTGGACAAGAATCACTGGACACTTTCTCTTCCCATTTTCTTATGTAATAATGAGGGCACGTAGCATTTTCTTGTAATTGCTTGTTGCTTTCCAGGATCCAATTTGTTGATGTTATTTGACAGATGCCCTGAACAAGTCTTTACACATTTTTTTTTAGTTACTACATTTTTTTACTACTTAAAAAATGAGGATTATGTTTAGAATAAATTAATTATTAAAACACTGACATGCGTAGTTCTGGTTCATTTGCCGTGCTGTGGGGCAGTATCACAATTCTGCAGACACATCAGTCATCCCATTGCATTAGCAAACTTCATTCTTGGTTTGTGACACTGAACACAAAAAACTGTGAAATGTCTATCTTAGTCCTGAAAGAAAATAGTTGTTATCTGTAGATGGATTATTGCATTTTTTAAGGTGATTGCATGTGTAGAATCACTGAATTTTTACTGCAGGCAGTGTAAAATATCTTCTTTTAAGCCACTGACCAGTGATGAGAATGCCATAATCTTAGCTTCAGAGTATAATAGTCCTCTGAGGACTATCCCTTCTCCCTTTTCCCCCTCCCTTTTCCTCCTTTTCCGCCTTTTCCCCTTCCCCCTTATCAGTATGTATTGTGGAGATAGGTAGACAATCTAGGAAGTATGACTTAAAGTATTGTGGGATTTTAAAATGAATAATCATTGTAATCTTGCTTTTCTGTCCTTCTCCAGTGGCAGCTCTGTTTCCAGGATCTCACTAGTCTTTAAAGGATAAAATCAAAATGAGTGGATATGTTGTTTAGCTTCAGGAAACTGCAATTACAGATTTATCTGTGTCAGGTCACTTCACAACTAACTCTCTTCTGTGTTTGTTTTTCAGCAGTGCTTCCCTGCACATTTTTAAATACTCAGATTCCTGTATTTGCTTTCCAGGTAGATGATGAAGAGCTCCAGGATGAGCCTCTCCAGATCACAGTTCTTGATCATGATACATACAGTGCCAATGATGCCATTGGCAAAGTGTACATAGATATTGATCCTCTGCTCTATAGTGAAGCAGCCACAGTTATTTCAGGATGGTTTCCAATTTATGATACCATTCATGGTAAGATTTGCTAATTTCAAACAGTCCTGTTTGAAATGTAATCTGCTTCTTATAATCTTGTAAGCTGTCTTCAGAAATCTGTAATAACTTTAGCTTTGGAGTTGGAAAACTACTTTCTTGGCTTTTTCTCCCGTTTTTTTCTGACATGAGAGAATTTCTGGCATAGGAGTAAATGCTGGTGCTTGGCAGAATGCCTTCCATAGGACTTGTGACAAGTGGAAAAAAAATCTTCACTAGTTACTGCAAATTTCAGATTAAAAAAAAAAAAAGACTTGGACGTAGTTGTCCAATTACCACCTGTTTGCTAAACAAATGTAATTTTGCTGGAGTTACTTGAAGTGTGCCTTTCTGGGATTTGGGATAAACTTCAATTGAGATGAAGGGACAGGATGTGAGATGCTTTCAACACCATGAAATTCCTTTTTCCTGCAGTGAGTACTCTCAGTGCTAGGTGGATTTCATCAGAATGTCTTGAAGCTATGGGAAAATAAAGTTAATGATACTTTTACTTTTGATTTTAATGAAACAGCCAGAGAGCCAATGTTAGTTTAAAGCAATTAACTTGCTGCTTGAATACCTTAGTGCAGAACATCTCTGTGGCTGCCATTATCCCCCTCGTTCATTATTCAGGGTGAATTAAATGACCTAACAACGTTAAAAGCTAATTATAAATCATGGTTGGGAAATAATTAATGGTGATCTGCAGATGCTCATTATAACTGGTGTGAAGTATTTTTTACATTTACACCAGTTATAGTGAACAGAAATATTGAGAAATATTTCATGTATTTTTAAATTACCTTTTAACCCTATGCACATTTTCCTATCACATGCTTTTTTCTGGAACTAAGTGGTACAAACACTTGTTTCAAGATGTGTACAGCTGCTAAGCTAGAGAGTTAGATTTCTCTATATTTTTTTCAGGTATGTTTGTATTTCACAACTTTTTTCTATTTAATTTAAATTGGAATTCTTATATTTTCATGCTCATAGCCAGAGATTCCAATTATCTTGACTCTTGGCAAACATTAATTGATGCTACCTTAAAAAATAATAATGTTCATAGCTTTGTATTAATTTTTTTTTCACCTTGACAGGATTGTTTATGAAAATATATAAAATATATAAACCTGAGGTGTTTTCTGTTATAATAACTGAAGGCTTCTTTCTACTGGCATTTTGGAAGGGAGATGTAGCTGATTTTATTGCAGTAATATTTGAGTTGAACAACAAATCCAGTGCTGCTGTTTCAGTGTCATATGTGATAAAGTCTTCTGAAGACAGTAGAGATCAGGCTCATCAAGAAGTTTAGTCCTCAATATGTCAGAACCTATAATATGTGAAATGATTTTCTTACTGGGTGGGGAAAAAGAAGAAAAAGCTTAGAACAGGATAGCAGAGAAGTCAAAAAGGAATGATTCTGTGATATAAAATAGTCCATTTTAGTAAGGTT
The DNA here is from genome assembly GCF_009819885.2 of Catharus ustulatus. Taxonomy (NCBI): domain Eukaryota; kingdom Metazoa; phylum Chordata; class Aves; order Passeriformes; family Turdidae; genus Catharus; species Catharus ustulatus. The sequence continues at coordinate 67,243,354 of NC_046224.1, read as the reverse complement.
TAATCATAGTTGAAAATTAAGCTTTGTCTGAAAGGTCTACAATACCTTATTTTTAATATATTTCTTATCGCAGTTAAAGTATTTTGCAAACACTTCCTGTGCCACTTTGTGGTTCTAGAAAAAATCTTTCTCTTTGGGTTGAACTTCAGAGGGGAGCTTTACTGCAATTTTGAAATCGTTTCAGGGAGGAAATTCTACAGAGAGGGTACCCTGCAGCAGAGGCCACTGCAGCATCAAGAGGGTGATGGCTTCTTTCCCCAGTCCCACCTTTCTTATAAAGTTGTGTTTGGTGTAAATAGGCCTTGGAGGAGTGTTGCTTTCATGGCTTCAGCCTCAAAGGCTTGACAGAATTAGAAACTTCTCTGAGTCAGTGTCTCTGCAGCAGAATTGAGAGGCGATGATATGGCTTCCTGCTCCTCTGGCATTAATTACTAATAATAGGAAATAATTTCTGGGTCTAGTTTTGTATTGATACAGTTATATTGTTATAACTTCTGGTATTTCTTGTTTTTTTAATTGATAGGTATACGTGGGGAGATTAATGTGGTGGTGAAAGTAGATCTCTTCAATGATTTAAACAGATTTAGGCAGTCATCCTGTGGAGTCAAATTTTTTTGCAGTAAGTAGAGGAAAGAAGTTTATTTGAACAAAAATGTTGTTCCCTCCTTTCCTTTCTTTTTGTCTTCTGTTGGTCTCCCTTCTCTTACCAGCTCCTTGCATAAACCTAGCGGAGATAACATTGACATAAATTGCTTTTCTTTTTTAACACGTTTTTATTGTTCATGTTTCAAAACAATGTAAATAAATGATGGGATTTTTGTAATGTCCCTAAGTTGCATTTCAGTGCCTGTGCATACATACATGGTGTTATTTTTGGCCCATATTCTTTTAAAGGGGTACAAAGTGAAAAGGTTTCATAATGGTACATGCTGTAACTGGTACACTGGACAGTTATCTTATCAGGGTTCCATGATATCATGAGCAAAGCTTCCTAGGTATGTTCACATTTTTACAGAAAATTGTCTGGAAAACTTCCTGAAATCACTTTTATGTGTAATTTTATATGTTTCTTGCTATCCTTGGCTCATAGACCAATCACTTACATCTTTTATGTATATATTTTTTAACAGCTACATCTATTCCTAAGTGTTACAGAGCAGTAATTATTCACGGGTTTGTGGAAGAACTTGTAGTTAATGAGGACCCAGAGTACCAGTGGATAGACAGAATCCGTACTCCCAGGGCATCGAATGAAGCTCGGCAAAGACTCATTTCACTCATGTCAGGTATTAAACATGGTTATTGCTGCTTCTAAAAATATTCAGGATTTAAATAAGTGCCTTGCTTAAGATTGCATATGAGTTTTGTTGTTAATTATGTTGATTTTTTTCAGTTCACAGGGTCTTCTGTTACTGTGGATTATGTATTTCTAACTTATGGAAGTGTGCCTGATTTTTTTTTTTTTCTCACTTCTTGGTGAGGCCATGCTGCTACCTAATTTTTTGATTGCTTTTAGCAAGGTCAAAAAAACCTGTGAAACTTTTTGGAAGATGTTCCTAACCCATATGAGGAGTATCACTAGAATTTTGACGCAAACAGTTAAAGTAATGAACTTCACCCTCTTTGAACTTTTTGAAGTGTGTGAACAAATGCACACTTTTTCAAATACAGTGTGCATCAATACTTGTGGTCCTCATCCCGTCTCTTTGAAGTCAGGCTCAATTCATTGTTTCTCAAGCATCTCCTGTGAGGAAAGAACTGGAGAATTTGGATTATTCAGCCTAGAGAAGGCTTTGGGGTGGCTTTGGTGGCCTTCCAGTGCCTGAAAGGAGCCACAAGAAAGATGGAGTGGAACTATTTGCAAGGGCCTGAAGTGACAGGACAAGGGGAATAGCTTAAAACTGACACAGAGCAGGTTTAGATTGGATATTGGGATGAAATTCTTCCCTGTGAGGGTGAGGAGGCCCTGGTGCAGGTTGCCCAGAGAAACTGTGGCTGTCCCATCCCTGGAAGAGTTTGAGATTAGGTTGGATGGGTCTCTGAGCAGCTTGGTCTAGTGGAAGGTGTCTTAAGATCTCCAGTAAATGGGACAACATAAAAGATTATGGAGATATACCTCCATTGGGAAGGCCAGCACACTGTAAGGGAAAAAGTGAAATAAACTGTTGTCATAACTAACATGAAGATATCTTTTTAATATAGCACCAAACTAGTTTACAGAATTCACATTTGCGTATTTCTTGCTGTGCATAAGTAGTGCAGGTGGATGAAGTATTCTGCTAGATTTATTTGTGGCATAGATAAGAGAGTGAAAACCCAAAAGAACTTAAAGCAATACTCTTTCATCTCATGTAATAAAATGTGTGATATTGCAATACTATTCTTTGTGGTCACAGATAAAGAATCTTGAAGAAATCTCTGACTTCTGAGAGTGAGCCAGGCTGTTTCATGATCTTTCTCATTATGTGTTAAGTTGAAAAAGAGACTTTCATACTCTACCTCAACCATAGAATTTTTTCAAGGCATGGTTTCAGTTAAGAAGTTTACAATAGTAACCTGTGCTGGTAATTTTAGAATCGAACTTCAAGAAAGCAGTAGAAACTAGAGCTGTGAGTTGGACCTAAATAATCCTTGTGGGTCCCTTCCAACTCTGGAAATTCTGTGATTCTGTGAACGTTTCATACCACATGATTTCTCAGCAGCAGTGACATTAGGACCATCCTGTGTGACAGTGAGGATTTTTCAGTTTGTTAACGGAGGATTTTGGAAATCTTTCATTCTCATAAGAAAATATATGACATTTTCTACCTTAGTTATTACCAAGGCAATATTACCAAGGCAATCCAGCTATATAGAGCAATTTTTTAATTACGTCCTCCTAAAAAAGCATCAATGGCAGATCATATTTTTTTATAGTCAGTCTTTCAGTCCTTGTGTGCAGTTAATAGAAGTGGTGGTGTTTGGTTTGCAGTAGAGGGGCAAAAAGTAGGATTTAAATTAAAATATGTTTAAATAAATTGGTAAATGAAGAAAATATAGATTTCAAAGATATTGCGTTGTTTAACTATATGAATATTTAGAAACTTATGTGAGTTCCAGAGCACATCTTGACCTCTCTCTCTCTCTGAAAGAATAGAAAAAATATTTTAAAAGCTTACTGAAAAGAAAGACTAGTGGGGAAAAAACTGAAAAACCTCTGAAATGACAAGTTTTGGCAGTCAGAATGGATTTGGAGAAAAAAGAAAAAAAGCTGTGTAAGTTGTACAATGTTGTTGTATCACACAATGTTGTAGGAGACAGAAGTTGTGATTGGCTCCTTGACCTAGCTTTGTAGGATTGGATATATTACCTGTTCTGCTGACTTGGCTGGTGCTCCAAAACCAGAGGTCAAAGACCACAAAAGAGAATAGAAAAAGTTCACTGCAACTATGAGCTCTTTACTTTTGTTTTGTAGGTGAATTGCAAAGGAAGATTGGCTTGAAGGTGCTTGAAATGAGAGGAAATGCTGTTGTTGGTTATTTGCAGTGTTTTGATTTGGAGGGCGAGTCTGGACTTGTAGTGAGAGCCATAGGAACAGCCTGCACATTGGATAAATTAAGTAACACATCAGCATTTTTACCTGCATGTAACTCCCCATCCAAAGAAATGAAAGAGTAAGTATGAATTAGTAGCTTGTAGGGGAAAAAGTTTCACCTCTCTTCTTTTCATACTCATTCAGTTTTTCATAACTGATGTGATTTCTGTTTTTTCCCCAGAATTTGTTTTTCTTTTGTAGTTTTATTTGTCTGCAACCCAGTTTTATATTCAACAATTCTGAGATGTTTTAGGTTGGATGACTTGTTATTTCAGTAGAAGCTGGAGTGGTAATTCTTACTTAAAATGACTTTCTTTGTATTTATTTAACAATAGTGCTACATATCCTTGGCTTGTAATCCACCAGTTTAACTATAATTAGTTCTACTTTGATGCTGTGTTTGTGCAATGAACATTTTTGTGAGGACTTCTCTCACAAAATACCTTTGAGCATGTAAGAGAAGATAAATGTTGAATTCTGATGGTTCTGTCAATGATTTAGCCAATGACCTCAAAGAGATCTCATCGTTTATTGTGTGCTTTGCTTTTCACTGTTGTAAAACAAGTAGGACTATGGCAAGACCGTGAACTTGCAGAGAAATCTTTTTACAATGAGAAGTAGAATTTTGTGATTTTTGTCGTATGTGCTGTAGCACCAAACAGTTTGAATGCACTATTTTGATATGCATATGAATTAATAGAAATATACTTGTGGTCTTCTTGCAACTTTTGTACGTGGATGAATTAGTTATTTTCTGTTTGGTAGAGCAATCCAGGAAGGAAAAAACTGCACCAAGAAGTGTATTGCATATCCTGTATTTCTAGATATATTAATTGAAATAGCCATTTTCATTAACTTGAACTTTTGTGTCACTGCAATAGAGATGAGGCATGTTTGTTGTGCAGGCATCACTTGCTCTGCAAAATTTTGCAAAATATGAACTGACCTTTAAAAATTACTGGTTTCTATTTCATGGCATAACTTTTTTGACCTGTCTTGATTTTCAAAAGTTGCCTTTAAAAGAACTTCTGGATACAGTGCAGCATAGAACAAGAGTGTGGTGTTTAAAAACAAAAAAGGTAGACCTGGTAATTATCAACTTAAAAAGCATCCATACATAAACCAGTGGCTTTCACTCTGCAGCAAAGTATGGAAATTCCACCTCCCAAATTATCCATGTTCTACTTGGTGATGAGTATTGTCTCAGTTCAAAAAATGGGACTGTTTCTCTAAGGCAGCAAAATCAACTAATTTGATTCTTCTTACTCTTGGCTTTACTAACTGAACGGCCTGTTGCCAAAATCAATGATGCAAGCAAGTGCTTAAGCTGTTCCTTTCCCTCCTTTTATTTCATCTGGACTCTTGCATGCTAGGAATTGAAATTCTTAGAGTCTGCTTAGAGTAAGAGATCTCCTCTAGCTAAACTTCCCTGAAATCATTGATAACATAACTTTGCAACCTGTTTGTGTGTATTGTTTTCTTTTCTTCCACTTTGGCTGCAAACTCTCTCAGGTCTCCGCTGGTTCATCCGCCAAGCCATGGATGCCGCTCGACTCACAACAGTCCAATTCACACTGCTACTGGCTCACGACTTACTCAGAACTTCTCTGTGTCTGTTCCCACTCTCATCTACACTGGTATGAGACTGCTTACACTCCAAAGTTGGGGAGAGGCAGCCCACAGGCACAGTGGTCCCAAAGGGCAGGCAGGCAGGCAGTGTAGGCAGGTACCACCCATCTTTCTTCCCTCATTTCCTCGTGGACACACCTTCTGTTATCAGGGAAGAAGCACCCAGGGTACAGCAGCTCAAAGAAATGCAGAATAGTTTCTTGGAGATGCCTCGGAGTCTCTTCCACAAAGCCACACTCTTCACTTTAACATGCTCTTGCTTCCTGTGAAATTAAGTAAAAAAATAAGGTGATGTATCTGGGAAACATTGATTCGATTAATTGCTTTCAAACATAATTCAGATACAGTAGGTTTTAAAATGGTTCTAGGAAGGGTCTGTGCTATTTGTGGAAGAGATGGTTTTAGAGAGCAGGTAAGTCAAGCTGTGCATAAGTAAATTGCTTGTCAATAGAGTGTTCCCATAAAGATTCTCCTCTTTGCTCTGTTTTTAGCTGTGGCATGCTGCTGATGCTATAGGATAAGGAAACATATTTTTTTTCACCTTAAAATGCATATGTGTATATACATAAGTGTATAAATATGTATAAACACAACTGTAATTTGAAATCATTTTTTCTTTATTAAACTAACTCAAAGCATTGTGTATTTGACCAGATTTTTAAGCCATAAATTTTCAATTTTTTTATTTTGCATATATATATATTTTTTTTTTTTGGTCACATCTCATGCCTTTCATTTGGCGTAATTGTTTCATTGTAGATGATGAGCATCTCTCTGTAGGATGCTGAGAGGGTAAAACAGCATTTCTTTGCCTCTGGCCTCATTCCCAGCCTCGCACCTAAGGAATAGCTGCTGGCCCTGCCCCAATTCCATCCTGGTGTTTGGATCATGCTGCTGTCAGCCAGGTCCTTTGGCACAGGATTACTGAATATGTTTCCACCTTCTTCTGGCAGGATTCCTTTCAATGAAGATCCCAATCCCAATACATATTCATCAGGACCCTCCACCCCTCTGAAAAACCAAACCTATTCCTTTTCACCTTCCAAGTCCTACAGTCGACAGTCCTCTTCTTCTGACACAGATTTGAGTTTGACACCCAAAACTGGTAAGGCACTTCCACCCACTTTTTGTTTAAGTTGTATTTCTCTTTTTATATTTTCATTCAACCCCTTTTTGCTTTTTGGCATTTAAGTTATCAAAATGATGTGAAAATTGGAGACCTCACACGGCACACCTCAAGCTCAGAAGTGTTTCTGCAGGGTCAAAATTTCAATCCTGCCTGTATTTCCACTGATCTGGATAACATAAAATTATTTTTGTACCACAATTGTATTCAAATCAAAACATCTCAGAACATTAAGGGAGTCCTAAGTAATTACCTTTTTCTTATTTCCTCCATTTCATATCACAGATCATAGGAGTATATTTTCACAATATGTTAAGGATAGTGTTACTGAAACTACGTAGCCTTCAAGCCTGTTGTGTTGTGCCCTAAGTTTACTGCATACATTTATCTAATTTTGAACTCCCTTTTGCAAATTCAAGACTATACATATAGCAGCCACTGTCTTTTTATTCTCTTGGTATATGGAAATAGCTTTACATATACAGTATACACTTTAAAAGCAACTTAAATTACATTAGCAGTAATCCAGCCATCTTCAAAAATCATTTTTCTTTCTCCATTGCTTTATCATAATTTTTTCAACTTGTTTTTTCCTCTCTTTTTATTTTTTAGTCTGTGGTTGGAATCATGTCAGTAATAATGATGTCAGCACAACTCACTTATTGTATGTTTATTTTTCATTATATGACCAATGCTGTGAATTTTGCTACCATAGGGGAAAGTATTTTCCAGACTTGTTTAAAGAAGTGTGGTTAGTTTTTAAATGATGCTTTAAATTGTGGTATTTGAAGCTCAGAACATTCTTGGCTCCATCTAATTAGACATTTTTTAAGCATATTAAAGTAGTTGATTCAGCTTTACTTGATAGCACCCCTTTCAATAATTGTTCCTAGCAGATAATTCGAATATTGCATTCAAATGGAGTTGTATTAAATATTTCATGCAGTTTATTCCCTATCTGTGTTAAAAATATTCCCAATTAGCATATGCAGGCTTTCTTAGTCCTGTCTTCTCTGTCCCATTTTTAAAACAATCAAGCAAAAAAAAGAGCACACTTTATATTTGTTGACCTTTTTAAATTATGTCTGCCCTGTGGGTAACCTATGGTAGTTGCTTATTTAAAGGACCTACAGATATAACTGGATGCTTATTAGGAGCACCCCAAATTCATGTGTTTAGTTTACTGAATATTTGAAAACCTGTTTCTTTCGATCAGATTTTCCATGGTAAAGATCATGTCATGTAACAGATTTAAATGTAACATAGGTGGTCATCTGTATAGACATAAGTGCTGTGAATTTAGACATGTGGCAAATCACTGTGAATGTGTTAAGGTTTTAAAGCAGCAGACTTAATATATTTCCTGTCAATATTAGGTAGGGGGATAAACCCTGTTGTCTTTAGTCAGTTCCTTCAGAACTGAAACAGATTATGTAATTGGTGCCTCTTGTTTGTAGGGATTTTTCAAGTATGTAAAGATATTTTTTAGCTGTCTTTCTAGTATCAAAACAAACTGGGCACAATTTTGCTTATTAGCACTGTCTTTTTGGCAATTTTTAACTCTACTACTGAAACCTGTCTGAAGGGGATTTGCTAGTTACATTTAAAAATTCTGTATCTTGTTATGATAAACTCCTTTTTGATTCTTAATAGATTAAAAAGACAATATCTCATGAGTCATTTGTTTTGCTTTATTACCAAAATTTGATGACATGCAGAAGACACTTCCATAACATACTAAATTCTGTATGTTGTTCTTAACAATTACTGTATGTGTTTAGACCTCTGTTTTAATTTCCCAAGTTTGTTAACAAGTTAAATATCTCAGTGTGTGAGTTGGTGATCTTAGTAGTTACACAAAGTTAAAGAAATGCAGACTTCTTATGTGACACATCAAACATTATGAAATTTGAGATGCCCATCTCTTCTGCAATATATTATATTCTTTATTTCTCAGTCAGGTAGGTAGTGTGCTGATGTGTCTGACATGGAGATTAACCTGGAGAAATGGTGCAGATACCACAATTGCCCCATATGAGTAACAAAACACTGGAGGTTGAAACTTGGATCTGCTTAAGCACCTAATTTTCAATAGCTCCAAATTCTCCAAGGAGAATGTTGCCTTGATATCTTCTGTGAAATACAGTTGTGCTTGTGTTATCCCTTCTGGTCTGTAAATGCATTTGCTGACATGGGTTTGAAGTTAGAATTCTGGGAGTAGGCATATATTTTATACCACTGCAAATGAAAAGAGTCAGGCTGACAAAAAGCATGATGTCTTTTCATCAGATAATACTTTCTGATGTGCCATAGCATATGTTTGGAGGAAATGGAGAAGGTAGGAACTCCTTTTCTTGGTGTGAACTTAGTATTCTACAAGATTATTACTCTAGAAAATCATAAAACAAATCTGTGACCTCTTTGGAAAATAACCTTTTCTACCGAGATAATGAAAGTAATCACATTAAATGTGTGCAAAGACTCTGTTGTTTGGGTTTTATTCCATACTATTTGCTATCAAATTTTGTTTGACATTTAAAATGTTTAATTACCATGTTTCTAAAAAATTAATTTCAAAATAAAGTTAATCAAATCATGATTTTTAAAAACATGCTTCTCATGCACATTGTGGAGCTGTATTGTCATTCCATTTCTTTGTATGCAGAGAAATAATTTGCAGTACATGTTGATTCATTTAGAGAAAACAAAAATGCTTCATTTTGATTTCTTTTGTCCGTTTCTTTAGTCATCTTCTGAATCTACATCTTTGTCTCTATTACTTTCCTCCACAGCACCTTCCCCACAGAGACCTAGGATTTTCCTGTTTCCCAGCTCCCCTACACTCTCTTGTGATTCCCCACATCTTAAAAAGTCCTGTCTCCTCCTCTTGGGGTCTAGCATTAAACCTCTACACTCTAGCCATGTCAGCCCAGTTGTTCTGAGGAAAAGTGTTTCTTTCACTGAAGAGCTGCTTCTGGCTGCTTCTGGTAGGATCTATCTATTATGGCCTTTTAAACAAACTTTTAAGGAAATGTTGTTATTTGATTAACACACAGATGCTTCTATAACCCTGGGTTTGCTCAGTTAGCCTCTGAAAACTGCTGGCTACATGACTATTCATTCCATCTCTCACCTCTGCCCCAGAAGCTTGAAACACTTTCAGAACTTCTTAGAGGATTTGAAACAATGTCATTTATGCTAAAGAATTTCTTCTTTACCCTTGGAAAATATCCTTTGCTAATTGGACTGAAATAACTTACTTCATTTGTAATCCCACACATTCTCTTCACTTTGTTGTTCCTGCATTTTGCATGGAGTAAATGCTCATTGCACTTGTTCGTGAATTCATTCATAATGCTGAAATAATGGTTATCAGATGCTACCAACTCTGCTTTTTAATTTAACCTCTTAAACAAAGCCCATAGTTTTTACTTTTACTGCCCACTTTTTCATTTCACTGACATGCATTGTTTTCATAGATTTCAATTAAATAGTTGATATTATTGCGCTTTTTTTGTAGAAACTCTTTTGGTTAGTTTGTATTTTTTGAGTTTGTTTCATGTGTAGTATTTATGCTATGTTTGTCTGCATTTAATATTGTATAGTCCCTGACAGTGATGTTTACAATCAATGCTAAATAGTAAAAGCAATTTAATCTTGTTTAATGGGACTATACAGATACTAATATTTTTGTTTCCTTATCCAAGAACAGCTAAAAATACTAGTAGAAAATTGTAGTGGTTTTATATCTAATTATATGGTAATGGTGGCTTAGTAACTCTTGAAAATGAATGAATTTGCATACATTACTAAGTCTGGTATTATTTCTAGATCTTCCAGTCTATGATGAAAACAAATAACTGCACTTGGATGTATATTTAGTCATGTTCATCTTTATCAGATGATTGATCAGAAGAAAAAGAGTAGTAGCAAGGAATTATTACGTTGAATTAGATACAAATTCTGGAAAAGTAAATCTTGACTTCATTTCTAACTGTTTGCACTGTGATGTTTGTATTTCATCCTGGTCCTGACACTGTTTTGGTTTTTATGCTCTGTTTTCCTCTACTACATGGGGGCTTATTTTTGCTTTGTTGTTTTAGCCCTAATGGCTTTAGATATACAGTATAGCAATGATAGTGTGCTTTTAGGCATGACATTACCAAGAAAATCTGATTATCTAGCAACGTGTTTACTTTAGGAAAAACACAATCTTGGTATGTGTTTACTTCAGTGATTTTTTTTTTAAGCACAGAACTCATAATTTCCTGTCAGACACATAACCTGCATCTCAACATGCTCAGTTAAGGGGACAAATAATATTGATAGCAAATAATTCAGCAACAAAGATGGCAGTGAATCTGATAAACTTTCTCTGCTTAAAAACTCCTGTGGTTAGGGAGTAAAGCTGGAGGTAAAAGTCTGGAAGAAAGGAAAGCAAGAATTGTCATATTATGCAAAATTGGAATTTATCTCATATTAATTTACCAATAATCTGCAGGTTATGTGTGTGCAAATACAGTAATCAAATAAGTGCAGTTTTAAATGCTGAGCAGTAGTAGTAGCCCTTAACTTATTTGAATGAATCAGGTGGTATTTCATTGCATAAAATAATTTGCAATTTTTTTCGGAGTTTATATTTCAAATCAAAGGATATGCATTGCCTTTGTATTTTCTTTTTGTTCCTAATGATGCATTATGTAACTGCTGCTGTGTACAGTCTCCTACTAGTAGTTAGGAAAGGTGGTTTAGTTACCTGAAACTTTCTGAAAACCAGTTTTTTATTACTTCTCTTACATAAAAATATTGTGATAATATTAGTGAGAGATACACAACTATAGACTAGTCTGTCAGAGAGACTTTTTGATAAAGGCAGATAATCAGATTATGTAAAAACTTTGTTAAAAGAAGATCTATACTTAAATCTTAGGCAGAAAGTAATAAGAAAACAAAAAGAAGTTATATGTCATAGGAAAGAATTTTAAACCAAAATCTTTAAGTTTTTTATTTAAAAGTTGATTTTAATTGAGCAGGAAGAAAATCTTAGACTGGGGGGTTTGTCCAAATACTGAAAAATCACTGCTAGTCATGAAAAAAGGAAAACCTAGAACAATCTTCAAACCAAAATTAAATTTTGATGCTTTTTTCCTTAAGAAGTAAAATTATGGGGATAATTTGACTGTTTTCAATGACTCATTTTTATCTATTTTGAAATCACCCTTTAATTACAAATTATAATATATGTTTCTTTGAATGTCATTTGTACTGATACTCTTCAGGAATGGGCAGTGGGAGTGCTGGAAAAGAAGGGGGGCCATTTAAAACTCTTTTAAGACAACAGACTCAGTCAGCTCTGGAACAAAGGGTAAGGCATTTTATACTTCCATTTCTGGTCTACTGAAGTGAAAATTTACTTTGTAGTAAGTTAAATGTTTGCTGTTACGTTCTGTTTGAAAACATGTAATTTTAGGTTTGAACTTACTATGTGTTGACTGTTTAAAAGCCCTTTTAATATACAAATTATTTGAATACTAATATATTACTAAAGCATTAGGAAAAGTGAAGCAATTAACTGTGGACAGCACTCAAGTAATTCCAGTGGTATTAAGAAGTTATAGAAGAAATTACTTTTGTGTGGTCTCTGTAAGGTACTGCTGCATGATAAGTTTAATACCTGAGTAAGCACATGATGATAAAATTCTTACAGAAACCAAATTCAGAAACATTGCCATAGCTTTAAACAAGGTGAAAATCCCATTTGGAATTGGGAAAAATTTCAGTTTTGGGGAATTGAGTTGATACCTTATGCCCCATTTTGTGGAGCAGAAGGGAGCCTTTAATTGGGAACTTGAACCTAAAGTACTTGCCAAGCAGTAAAAGACACTTAGAGATTTAAACTTTTCTTCTATTGGACTAAAAATGCCATGTGTTTACTGAGTAGACTATATGATGAAAACAGTGTTTTTAATTAATTGTTTACATTTGGGTGGGTAATTGCAACTTTTAAAATAAATTGTATACAGCTTTGATCAAAATGTTGATAATGAGGTGTCTTGAAGGAAGAAATGTGAGTATATTCCTGCTCAAATTAAATTGTAATTTCTGACTACCTAAACTAATGGCATAGAAGCATATGTGTTAGTTGGGAACAAAATCACTTGCATCTGTGAAATATAAATGCTCAGCTGCTATTTTTGAGTAAGTGGATGATTTTCTTCTTATTTCTTGTGTTATCCATGGCTAAGGGAGGATCGCCTCATAGGTTCTGTAGAAGGCGGGTATGTTGAAAACCACTGCGTGACTCCTTTCTTCTTGTATTTGGGATTTCTAAATCTTTATCTGAAATATATATATTTTTTGTGAGGCTTTGGAGGTTTCTTTGTAATTTTGTTTATGCAGAAGTTTTTAAATTCGTTGTTTTGAAGAGCATTTTTTAGATCGGTGTATTTTGCATGTTGATACATTTCAGTTAAAATTTTTGTTTAGATATGAATACAAATCCATGGCTTTTTGCTTTTAATTTTTTAATTTGGCTGAAGGAATGCTTTAAAACAAACCTTTTTTCTGTTTACCTTTGATTTTGCTAGCATTTCAGACATTTCATGGCTGATCTTTATATTTCCTTAGGAAGATTTTTAAAGACAATAAAAATGTAAATTAAGAGCTCTTAATGTATTTTTAGAGTTTAAATTATTTATACATTATTTCATTATTTTGATAAGGTGTTTCTGTTGACTAGTAGAAAAAAATCAACATAAAATGGGATGGAGACATGTTGAGTATGCTATTGATGACGATTATGATGTAGCAGCAAACCACGTGGACAGTTAATCGATAAAAAATGTCAATTCTGTCTTCTGAAAATTTCATATTGGATGTGGTTTTGCTATGGTGTTACCTCGTTTGGTTACCTTTAATTTGAGTTAACTATAATGAATAACATTTACTGTGTGTGTCATATTAAAAGAGACAAAAACAGTGCACTGTACTTGTCTGGATTACTTAGGATAGCAAGTATTTGGGAAAACCAAGAATAAATTCATTATATGTAATATAGTTTCACATGTGTTAGATATATAATAAAATCCAGAATACTTTAAGGCAGATTAATGATCATCTTATTCCACCCACCCTGCCATGGGCAGGAACATATTCCACAAGACCACGTTGCTCAAGTAGTTCTTTTGAGTATTAGATCAGATTATTCGGGTATATGGTATATCCAGCTAAGCTACTTTAAAATAAATTCATTTAGTTGCATGTCTCAACAGCTTTTTTAAACCAAATGCATTTTTGGTGTATTACTTAACTAACCCTAACTGCAAAACGAACAGAATTTGTAAGAAGGGTAATATTCCTCTGTTTCTTCCCTGAAAATAAACCTGTAGAAAATACGACTGTGGAAAACTCATGTATATGTTACTTTGTACATTACTGTTAGCAATTCCCTGTCTTGCTGTCTGTGGATAGCAAGAGTAACTATAGCATAGCTGTCTTTATATTTTTAACTAAAAAAATACATGCTGTATTTCTATCAGTAGGAAAATTTGAGTTTATCTTATTCCTAAAAAATTAGCCTATGTTTTTGTAGAAATGACCAAAAGCTACTCTCAATGGTATTTTTGTGTCTCTCACTTCCACTTGGACAAAAATTCTGTTTTCTTTTTTTGTTTTTACATTCTGCAAGTGCTTGAGAGATCTTATCTGCTGCCTTTTCAAAATGGGGATGAGATAGCCTTCATTTCTGAAGGGCACTGCAGGAAATCTCTTGTGTTAGGAGTTCAATTTCATGGGAGATTTGTTTGGCTGAAAACCTGACTTAAGCATCTTTTCTTTCCAGTGACTTCCTATCCACCCTCAGTTCAGGTCAAGAAAAACTATAACGTTTGGCCACCTTGTGAGATGGCACAGTAAATTTTCTTAGAATAAAAATAATTAACCAGGAAATGAGCAACATCTTGATGTAGACCAGTTCCCTGCTCTGGTTTAACCCCAAATGCTCCGTGAGCATACCCAAGCATTACCTGAGGGAGTGGTTCAATTATGGGAATGAGTGAATGGCTGGAAGGGAATCGGAGAACTGGTTCAGCTGGCACTTACACGAAACTGTGTGTGTGTAACTTTGTTCCATGTGCTGCTTCATTGTTTTGTATGTCTTTCAATGAAATGTATTTAAAAAAGAAGAGCACTAGCAATACATGTACAGTAATTTCAGGATTATGAGCCGCACCATTTTGAGTAAAATTTTGGTCCCAACCTGGAAGTGCGGCTTATAATCAGGTGCGGCTTATATATGGGCAAAGAACAAAAAGTTCCTGTTTTAGTTTGGAGGACAAGTGTCTGCTGAGAAAGACAGGAGCTTCTCTTTGAAATGGAGAATGTAAATACCTCCCTCCAAATTATTCTAATTCTGAAATCAAGGGACTTTCAGACAAAGATGTGGGAATTAGGAATAACAGTTCTTTTCTAGGGAAATTAAAATAGAAATACAGTACTGCAAAGAAACAAACTCCAAACCCTGACAGAGTCAGAGTACAACCTGACACCCCGTCAGGCAGGGTGTTGGTAGCAGTCCCATTAAATGGTGGCTGCATCCTCCTGCAGTGACAGATGTGGCTCAGTTGGAGCAGTGCTCCTGTACAAGGTGCAGTTTCCCTCCAGAGGTCCAGTGGGGATGTGGAGAAATCCGGTTTTCCTCTGGAGTCCAGTGGAGAAAGGGGCTCCCTTAGTGTCCCAAAACCTCTGTTTTTATCTTGGTAAGAAATGTTGGTCTCTTCCCCCTGGCTGGAGCAACTTCCAATGGGATGCAGTAATTTTATCAGTCCCACAGTGGGACTCAATGGCCATTAGCAGAAAATGACTCTCTGGAGGAAGGATGGGTTGTGAAAAGATAAAGAACAATGCCCTGCCTGGTTTCAATGGATGGCCCATTAGCAGAATATCTGCCGTTGAGATAAGGATCACTGCCCCCACCCTCAACAGATGGTGATAGAATAGATAACTTTTATCACACCCTGTATTGTAACCCAAGACACCTGGACGTGCGGCTTATAATCAGGTGCGGCTTATATATGAACAAAGAATGATAAGTTACTGACACCTGCAAGTGCGACTTGTAATCAGGTACGGCTTATAATTGTGAAATTACTGTATGTGAATACACATTTTTAAATATTATATCAAGCAAGTATTTGAGGATTTGATTGTAACCTTATCAAACTTACCCCAAACACCAACTATAAAATCTGTGTAGTTGTGAGGATTAGAAGTGACAGCTGTTTCATGGTCTTCAGTCCATGACTGTGAATTGGTATTGGTAAAATGATTGACCATCTTCAGTTGTAGCTTGGAAATCATCCTGGTTTGTCATATACTGAAATACTTTGTGGTTGCATCACCTTGATGTAAAGGAGTCCTTTGCAAATGGAAGTAATAGAGGGGATTTATAAAATGGGAACTGCATCTAATTTTCCCTGATATTTCTGTTTTACCTGAAATAACTGCGGATTTGTAATTTTGAACTATTACAGCTTACAATGCCTAATTGAGGCTGGAACTTCTATTTGAGTAATATAGCAATAAAATTCTAAAAAACTCTCAATGAGATAAAACAAGTTTTCATATGAAGTAGTAAATGATCTGTGTCAGAATGAAAGGGAGATTCTTAATAGATTTTTATCAGAATGGTTCAGTTGAGTCTGTTACCCAGATTTGTCTGTGGCTCACGTTAACTGATAGAAAACCTTATTTTGTCATGTGTCATAATTCAGACTTGGGAGTATTGAGATAAAACCATGTTATTATTTGAGGTTTTATTCCTGGTTTCTAGTGTAGGCAATCAGGTGAACTGGAAGTTTGAACAAGTTAAAATTACTTGCAGTACACAGCCTTATGGAAAGGAACAGAAAGTGGAAAAACTTCTGAATTTCCATATACAATAAAAAACATTTGCTTAAGCTTTAGAGCATGGAGTATTGTTTACTTTGTTCACTCCATACTGCTTCAGCGCAGCATAAATGTGTGTGTATATATAAAATGTAAATGTAGTATAGGCTTAATGGAATTTCGTTTAGGTGGCACATTCAGAAAACTTCTTTATTGATTTCTGCAGTCTGCAAGTATTTTGAGTATTTTGACCATTCTGATAACTTGCAAAGCACTTTGCAATCTGTTAGAACCTTCTGGGGGAATCTTTACTGCATCCCTCTCTAGAATCCATTGCTGCTTCTGAAGACTTATCTGTCAAGCAGGTTTGCAGAATCCTGGGGTGAAATCTTCCTACTTTTAAATTGCATCATACAGCAGAACTGCAGGGTTCGGGTTTTGGGATTGGTTTTCTTTTTCTTCAGGTTATTGATACTATGGTTGCTGATTTCCAAGTTTGCCTCTTAATTTAGAAATTTTGGTCCAAATGAAAACCCAGAAAACTCAAAGTTTGAAGCACCTTTTAAAAGTTCTAAGAGTTCTTATAATAAGGTGGCAAGAATCCTGAGGTAATAATTTTTAAACCCATATTGCGCTTTAGTTTAGGATGACTTTTAATGCCATGTATTACTGGAAGAACCTGATTCTCGCTGAATCTTCAGCGTGTGTGCTGTTCAGGTAGAAGCTCAGTTGAATTATACTGCTTCCAAGTATGTGAGAAAGGAATCTATCATGTACTTTCTCTCATACAAAAATATGGTGTTTATTTGTTCCATTTAATCAGTTACAATTATCTAAAACATGATTGCATGATTTTTCTTTTTCTTTTCCGCTTTCTGCATTTAGAATTGCTGATTGCCTTTCCCACATAAATGTGCTATTGTATAAATATTAGATATATCACAGAACGTTGCTGGAGAAATTAAAATCTAGTTTTGGGCTCAACTTCTTTGAATATAACTTCTATTTCATGATTTGTGTCTTGAAAAATTGCCATTATTACTTACTTTGCCTCTTTTATGAATTTAAAGTTGGCATAGTTGCTGAAACTTAACTCTTCATTTGACTTATGAACTGGAAGTGAATTACCTTAGATTAAGAACTTACAGTTGTGTTTCAGGACCTATGCTTTATTTTAAAAGATGGATATTTGCTTGTTACATTTAGAGCTTACGAGCTAAGCAGTCCTTTGATATTTTTAAGGTGTGCTTTCCTGTAATAAGACATTCCTCATTCTTGCAGGACTTCAGTTTGTTTCACCCTGTGCTTCAGAATCAAACTGCAGTCAGTTGTAACAAGACCACCTAAAAGTAGAGGAAAAACATTTATTTTTTATTAGCTAATGAAAGAAGAATTCTGGTATTTAGCACCCATGGTAAAAGTGGATCAATAGAGGTTTTGTTAACTTCTAAATATGTAAATTTTGATTATTTATCACTGTTATGCTGAGAAACAACTTTGTGAGGGAAAAGTGTTCTTTCACTATGTAGAAACCTCTCCTTTTCTGATACAATGGTTCCATGAGGACATGTGGTTCTGAAGTGCTCAGTAAGCAAGAAAGGCATGTCTGGATCAGAGTAACTGCGCTGCTTGTATTTCAGGGAAGTGATCAGTTCATTGCATGTTAACTGGCACTCAGCAGTGGTTGTAAGCAGTCATTTAATGTTTGTTTTTAATCATAACAGGAATTCCCGTTTTTTACGTTGACGACCTTCCCACCAGGCTTTCTTGTCCACGTTGGGGGAGTGGTCAGTGCTCGCTCAGTGAAGCTCCTGGATCGCATCCACAATCCTGGTATGTCAGCATAGGATTGACTTCTTGCACAAGGCCTGTCATCTAACGTTTATAACATATCAGTGCTTGAATAGATCAGTTCTAACGATGGATATCAAAGCAGTGTGTTTCAGATAATCATTTAAGCTTGAAAAATAAGTTACTCAAAGGTTATGTTTTTAGTGAGAAACATTTCAGCAAATTAAAGCAGTGATAAAAATACTTTGAGTCAGTAACTTTGCATTGAAAACTAGCTTTGAATTATTGAGGGGGTAATTTTTTTGCCACTTTTTGTGATTAAAACTTGATGCAAGTTTTCTGTTGAAATAAAAATGAGATTAAATGCTTGATCTTAACTATGAATGTTTTTCCCATTTTCAGCTTCTTGAAATCCTTAAGGACTAATGCTTACAAATTAGCTCACAACATGGTTTTTAACCTTTGCAGCTTTGTTTCTATTCTTAAAAACCTTTACTGATCAGTACTTCAAGACTTTTATATATTATTTTCCTGGGAACCCCAGTAACAGAACATGTATGTTTTGCAAGTTATAGTTCTAATGTTAGAACTGAGTGACTTTTGACTCTGAAGACTTGGTTGGTTTAATCACTGAGACCAGATGAGGAATGCTTTGCAAAAAGTTGGAGTTGATAGTGCACTTAAAAATGCAGAGGAGAGTAAAAATAGCACCTCTAATGATTTTGCATGCACTAGTCAGGAGTAATAAAAACAAGTACAAAAAACTAATATTTTCCTTTTCTTCCTTTGGCCTGAGGCAAGCAATTCTCCAGGCAGGTATATCAAATTGTTGCTGATCTAAAGATTCGGTAAACTGGCAAAATGAAATTAAATCCAAGACTTAATTTGAATTACATCTCCCTACTTTAAGGGGTTTTTTTCAAGTATATTAGTACACAATGTTGCTCTTTTGTTTTCCTGTTCTAAGTTCTATTTACACAGTGAAGAGCAGATTAAAATAAATGTCAAACTATAATTAATATGTGAGTGTTTCTTTGACACAAAGTTATTTTAGGTTTCTATATTTTCAACAGATTACTGATACAGATCTCTTATGTGCAAAATTTACTATGTGATAGGTGTAGGACAGAATGGGAAAAAATCCACTTTGCTCAGGAGTTTTAAAAACAAATTTCTTGCATTATGCACTACTTCATTTTTACCAGCTGACTGGAAGCAATATAAGACATAAGGCAAAATAGAGATATATGTTTGCACAGCTGCAGTGTTACTGTGAGTCTTGCAGATTGCTCCTGACAAGTGAATGTAAAATGCATTATCCTTGGAACTCATATTGCAAAATAGTGGGAACAAAAGGGGGAATGAAGACATATGGCTGTGGGAGGGAAGGTGGAGAAGTAAAGAAAAATTCTGATATTGTTATGCTCGTGAAACATTTGAGTCAAATAAGTCTGTAAAATATTAATGGAAGCAAATAAACTGGCAAATTAATAAATCAGGAAAACATGGAAGAGGAGAGAACATTTGAAGGTGGATTAAGAACTTGCCAATAAGACAAAATTGCCATATACTGTCCACTTTGGTCACCTAGTGCCAGATTGCTATAGCATGCTCCTTTTCCCCTTTCTATTTCAGCCTCTTATTAACTCTGCTGTCTGTGTCTTTCCAGTTCCTGTGGAGCGGTGTTGTCAATTGTGTTCTTGTTGGTAGTTTTTTTTCACTATTCTGCTTCTATAACTGATCTACTAATTTGCTGTTTTGAACTCAGCCTTTGTCGGAATTATGGGTAACACAAGATCATACAAACTGCTAGACTGGAATAGTTTCAATTCAGGTATTTTATTAGTCATTCAGTACTACATATGCTGACAGAAATTATGGCAGCTCAGTGAAGTTATTAGAAATGCTCTAGGATATTTAGGTTAATGCTTCAAATTTAAATTTTAACGATCAAATGCCTAAATGTCATGTTTTCATGTTGTTAAAGACTTCCTTTAAAATTACAGAATTGTTTTAGTATAAAATAGTATTGCTAAGAGTAATTTAATATCACTTTGGAAAGCTGAATGTTCAGATGTTTATTTAGTACTTTCAGCTCAGCATCCATGAAGGAAGTAATTTAGTCTTAGAGAATGGATTCTTCCTTACACAGTTGGGATCATTTCAGGTGTGATTGGTATGGGGGCTTTTTATGTAATGGATTTTTGGGGTTTTTTTTGGCCTATTGGTTTGTTTTGTTTTGCATGGGCTTGCACTTTCTTCAACAAAGGCTTTCCTCCTATTAATTTCAGGAAATCAATGAATGTGTTTGTTCTTAATAATACCTCTAAATCAATAGTTGTGTTATAGATAATAGACATAAAAATTGTTGAAAAAAAATAGAGAACTATCAGTTTAAAGAGAAGGATAGTATGTAGCCCAGCATTTGTTGGTTCATAAATCTTGTATTGTAAAATGCAACCAGTTTCAAGACTTAAAACAATCATTTGAACTTTTTAATCACTTCATTACCTAGCTTGAAAAAAACCCCAATGTTTTTCTATTTTTATGCAGATTTAGTAATCAAAGTGTGTAACTTCCTTATACAGCTGTAGGAGGTGAATTGATGCAATCTAGATGAAATAAAGACTTCTCTCTCTCATCTTTCCCCTCTGTATATAAAACATTTTAGCCAGAGGTGCTTGTTACCTAAGTGTTGGTTGGAATAGAGAGGTCTAAACCACACAGTAATTGTAGAGTTAATACCTTCCTGAGAACTGGCTGTGTTTCTGTAGCCTTGGTGTGTCAGTAGGTCTGTAGGAAAAACTGCTTAATCCTACTGGTTTGGGACTGAGCAGGTTACATTCCTATTCCTGGATGGATGGGATTTTTGCAGCAGGTGTGCTGCTGGACAGGGAATGTAATCATAACCATAAGTGGGCTAAAATTATTTTCCTTTTGAAAAATGTTCAGGCTTCATTTCAGCTAAAATTATTTTCCTTTTGAAAAATGTTCAGGCTTCATTTCAGCTTTCTTAGTAACCTAAGCACAAAAGGATATTTATTTATTTCTTCCATTCCTTTTTTTTGACAATGGTTTAATTGTGTATGAGGTACAACAGGAGCATCCAGTGGTTGGGAAACATTAGAGATTTGAAGGTACTTGAAAATCAAACATGGAAATGAAGACTATTTGATGAATGGAAAAGAAGCTGCTTAAATTTCTGGAAATTGCATATAGTTCAGTGAAGAATTGTTTAAATGTTTGTAAAATACAAAAAGGTAGATATGAAGATGAATTTGCAAAATAAAAGTAGGGTATTGAGTAAAAATTCGTAGAAAAGAGGGCACATAATACAGTGGAAGATACCCTTTGGTACTGTCTCTGAGAAAGAATGAACTAGAAGTATCAAAACATGCAAGGAATCCTCAATCCAGAAGACTGGATCTTTGTTAAAAGTTTGACACTGAGGTTAAACACAGAGCCGAAAGGTAGGCAGTGCAAGAATTTGTTGAATAGAGGCTGATTTTCCATATGGCTATTTCAGAGCCCCAACATATTGTTTCTCACATAACTAAATTTTAAACTCATCATTCAGGAGGCATCGTTCAGTTCCAGCAGTGCATCTCCAGCTCCAGTAGGTAGAAATATGGAAAGATAAAAGATTGTTGAAAACTTCCTCAGCATCTACTGAGTTCATTGGGTGATATCCAGTCTTGCTGTTGGAGTGTGAAATCCTTCAGAGTTAGTTTTGCATATGAGGAAATGCAAGACAAAAGCTTGGCTGTTTCTGTAACTGCATGTTTTTCTTCCATAGAAATACAAACAGAGAATGTGCAAATTACATTTCAAGCTGCTTTCTGGGGTGTAAGTGTGGCCCATTTGTAGGAGCACAGCAGGAAATGTCATATTGTTCCTGTTGGTGCCTGATGTTAGTTCTAGTAGTAAAACCCCCAACATTTTAAGGTTGACCTCTTGCCTTTTCTTGGAGAATTTCCAGGTTGACTTCTTGTCCATCTTTGTGTGTTGAATGAAAATGAGAGGTTAAGGCACTTGTCATAGGCTTCTTCTGAAAAGACTGAGGGGTGTGATGTTCTCCAGTAATCATTTACTCCAGTTTTCTGCAGCCTTTTCAGAGGAGTGAATGTTCCTAAATAATTTCTATGGTTAATGTGAATGGTGTTTGAATATTATTTCTAGAAGCACCTTTATGTTAATGAAATAATTTTCATTGAGACCTTTTTTTTTTTTTTGAGAGAGAGAGAGTTCTAAGTAGATATTTATATAACTGAAGAAAGGGCAGTCACTGAGCATAGAATAAGTATTCACGTGTTCTGTTAGAGATTCATAAATTTGGCATTTGAAATCTTTGTTTAGAATTCTTTGCCTACCTAAGTAATGCTATTTAATCTGTTCATACTGCTTTAAAGCTCTCCCTAAATTCTGGCTAGTGGTGTGAAAGCCAGTATAAACTTTTCCTTGCACAAGTGCTCCGAAAAAGCTGTTGTTTATTGCACAACTATACTTTATGGTATGTAGTCTGGTTTTGAATTGATAGTACATAAGAGAGAGAACATTGGTCTTGCAAAAATGGTATTTTTGTACATATCTCATCCTAATTTCAAAATATGGAGCTTGACTAAAGCTATTGTCTTCATAAAATTTCCTTCATGGATTGCATTGAGTTTTTTCAGCCTTCTGGTATTTGGTTGCAAACATACAGTTGTAGAACTATTTGCATGGCTCCAAATATATCATTGTTAGGAAAAAGCCAGAATTATTCTGGTTGAATCAACACCTTCCTAACTGCTACGTGATTACAGCTAAACATGATGTTGTAAAATGTCTATAGAAGTTTTGTAGGAAAACATACAGAGAGCACAAGTTCTGACTGACTGTAACAGGATTATAGGAATAACTGATAAATGTCCATGGATAATGTGAGGCACGAGATATTTTCTAACTCTGTATCCAGAAGTTAAACGAGGCTTGTCTGCCTAGTTTGTCCTAAAACAAAATAAACATTTATGAGTGTATAGAAATAATGAATGCAGTGGTTCTGCATTCCTGAGGAGTGCAAACAAGGAATAGGAAATTCAGAGACAGTGTTGTTTTGTACCAAATAATGCCATCCCTGCCCTGCAGCAATAAAATAGATAAAATGTGGTTTAGAAAGCCTTGTCTTGTTACAGCATAGTGTACCCGAACAGCCGCTTTGTTGTAGTCGTTTGAAGCTTTTCTTTGAAGATTGTTCATGTTTTTAAGTAGGTTGTATTTATTGTGCCAAGGTGAC
The DNA here is from genome assembly GCF_009819885.2 of Catharus ustulatus. NCBI lineage: Eukaryota > Metazoa > Chordata > Aves > Passeriformes > Turdidae > Catharus > Catharus ustulatus. The sequence goes on along the minus strand of NC_046224.1, from coordinate 67,220,077 downwards.
AAAGCAACAGAGACATAAAATAGAATAAGTAGTTTCTTTATTACCTAATGAGTCACCATCCTAGGATGAATGACTGAAATAATCACTGAAAGCTGAAGTAACAAAGGCACATATTTATTCATGGAACTGATTTTCCAGAGGCAAATTTATTTCCTATATTTAATGTTTTCTAATTTTTGTGCAGTATTTTTGAACTTTTGTAGTTCTAAGTATGATCCAATTTAAACCTTCATTTTTAAGTATTTCAAAGTGTCATTTCATAGTTTAATTTTTAATATATTCTGAATGTATTTTTTTTCAAATGCCTTATATTTTGACATCATAATTTTCACTTTAATTAAGTTATATTACGTGGTTTTCTTTTATCTCTACACTAAATTATTACTGCTGCTTTGACTTTATTGCAAGGTTTATTTTTTTTTAGATTATATTTTTTTCAGCTCGTACTCTTCCTATCAGACTTTCATCCACAATTAAAAGAAAAAATTATAGCTACTGTTGTGGCTGTATTAAGCCATAAGGGGAACAACCCTTCTGGCTTCTCCATCTTGGTTATCAATAATATTTTGCAGGCTGAATGTTTTATTTGGAGTTTAACTTTGTAAGAGTAAGTGTGCCTTTTCTCTTTGGGTGTGGTTACACTGTTTCCTGCTAGTTTAGTGTTATCCTAGTTTTCCTTTGATATATCCCTATAATCTACTTCCTTCACTTTCTGTAACAAAATTTGCATTTGCACATCTTTTAGTCTTAAAGATGACTATAGGTAGTAGTATTTTTAAACAAGGATGGAGTGCCTTGGAAACTTTTTTTAAAGTTTTAGGTTAATCTACTGTAGGTATAGTTATTTGCTGTGTGAATTTTGTGTTAATCTTTATGCCAGAGGATTTGTGTTTCTGTACAGTTATTGAGTTGTAGATATTTGTATCTTAATATTTTAGATATTTATATATGTATCTAAATATTTTAGGAAATTGATAGTATCAATGTTGATGGGATAACCAGAAAGGATTTAATGAAGCTTCAAAGTCCAGGGAAGGTTGCTTATAAACCTAACAAAGGTGTCTGTTAAAAATCCAACCAGTCAAACCGACACAAAAATACCACATTTCTTTCTGTATAAGATCTTAGTAGATATTTCATGAAGAAGATACAAAAATAAGGGAATACTGGACGTGTGGATAATGGCTTTGCCTAATGAAAGATTCAGTGATTGATCTGAAAGAATATTATTGGCCTCCATTGCCATTTTTGAAACAACAGAACAATGAGTCATTTATAGTTTGTGAAAATTTTCCTTGGATGATTGTCCTCCTCCTGTCAGACTATTGTTATACATGTAAATATTTACTAAATTATACAATGTAAAATTGGTTGAAATTAATCAGTTCAACTTTGGAGTAATTGCCTCAGGATGTCTAAAGATTCAGCTTTAAGGATGCAACAACTTTTGGGGATGAACCATGTCATCAAGAGGCCATTCTTCTTAATCTGTCTTCAGTTTTAAAAAATCTGTATAGACTAGCAAAATGCAGCTTCTGGATAAATCTTCAAGGCTAAATCTGGCTAAATCGTAAAAGTGAACTACTAGGAAATAACTTGGGAAGGGTGTTACTTCTTATGAAGAGAAAGTGAGTTTCTAGGTGAAATGCAGGATATTGTCCCATGGATAGTACAGCTAAACCTTGCATTTTAAAGGAGATGGGTGACATGGTGGTGTGTAGAGCTAAATCAAAGAATGTTCTAGGTACAGAAGTTTGTGTCTTACAAAACTGCTGAATAAAATAAATTAGGAAAGATTCATTTGGAGGAGGTTTGACTTGGCACAATTTTGGTGGAACATTGTAGTGTTGACAACATTGTTTCTCAAGTCCTCAATTTTAGAAACAGTGTGTTTTGTTTCCACTTGATTATAAATATCCTGCCAATTTGGAAACATTAAGAAAGTATGTTTAATATTCAGCCATTGGTTTCCCACAAAGAGGGCATAATTAGCAGTGGAATTTCCTGCAAACTTTCCTGCTTAAAGTTGTAGAAAAACCTTGGTCCAAACTACTCGGTACATTTGCTAGAAAAGCTTGTGACTGAGTGCTCTGTATGCTTGCCTTTTTGCTTCCACCTAGAATCCAGGGCCATTACTTTCTGTAACCATTTCAGTGAGCTGCCATAGTTTTCAGTCTGTACTGTCACCTGATCCAAGCATGCGCCAAAATACCCACCGTTTCTGGCTCTTGTCTGCTGAATCTGCTTTGCAAACCCTTAGTTCTTAAGCTTTTGCCTTAGCAAAAAAAACCGACAGGCACTCTCATGGAGTGTGCTGGACACATGCCATCCTGCTTCCCTATCTCCTCTAATTGTTTATGTAAATCCTTAGCTTTACTAAACTTGTAAATGCTACGACAGCATCCCCATGTGAAATTGTGTGGCTCATGTGTCAAAAAAGGCTGCTTGTGAAAATATTTGTCAGAACAATATGAATGCTACACATTGCACTACATTCAGTGTTTTGTATCAACTTATTATTGCAATGTCATGGTGTTTGATTTTAATTGTAGAGAATTATTTTGTGTTTTAATATGCAAAGGTAAGTTCATGTTAACTGTGAATGTGCAGTATTTATATCTAAACATATCCTCTTTCTGGAATAAAATATAGTCAAGCAGAGGTCCCAGTCTTCTTTACAGTTGTTTATGCATGACTCTTATAGAAATATTTGTTCTTGTGCAATAAGAAATTGTTGGATTCTTTGAAAGATATTGGGTGTGATCCTGTTAACACTGAAGACAGTGGCTGGAAAATACTTTTTACTTCTAATAAGAGTGAAAATGATCCATTACATTTCTATAGTTAATAGTTTTGTTAGTGTGGATATTGAACGGATTCTTAGAATAAAGGGTTAAATGTTGTTTTAGAAAGTCACAGTATTGAGCAACTTCACAACAATATGTTTGCCATAATGGTAAGGTATTCTTGTAGATGTTAGGTAAGAAAATTGTTAAGTCTCTTAACTTCAACAGTTTAAACTGTAAATTTTTGTGGAGGAAAGCTAAATGTTTGCATAGAATTTGGGGACCCGTCACTATTTCTACATTTTAGGTACACTTCAAGGATCCATATTTCCTTTCAACATCTCATCCCGTTTCAGTTTTCACTGTGGTTACATTCTTTTTCAATGTCGTTCTTGTCTTTATCAATCTTTTTATTTCACAGCACATTTTGTGTTCATCTTCTGTCACTTCACCTGTTGCTAACTCTCAAATCCTCATTCTGACTTCTTGCACATTGACATAGGAATGTCACTGGTGATAAGTAGAAGTAGTTTTTGCCACATGAAACCAAAAGGTGTAAAAAATTACTACTTTGAAAATTGGTGCTTTTTGCCTAGAAAAAAGGCTAGTTCTTTGCCGGTGCTTTTCTGTGAAGTACAAGAATTTGTGTGACTGTTTATTTAGTGTTTGTGACCAACTGCCTGTGATCCAGTCTCATTGAGCTGTGTTTTTCTGCATGGTCAGAGAACCACTTTTGCTGCTACCTTAGACTTTTCATCTATAGGGAGAAGCACATTGCTTATAAAAACAATCTCTGGCCCATGGCTGGAGGCGAAAGAGGAATTGCTCCCAAGATCCTTGTCCATTTCACCAAAAAGAGTTAGGAGAGAACTTCCACAGAATGTGCTTGTGATCTCACATGTTCATACACTCTGAATTCGTCAGATGTTATAGCCTGGCCTTTTCCAAAGATTCCCCTTTGATTCAACTACTGCTACTGCTGTTACCTGGTGGCAGCAGAAGCAGCCTTTGTCCAGAGGTGTATATGCAAAGAGAAGACATTTCCCACTTTTTGTACCACAAATGGTTCAGAGAGCTGAGCTGGGGAGCTCCAACCCTGTGTTGTGATGGATTATTTCTATAGGAATCTGAGTTTCCAAAGCTGAGAAGAGGTGCTCCGGGAGTCTGAGTCAGGATTGCTGAGTATCACCTTAAGCATTTATTTTCCTAGTCACTGAGAGAGTTTAAACAGTGTTTTCACACTGAGAGTTAAGTGCAGCACCTCAAGATTCTGCCAGTAATGCACTGCAACCTGCTAAAGTGGACTTGCATATAACAGAACATGATTGCTACAGTTCATAGAAATCGCTTCTTTTGTGTCCTAACATGTACATTTTTGTTGATTGCAGAGAACATTCCTATGATCTCTCACTGTAAGTTTTTTTCTGTTCAGTGTTCATTTCTTCAAAGCAAAGGTTGAATAAACTTCAGTCTGACCAGGCTGCTGCTGGTCAGTGTAATGCTGTGAGTTACACAAGCATTGCCATCTAAAGTTAGGATAATTGAATATACAGACCTCTGTGCTCTTCCTTCTTATTAGAAAATTATAATTAGTTTAGTTTAAAAAAATTAAATCCTAGTTCTAAATGCAAAGTTGAGGTAAAGTCATGAATGAATACATCTTATTTTGCAATATTTCTGTTTCAGTAGCTTTTAAATTATGTGTGTATCTGCATCTTGCATTTTTGTTTGTCATGTTGTCAGAGAACTAAGTGTATGATAATGTGGTTATCATACACTGTGTTGATAAATATTCCTGGTAATACAAAATAGGTTCCAAATAAATTTCAGGATTTGACCTTGATATTTAAATTACGATTCAGCAAGGAGAACTCAGTGGCCAGAAGTTTGCATCTGTGCTAAGTTCAGTTAATTTCAGGGAAATTCCATGAGAATCTCTCTACTCAGAACCCTTGGTAAATATCTAAGTGCAGGCTGTTTGTTACTGGTTTTCCCTTTTTGTATCAGCAATTAACACAGTTGCCAACTACATTCATTGAAACAGGTAAGTTTTGAGAGAAGAAACAGCTGACAAATTCTAGTGGTAAATTCAGTATTTGTTGGCTCCATATGTAAAAAGCCTGCAAGACAAGAGCTTTAGTTAGGGGAACTAACTGCTGAACAGTTAAAATAAATGGATTGCATGAACTTATTCTAGCAGCACACTTTTTTTGTATTTTTATATCTAATAGTTTTCAAGAAAAGCAGGCAGGATATATTTACATAACTTTGAGGACAATAAAGGTAATTTGAATCCATTCATGGGCATGGAGGGAAGGTACAGTTTTCAGGATACTGAAGCAATAAACCACTGGCAACATACATCCTGTACTTCTTCATATTGTAAATGTTGGAGTAGTTTCAAATCCCTCTGGCTTCTCACAGTTAGAAGTACCACAGAACTGTCTGATTAGTGATACAGTTTTGAACAAATACTTTTAAACTCTGGTTAACAGAGAGAACTGCTTCCAGCAGGAAAAACTATTAGGTTATTTCAAAGATATTGATTGTACAGCAAAGTAAAATACTAGTTTACTGCTACAAATACTGTTTCATTACTCTTCGTTTTTCAGTGTTACAGAGTATCTGTGATGCTTTGTTGCAAGTTACACCGCTCTTGTGTTGTTGGAAGCTGAGAATGTGGTTGGGAACTAAAAATGAATAGAGATTGGGACAGTATCTACAGTATTTTGGTGTTATCTGTCATATGGAGAGCAACAAGAATGCAGTAACTTGTGAGAACCTGCTCACATGGGGAGAAACAAGATAATTAGTGAAAAAGTCCCATTAGTGTTTCCTTGAAGTATGATGTATAGGAAGGAAATAAAGTGTGCATATTCAAAGCACTTGAATATGAAAAACTCAGCTTTTCAGATTAATTGCATGAAGCTTTGTGTCGGCATAGTGCAGAATAGTGAACTGATTTATACTTTGTCTTTCAGATGAACCAGAGACACGAGATGCCTGGTGGGCAGAAATCAGACAAGAAATAAAATCCCATGCCAAAGCATTGGGTTGTCATGCTGTAGTGGGCTACAGTGAATCAACCAGCATTTGGTAAATCATGATGATGATTTGATTTTCAAAATGCCACAGAAAACGTATTTCATCATCAGTGGATTAAAAATTAACTATTCCAGTGCAGTTGTTGGTGCTGTCTATTCTATAACTGCTTTACAGAGTTAAAGTGAGATTTTGAAATTTCAAAATGGATGGTTTTTATATGTTTACATCTGGGTTTTAAACTTTTTCTAATGAGCATTACCATTATTTCTTTTAAACTAAAACTTCAGTTTGTTTTGTAGTAACAATATTAATTTATCCATGAAGTTTTCTAAACCTAATCTACCTAAATAATTAAGACTGTTCCTATTGAAGTTTCATTATTGGATAACAACTGGCAGACCAGAACTTGAATAGAAAACTTCACATTTAAGGCCCAGAAAAAGCTCTCCTGGAGCCAGGTGCGTCTGATTATATTAGTCAGATAATTACTCCGGTTCAATATTTTGAATTGCATTTGGGAAGTAACGAGCAAATTCAAACATCTGAAATTATTTTCTTTCAACTTGATTTTGCCTAAATATTTTAAAGTAAAAGCACTAAAGAGTTGCGTTTTAAGGAGAGAAGTTGGAAAATTTTGGTTTGCCGTATTTACCTCAATAGCACCATCACTGAGGGATGAACACACCAAAATGAAGCTTTTATTTCTTTGCTTGTCACTCTCCTTGTAAAAAGCATGTAAGTTTGTATTATCTTTTCTACCTTAACTATGGGTAGTTAAGAATGTACAGAACATAGACAGGCAATCAGTTATGGGGTTATTTGATGCTTGCATTTCTCTAAAGGAATTTAATGTAGTACTGTTTGATTATTGATAAAAAAATTACTGGAATTCCCATATTTATTGCCAGTTCAGCTTTATTCCATGCTTAAAGCACAAGTTTGTGTGTGTAAGTACTGGTCTGCCAGATATGTTATGTATGAAAAATTATTGTGGAAAGAGAAACAACAAATTTAAAAAAGACGTGTATCATTCTAGAAAATGTGGGGAAGATTTTCTTGGGTTTTTTTTCAGTATAGTATTTTATACTGAATACTAGAGGTTTGTTTCTTGTTTAACAACTTGAGAATTATTAAAAGCTCTGTGGTCATTCTGAGAGCTTCAACTCCACTAAATCCTAAGTATGGTTGGTTTCTTTACATGCAAAATGTACCATTATTGTAGTTCTTCCTAGTAAAATTTTATTGGTTTGCCACTTTTTATCCTTCAAGAAGCACCCTTGTCGGTGTTGGGTTCTAACTTCATTTTGAAAATTGAGTATTAATAAAATACTGAAGCTCTCAACTTCCCTTTTACTTTGGTAAAACATTATGCCTTGTTTGTATTTAATGTTTGTTTGGTTTGCTGTATTTCTTTCCATTGTTAACCATAGAACTGAAAACCATACTTATATCTGGTTAGCCTTTCTGTTGTATTATTTGTAACATGAAGCAAAGTTCTTAAGTCTTTCTGTTCAATCCTTCTTCATCTTGTACTTATGCAATGGTTATGGTTTAAATACGAGAAGAGGGTTGATTGTAGTTTTAATGGATAAAATTGCACAAGTGCACTAAAGTAGTGGTGATGTTGAACTTCACTGAGATTTGTATTAGCTTTTTAATCTGATAATTTTATATAAAAGCACTCACTATGTAGTAGGAATTCACTCTGTTGTTATTTTTTTCTCTTATAGTGAAGAGGTCTGTATTTTGTCCGCATCTGGCACAGCAGCTGTACTGAACCCTAGGTTCCTTCAGGATGGCACCATGGAAGGCTGTTTGGAACAAAGGTTGTCATGGCAGCCTGGCTTCTTTTCCATAGGGTCAGAGAAGGGAGAGGTTGATTTTTTTCCTCAGAGCCAAGATAGTTCTTCTCTATTAGGGTAGGTTACAGTGTTACAGTGCAGGATGCGGGACCAACCACTTTACTGCTTTTCACTAACAACCACCACCACAGGAGTAATGGAGCTCTGCGCCAAATTAGATACTCTGTTTTTATTTCTAACAGTCTCAATAAGGTAACACATTTGACTACTAACACAGATAACTCAGTTTTTTCCTTAGCTGCTCCTCAGGTCTCTTTTCTCAATTTTGTCTCGCACAATAAAAAATGACAGAAATTTGATAACTTCCATAAACCAAAAGTGGCTATGTCTGTAATATGTGTATATATGCTCCATTCAATGCTGTTTATGAGTAGGAGATAAAATAGCTTGGTTATAAAACAAATATGATGCCAGATTTTTCCAAAATGGATATGTGTTTGTTGAAGTTGGTGAACAAAATCATGAGACTGAAGGCCAAACATGAAGTTTCCTTTTATTTCTGCTCTTGCGAATAAAATTTGAAGAACGACTATTGCCACAAAGTTATTTTTGTCAAAGAAAAGATGAATTAAGGCATATTGCATTAATGCAATTTATCATTTATTCATCAGGATATTAATCAAATATTTCAAGGGATTATTATAGTTGTAAGGAAGGGTATTTATTACACATGCATTGCTTTTTCCGTAATAAACCAGTCAGCTTAGTATTATTTATGATTCTTTTACATTGTTAGCAAAACCATTGTCTTCTGGTTTGCATAGAGTTTAGAAAACTGTAACCAGAACTAAAATACTTGTTTTTGTAATCACTATATGATAGAGAGAAAGAAATATCATGTTCATAATATAAAGAAAATAGCACTTTTATGAAAATATGTATTTTGGTGCTACAGAGAGTCTTGGCATAGATTAGTAGTGCCAGAGGGAGGTAAAACGGGTAAACAGACAAAGCTCATACTCAACTCAAAATATATTTGCCATAGTCTTATGATAACTATTGTTCTAAATCTGTCAGATTTGCTTACACACCTCTTCAAAATCACTGAGAAGAATTGTTTATATGATACAGTATAAATTTGCATTGTTGCAGTTGGCTGTGCTTTCCCTGTTCATATATTTATAGTGGTCATTCCTGGGTATTGCTCATGGGGGAGAGAGACTGTGTTCTAAGGAAATAATGAGTTTTACCTGATTCCTTATGCAGGAAGGAAACAATATTGCAGTTCTTCTCACAATGTTAATATATATTGTGCTGCTTCTCAAAAGGATGATGTAGTTTGTATCCTGCTCTTATGGGGTTTTGGGCACAATGAATGTAAAAGAGATTTTTTTGGTTCGTTTGGTACAGAAAATTCTTTGTACAACTCTTGTAACATGGATTATATTTGGAAGTTGCACTGCTTAAAGCCAATTCAGTAATGTTACAGTTTCATATGAATTGTTGGTCACTGAATGTCCTTTTTCTCAATCCCTGCATAAGAAGTTTCAATGCAAGTTTTATTGATAGCATTTTAGCAAGTAGTGTGCAACCTTTTCTTCTTTTAGTTCACATATTGTAATACTTGTCACATTGGTATAATGGAGCAGAGTTTAGTTGTGGTGTATGATTCAAGTAGGTCTCTGTAGGTGTTTATACACATGTGCACTTACTGACCATGGTGAACAAGATGCAGATGTTTTAAGTATTCTATCCATAATGTATTTTTAGGATTGAAGAAGCTTCACCACCAGGTTGTGGATTTTGCCATATTCCATATGATGAATTGAACATGCCATTTCCTGCTCACCTTACTTACTGTTACAACTGCAGGAAGCAAAAAGTTCCTGATGTCCTTTTCACCACAATTGACCTTCCTGTGGAGGCAATAGTTGTTGGGAAGGGATGTCTTATTCAAGCCAGGTATCTGTCAAAATACTTACTTAGTATTTAGTCTAGTAAAGTTTTGAAGATCTTAGAAAGAATTCCTGTTGCTAAATTCCAATGTGTCATCAAACCTTATATTACAAAACATACAATAGGCATGTGTTCTTGAATAAAATTTCTCTCTGAA